>NW_027491045.1:2400000-3000000 GCF_021521415.1 Bidens hawaiensis
GACACTACTGAAACGTCACCAACTACTGCATCAAATTTCTGGCCAATTTATGCAAAATTCATGAAAGACGTTAATTATATTTTATCATACTTATAAGTTAAAATATAGAAAAAAGTAACAGCAAATATGTTAATATATAATAAGTGACTTCTAACCTGAACATACACTTGTTTCACCAAGTTATCATATGTTCCATTGAAGGGGTAAAACTTATATGGCAAATAATATGGTAACCCTTTGACAGTTTCTTTGAAAAGCTCAATTGAATAACCAGTGAAAGTATAATTTTGATCCCAATCATCATATTTCACTTCCACAAACTTTTTAAAAACGGCCATCGTTGGCACACCAACTCTTAAAGGATTGGTATTTGTCGGAATAGCCCATCCTCTTGGAGTATGCAACGGTTTCCCCGGCCAGAAAATGTGGCCTAGATGTTGCAAAGAGGTGCCATTAATAGCTCTATCATCAATAACCTCAAAAAATCCGACTCCTTCTGACCAGAACCCGAGTTGTCTATAGTATTTTCCTATAACATTGATAATTTGGAATATAGATGCATCTGATTTCCTGTTAATGAATTGAAATTCACTTGTGATGGCACTTAAAGATATTGATGAAACTTCATCTAGTAACTTTTGCCCACTCATGTTCTTTCTGCTCAAAGCTGAGGCCATAGTCCATGTAGCATCATAAGCCCGGACCGCAAAAATCCCAGGAATGTTGTTTTCTTCTTCAGGCTGTTCAATCTTGAACCTTTTTTGAAACTTGGTGCTAAAATCATGAAATCGCGAGTCGTTTTCTTGGAAGAAACTCCCAAGTCCAACGACACCTTCCATTATGGAAAACGTAGACGAATTGATGGTATGGAGAAGATCAGTAACCAAATTTGTTGTAATCCACACATAGCCTCTTTCCATCATCCCCATGATCTTTGCATTTTGAAAAAGGTGGATGCCCATTTCCAAAGATGTATGAACCAAAAACGCTCTACATTGCATTCTATTAATCCTTCCAAGTTCTACTTGTAATGAAGATGAAGAAGATAAAGAGGATAGCCTTACAATACTGCTCATGTGTACATCAGATTCTTTGATGGCTTCTAGGAGATGAGGGATGACTTGAGTGGATGCCGAATTGATCTCTTCGTATATGAAAGTAAAGCAATTCCATTCGTATGATTTCAACATTGCGACGAAAGCTTTCATTTGAGCAAATTGATCAGAAGGTGTGGCCTGAACAAGAAAGGAGAAACGATCCAGCGCCCATTGAGGAACCGAATCAAGAAGAGATAATGCTGGTATTTGAGCTATACTAACAATCTCTCCAACTGAAACAACTTCTTCCAAGGTATGTAGTCCCAAAATTGCATCCACTTTATGCACATCAATAAGATTTGTGGCTGCATTTCGATTTTCAACTGAATCAAGAAATTGTTATCTCCATAGGATAGAGGAAGGAGTGGAAAAACAGGTAGACCACACTAGTGACGGATCTAAAAGAAAAGTTGAGAGATAGTGCGAGCTAAAAAATTTTTTTTAGAGGTAGCCGATACATAAAAGCATGAAATAAAAACACTTATAAGGCTTGATCCTCCCCTGGACCATACTACACAGTAGATATGTCTTTATAAAACTACAAATAACTTGTTAAATCAATTTTTGGTTTTTTCTCCACCACAATTAAAGAAAGAACGGATTATTCTCTATTTGGTTTGGATAATAATTCTTGAGCCTCTTCCAACTAATATAAGATTGATGTCTGGTTTGTTGGGCATTTGTTTTATTGGTGAAGGTTCATGTACATTTTAATCTTAATATGAGAACGTATGAAATAATACCAATTTATAAAAAAATGAGAACGTAAAGAAACAATAACAACCACAATACCAATATACATAAACAATGATTTGTAATAACAAAGAAACAAAATTTAAAAATTACAGCAAAAGAATCAAAATCAAGAACAAAATAATAACAACAAATACTAACAAATACTTATAATAACAAAAGAAAAAAATCTAATAATAACAACAAAGTATAAAATACTTATAACGTCTCATAATCGAAAATTAGCAAATACGAACAAAAAATAACATCAAATACCTATAAAAATAAACCTAATAATAACAACAAATTGATTCTCACTGTTTACATGCTAAAAATAAAATGAATTTGATTTCATTTCTTGTTTTATATTTTGGAGATGCTTACAAGAATTATTACCCCTTTCGACTTATCCCACCAACAACTTTGTTATGAGTTAGATTATACTCGGTATGTTTGTTTGTATTACCCTTTCAACTCCAGATATATGTTCACAGGTCCCGGTTAAATCTAAATACGTTATGTTAGTAGTTTATAAATAAGTCCAGATTCATAATAAACAAAGTTGCAGGAGTGTTGGGGTTAATCCCAATCTCGTTAGTTTATTAAGAGCATATATGATGTTGGCTGCTTTAGAGTTACATGGCCATAATTAATGAATATATAAATGCCTCAGTGAACCAGATCATGAGACAAACTGCCATATAGGACTGATTTCATCGTTTGGATCTTTGATTTCGAACCTAACGTGTTTCCTCAATGGTAGCAATTTTATATTATTTCCTTTTACTCAAAAACTTTTGAATCTTTTATTTGAGTAATTTACACATTTATTTAGATATGAGTTTAATTCCTAACTTTGGCCTGAACGATATAAATTTAAATTTACCCTATATTTTTTACTGATGTGGTGGTAAGACGACTCTCCTCTATCCTAGAAGTTGAGAGTTAAATCCTGAAATATGTCGGTAACGATGGTTTATAGGATCAAGTTAGGTTGCCGTTTAGAAGAAAAAAGGCTCTGTGTGTATTGTAAGCTTGTTCATTTTATATGTTTATTTGTATCAAAACTTAAAAGGAGTACGAAAAAGACAACAGGCGTTCAGTTCAAATAAGTGATTGAGTTGATATTTGTCTTTATATGTTTTGTATACCAATCTATACTAAGTATAAAGTACTTGGGAAGAGTATGACAATAGTTTGTTTTTCTAAAGAGTTTTACAACTTCTTATTCATATGATAAGTTAATGTGCGCAATTACCGTAAGTAATTACAACTTTTTGTATGGGTAAAATGATCCTTTAAACACTAGCCCACCATATTCAATTCATCACATTCAATCCATATTTAAAGTCCATAAGTTTTAATTGACATAAGTTTTTTTTATAAGACCACCTGTAGTGGTGCGTTGTGGTTGGCGTTTCATCCCAGCGTTTTGTGTATAACGCGTGTTGGCTCGAAATTTAGAAAAAAAACATTTATTGGAAACAAACACGGGCACCCCTCTATATCTTAATTTGTATTTAATGACATAAATTTTATTGTCCACAATAGTAATAGTGGGCTTACATTGGATGATCGAACTAGATGCAACATCGGTTATCTCATCACGTAGCGCATGTATTCTTACTAGTTATCATATATTTGGTTCCCTTGCATTATAGCTAGGTTATATTAATCAACATAATAACATGTAGTTATGTACACTATGTTGAACCTCACAATACAAATAAGATAAATATGAGATATGACCAATCCCAGTCGATCATATCTATAGACCATTTGTATAAGTTCTTTTGAGAATTCAGTTAAGATGACATATTAACATTTTCTGCTCGTGCATATAGTCAACAAGTTGATCATAACTATTCATAAGTAAAGGAATGAGATGACTTACCATCAGAGATTGCTTGAACCACATTTCCTTGGGAGTTTCTTGTGTACAGTGATAGATTTGTCTTCATTTCTGTATTGAAATCATCTATGGCGATTTCGATGGCTACTCTAGCTTCTTTGCCCACTCGAGATGTCATATCCAGGATAACACCAACAGTAGATGTTTCACTCGTAATGTTTTGCATTCTCGTTGAAACAACGTTAACATTTAGGAAAAATAACATGAATAAAAAGAGAGTAGAAAATACAATAATAGACTTATGATTGTTTGTCATTAAGGAAGAAAAAAATATGCCTAAAGAAAGTCTCCACCTTGATTTTCCTTTATACTCACTATATATAGATACTATATATATAGAGAGAGAGAGCTCAAAATGTATTACATAAAAATATAAAATATAATTAGTTTATATATAAAGACCAAGAAGATTTTTTTTTCTTTTTTAACTTGATACATCAAATCGATACATCTTTGATTGTTTATTTGGGAAAGGTTAGAATGAAAAGGAGATAAAAGTGAAAAGCGTGAGAAGGATTTGCTTATTTTTATATATTTTTTGGAATTTTGATTGATGGGTTTTTTGTGTATCTATAAATCTTTCTCACACTTTTTATTTTTATTTTCCTTTGTATTTTAAATTTACATATAAAATTAATGTGTTAATTATAAGAATCAAGTAGAGTAATTATACATATAAATAAAATGATTATGTTTGATTCTCACAATTAGCATATTAATTTTATTTGTATTTGATCCAAACTCACTATAATTAAGTCTTATTATCATTATTATACTCATCAATTATCTTTAATTCTATCATTTTAAAACTTGAAGTATAAACTAACTATTTAAAATAAAATAGGTTCAAATCGTCAAACCAACAAAAGCTAACCATTCCATATGACCAAATCGGTCGATGTGTGGTTTGCCATATCTTGAAAGTGTAATTACCAATTTGGCCATCAAAAACAAAATTATCAAGAACACGTACAACTATAAACACCAAGATATCCGCTCAGCATCTTCGTCGAAAATACAAGCATGTTCAATAAATATTCGTTAACATCAATATCTCATTTATATTTCTCCCTTTTCTTCTACATGCACCCATCGAAGTCGTTTTCAACTTCTAAAATTGTATATATAAATCTATTGATATTTAATTAATATAAGAATGGTTATTAAGAAATTTAAGATGAAGATGACCGGAAGAATGATTTTTTTCTTAATATGGAATAAAACCGGAGAACCTAATTAATAAAGAGAAATAACAAAGAAATTCTAGATGAAGGTGACGGCTAGACGAACAAATATCAGTCATGTGAAGATAAGCCCGGAAATTTCAATCTAGGTTAATTAAATTAATGTTAAAAACTATTGTAAGAACATCAATTTTTATTTTTATAAAAAATTTAAATTAAAATGTAAATAAAAAATTACTTATCTTTTTAATAATACAAATTGGAAAATTATATACACTTCTTGTTATAGTTTATCTAAAGAAGATCCATATAAAATGGTAACACGGAATATTATATGTTTTTCTAAATGAATGTTGTTTTTTAAAAAGTTTTTGTTTGTTTATTATTTATACGTAAACACGTAATTAAGAGTTTGTAAAAGTTATCATAGAAATTGAAATTAATATTATCTTAATTATATATGGATATGTAACCTTTAGATGTTTGAGATTAAATTGATGGATATTAAAAAACCTATCACTCTTCCCCACCCTCAAAAAAACGATAAACCTGAGACCTAACCCTAAAAGCTAAAGTAAACCAAAATTTATCGTGGGTCTTTTTTTTTAACGAGACAAAGTGTTTATTTATATAAACACTCTGCCTCGACAATAGACCGCTCCAGCAACGGGGGGTCAAAACACTTGATTTAGTTATTTTATTATTTTCATTTTTTGATTTACATGAGTTATTATTCTTAAGAGATTTTTAAATTTCATCTTTTTCACCCTTTTTATTTTTAAAACTCTATTTTAACTTTCACATATCTTATGTTATCTGCTAAAATTGACTAATAGGTTAAATTAATAAAAATGTAAGACTATCCAATTTTTTTAGGACAAATGTATTAAAACTTTGACGTCGATCACAATTGTTTTGTGCTTTGTTTTATTATATTGTATTACTACCATATAAATATTTATTGCATTGACATGATAGGGTAGGTCATGTTTGATTAAAAACTATATTTGAAAAGTTGGATTTTATCTCCATGCTTTATTAGAACGTCCAATTTTATTAATAACACACAAAAATAAGACTTATGTTAACTAAACTAGGCTTTGATAAAACACCACCACGTCCGGTTATTAAGTCCATGTTTGGGATTGAGTTTGAAAAATGCTTATTGGTTTATTAGTGTTTTCAAAAAGCCAATAAGTTTAAATGTGTTTGTCAATTACAAAAAAACTTTCTTATTTTAGCTTTTGAAATGGTTAAAAAACAGTTTTTCAAAAGCCTCAAATCCAGGCTTTTCAAAATGGCTTTTCGAAAAAACCAATAAGTCAATAAACATTTTTTAAACTCAAAAGTCAATCCCAAATGTTTTGGACAAAAATCAGCTAAGGATCAAGTATCCAAATCTGTTATGTGAGGTAAGGTGCTAACTCGATGATGACAAGTATGTAAGCGCAATATTGGTGAACAAAATGATTTGATCACGAGGGAAAAAGCCCTTAACCAAGATAGTCTTACTCCGGTCAAAACTTATCAAGGTAATCGTTGGTAAAATAACTCCGGTCAAGGATTAATAGGATAATCTTTGGTCAGAGTACTTTAGTCAATGATCAATAAGGTAACATTTGGTCGATGAGTATATGTTATCTCGGTCTCCGGCACAAAAAACCCCCGGACGGTGAAAACTATCACCGTCAAGTTTATTAATGACAAAAATCGGGTTACAAAGGTGGAGATATGATCAAAGATTACAAAGAATATCTAAGTGTGTGTGTGTATGAACTGCTAGAGAGAGTTCTTGACAGAGTACTTGAGAGTATCTGCAGCTAATGAGTGTGAACAAGTGACCTAACTTTGATCATAATTTCAATATAAATAATAAATAAAAGCTAACTAACTCCTATTTTTATGGCACTACTCCCACTAACTTAGTCTTCACCATTGACCACGTGCTGGAGGTGCCTTGTAGCTTAATTTTAGGTAGACCGCGTCTTGGAGCCGTTAATGTTGATAAATATCAACATTCATATGAGAAACAACCGTTAACAGCACCAAATACCGAGGATCCATGATCCTGACAAAGCTCTGGAACTCTTCAGAAGGATAATTGATCCAGACACGTCTTCAAGAATAACATATCCTCAGTACTCAGTTATTTGTGACACAACAAGAAGTCCTATAAATCCGCCATTATCCCCACTAAACGTGTTACAGCCATTTGACCACCTGCTTGACAAATTTACTAGCGAGATATCCGGTGGAATAAGTCTTGGCGCCGTTATACTTATTAAATAACAACCTACACACAAGAAACAATTGTTAATAATACCAAGTACTGAGCACCACTGATCCTGACAGGATCTGTCTAAGGATAACTGATCCAAGAACATATGTCAGGATAACGTATCCACAACGTCAAATTTCCGTGCCCTAACACCAAACATGCTCTAAATGGCTACTCAAAACGAAAAAGAGCATCACATCTCTCAATCTAAACCTACCAATTGGCCCTATTATTCATCCATAGGAATGAGAACCTTTTATGCCCTTAATCATATTAATTGAGGCCTTTGTTTTGTTGAAAAGAGTTGAATTCTTTGCCTTCTATAGGCACAAACACTTCGTAAAGATGATCGATTGAATCACTCGTGTCTTATTGTCATTGTCTCGTATGTTTAGTAAGTTTTTTACGTCAAATGCATAAATTAGGGAACAGGGCCGGCTCCGAGAAAGCAAATACTTTTTTGGGCCGGAGGCGATTTTTTTTTTGGGCCTTTAAGTAAAAGAGTTTTTTGTTGGGTTTAAACAATTTAATTTTTATATCGGTTTACTTGGTTATAATGGTTGTGTAAAAAACTTTTATATAAAAATATGATTAAACATGCCTCAAATGAGAGTAGAACCCATAACTTTTGGGTTAAGAGTAATACCCTTTTGCCACTAGACCAAGCTAGTGGTTATGTAATTGAGTTTAAACACCAAATATACATATTGTTTTAATAAAAATACATATAATTTTATAAAAAAAAATCGTGCCTAGCGGGGTGTCGGGCCTGTGGCCGTCGACTACCTGGCCACACCTTATGGCCAGCCCTGCCTATCTATATATAAATAAAACTAAACTTATGACAAACTCTATTCTTATGCACGCTACAGGTACAAGTAGTTGATATTGTTCAAGACCGAAGGCATTAATTTTACCTTAGGATATTTAGTTTGAAATACAAAATTATGATGTATTTGTTCGATTATTGATTTGTGTACTTGTTTTAATGTTAATGAAATTAAATAATTATTGTCGTTTTAATTAGTGCCTTTTGAGCTACTGTCCAATCAATACGTTACGCACGGCATGTTCAGCCGCCTTTGGTCGGGGTTGTTAGGCCACGATTTTTATACTGAGGATCCTTTATCCTTAACTATCTTATGGATAGTTTATCCTTGAAATATATGTCAGGGTATAAAGGATCGACGATCCTCGGTATTGTTTGTTTACTAATGATTGCGTTTAATATGGTGATGTGTTAGACAGGTGTATCAACTTCAAGACGAATTTGCACCAGTTATCCTCATGGAACATCTTATAGCTGGGATATGGATATAGGATCCTAATTCAACATAGCTGATTATGGACGAACTCTCTAGAAGGTTGAAGTTTAAATATCATCAACGGTTGTGTGACTCGTTCTTCCGCTTATTTCGCTACTGGATGACAATTGGCACGTGGTCAAAGGTCGTGGAGCGGCTAAGTGGAAGACTTCCGGATAGATAGGAAATGTTATTGATATTTTCTTATTTATTAGAGTAATGATCAAATAGGAAACACACATGTACTCACACACACATTAGAGCATAAACGAATACTCTCTCTATACACTAGCTTTCGTTGTAATCTTGATCATATACTCCAAAAACATTTGTAATCGCTTTTTGTTCATTAATAAACTCGACGGTGATAGTTTTCACCGTCCGGGGGTTTTTTGTGCCGGAGACCGAGATAACCATATACTCTTCGACCAAAGGTTACCTTGTTGATATTTGATTAAAATACTTCTACCAAGGATTCTATTATTAATCATTGAACGGAGCTATTTTACCAACGATTACCTTGATAAGTTTTGACCGAAGTAAGACTATCTTGGTTAAGGGTTTTTTCCCTCGTAATCACATCTTTGCGTTCACCAATATTACGCTCATACACTTGTCATTATCAAGTTAGCACCTTACCTCACATAACAGATTTGGATACTTGATCCTTAGCTGATTTTTGTCCATATTATTCTCATCAAGCTTCATTTTTCCATACCCTGAACACTCACAATGGCCTCTCAATCCACCTCTGCTTCATCAACCATGCCGGCTACGGTCCCTGTCTCATCGAGGACTTTGCCACCGATGCCTCCGCCAATCACGGGAACTCAACGACATGCTGTTGCTGGAAGCAAGGCGCAACTACCAGTCTTTCAGAGCTCAAAAACCGTTGCTGCTACCCCGGTGGTTAGTACTAACAGTGATGTTTCATCTATGTTTTCACATGTTAAAGCATACATGTAGCAGCAGAACAAGACCAACCAAAGGATCCTCCGTGAGATAGAAGATCTCAGGAAGAACAAGAGGCCAGCCGAGGATCTCACCCCCTTGATGCCCAGGATGTTGGATTTCAGCAGTCCAGAGTCCATGGCACAGTTCTCAAAAGGATCATCCATCCTTCGACCAGGGTCCATGGATCAACAGGTTCAAGGATCCTCAATGTTTCAACCAGGATCCTCTATCCTTCAGCAAGGGTCCGTGGGTCAGCAGACTCAAGGATCCTTACTCTTTCAGCCAGGATCCTCTATCCTTCAACAGAGGCCCATGAGTCAACAAGCTCAAGGGTTCTCGTTAGATCAGCCAATGCCACCTAACTTCCATCAAGGATCCATGGTCAGCAAAGCCAAGGATCCTCATATTATCGACAAGGGTCAACCTTCTCTCTGCCAGGATCTACTGGGGCGTATCCTCTGCAAGGATCCTTCTTTCAGAATCAAGGATCCTCAGGAGTCCAACAGCAACGATCCTCCGAAGTCCACGAAGGGGATATAATCCCCATGCAGACTATAGCTTCTGGAGGACCCACTCCGATTGCCGACTCCTCTTATCCCAGATACTCGTCTGGAATACCAAACTCCACCCAGCAGAGAGGTAACTGGTACGATCCTATATCCTTTGATACTAACCATGTTCCCATGCAGGATTCAGGTATCAACCAGGCCATGGCCAGGGAGTTACAGAAGCTAAAGGATATGATATCCAGTGTTCCGGGAGTGATACGTCCAATCCCTGAAATACCGGAGGGGAGTCACAAATTATCCAGGTTCGCTCCGCCCATATGTGATGCTGAAATTCCGAAGCGGTTCCAAACCCCCAACATGAAGACGTATGATGGGAGCACCGATCCTGAGGAACATGTTGCCCGATATCGAGAAAGAATGGAAATTAATCCTGTTCCTGAAAGGCTCAAAGAGGCTTGCCTTTGTAAAGGATTTGGAGCAACACTAACGGGAGCTGCACTAAAATGGCTGCTAAGTCTCCCCCTTTCTCGGTTACATCTTTCTCTCATTTAGTTAATTTGTTTTACACTCAATTTTCCTGTAGTCGGAAATTTGAGAGGTTGACCAGTGATTTATATCGTGTTGTTCAACCTAGTGATGAATCCCTTAGAGATTTTGTTACCAGGTTCGGCAAGGAGGCTCTAGAAATCCCAAACCTTGATATGACTACTGCTGTTGAAGCATTCAAGATGGGAATTCAAAAGAGCTCCCCTTTTATGATGATTTAGTGATGACTCCATGCAGGACATTAGATGAAGGCAGAAGCAGGGCATTAAGGTACATCCGCTTAGAACAAGATAAAAAGATCCAGGATCGTCTCGTGGGACAAACGAAACCAGAAACTCCCGAAAAGAATAAAGGATCCTGGAACAGGAACAACAATTCAAAGCAATACGCCAAGTTCAACAACCAGAACGTACGGGCAGTTGGAGAATGAGATGACGATGAAGACTATCCTTGCATCTCCGACTATTGTTTCTCTATAGATACTCTTGGCTTGATTTGTGCCATGAAGGATCTGGGAGAAAAAGCAAGGTGGCCCCGAAAGAATGAAAAGGTTGTCGGCTTCAAAGACAAGTCTAAGTGGTGCGCCTTCCACGAAGATTTCGGCCATGCGACAGACGAGTGCATCGCCTTAAGAAAAGAAATCGGGTACCTCTTGAGAAAGGGTCACTTTAAAGAACTCATAGGAAAGAAGAAATTCAAGATCCATGATCCTGAAGATCTTCCACAGAAAGCAACACCACCACCGCCGGATGCTCATGTGATCAACTTCGTCTCCAGAGACTACGAACTATTTCAAGATTCTTGTGCTATCAAAGAAAGTCCCATAGAAGAATTTGAGTTGGATGATGAAAGAAGACCGCTCATCCCCACAACTCGAGTGACCGATCAAATAATCTTTCCCAATTCAAGGATCCAGGATCCTCAACAAGACAAGCCAGATGTGCGAGCAATTAATTTCATCTCGGGAGGTTCAGACATATGTGGAACTTCTTTCTCTGCAGCAAAAAGATTCGCCAAGGAAATCAAGATGGATAACGGAGATCATCCGATAATGTCAACCACATTAACAACAGACAAAAGAATCTTCTTCGACGAGGAAGACAAGCTGAACATTCAGGATCCCCATCATGACGGTTTGATTATTACTTTATTTATCTCTAACCATTATGTGCGCAGGATCCTAGTGGACGGTGGCAGCTCGGTCAACATAATCCAACATGATGTTATCAAGAAGATTAACATCCCGAATTCAGAAATCATCCCTAGGACATCGGTGCTGGTCGGCTTCAGTGGCGAACTAAGAAGACATTGGGGGACATCAGCCTGCCAATCTATATTGAAGGGTTAAATTCATATAAAAAATTTTGTGTTATAGATAACCTTTCCTATTGCAATGTTATTTTAGGTAGGCCCTGGCTCCACAGAATGAAAGCAGTAGCCTCAACGTATCACCAATGCATCAAGCTACC
Organism: Bidens hawaiensis; assembly: GCF_021521415.1. Classification (NCBI taxonomy): domain Eukaryota; kingdom Viridiplantae; phylum Streptophyta; class Magnoliopsida; order Asterales; family Asteraceae; genus Bidens; species Bidens hawaiensis. The sequence continues at coordinate 2,411,986 of NW_027491045.1, forward strand.
TACCCCTTAGAGAGTCGTGAAGATAGTGGGTGATCAAGCGGAGGCCAGAAACTACTATTCTTCATCAATGAAGCCAGCAGCCAAGCAAACTATAGCATAGCAACTACATCAACATCCTAGGAACGTGCTTGAAGCTCGGGAGAAAGATCTCAAAGAAGTATCATTGGACCCCGAAGATCCAGAGATAAAAGTATTCCTAGGATCCAGTATCCCCAGCAAAAACGAGGAGGATATAATATCCTTCTTAGGGCGAAGTTATGTGCGAAAATATATATATATAAATAAAACACAAGTCGCAACTAAGCTTTAAAACCAAACAATCTATCCTAGTTCACACAAACGGCAAGTGTACCGGTCGCGTATAGAACAGATGAGGAAAGTCCGGATATCGAACTCGAAGACACGTGAAAACGTTTATAATTACGAAACTCTAACCAAGACTCACCAAAATATTTAATTAATTTATTTTAGAATTTATTTTAACTACTTAACTTAACTGAATGAAAACTTTTGACAAAACTTTGAAAACTTTGGTTTAAATTCAATGAATAAAGACGTCTACCTAGGAATGAATCATGTTGATAGAAATAACAAGACAACGGATTGAAAATATTCACGACACCGGTTATAAAAGATGACACAACTAAAACTTGTTTAAGAAAGTCAAATTACCTCTTAGTCTCTCTAACAAACTCTAACTTGTTTTAGTTGATTTTAAAGAATAAACCGGAAAAACAATTATTAACGTGTTCAAATGACGACTCTCCTCTCGGTCTCATCGACACACTATCCTAATGGAGACAAATACTATGTCACCAAGGATAGAGGAACAATTTAACTTAACCCAAATTAAACCAACTAATTGCACATAAACACTCAAACTTGACGAGACAAAAACCCGCTCTCGCGCGGTCTTAATTCTAACAAGTAAAAGCAACGAGACAATATTACTTCTTATCACCTCTCGGTCTCAAAGAAGATGTATTTTAACTGATTTTAGATGATTTATATTACCCACTTATCCCTACGGTTGTACACCCCGCAAATAAACCCTAAACACCAAGTCAAGAGTCTAACAAGCAATCAATTAATCAAAACCAATTCAATTAACTAATGCAAGGGGATTATAAGTAATAACAAATAAAACACAGCCATCACACACAATCTAATTTATGGTTTAGTTAAACTTTACATCAATAATTCAAGTCTTGAACATTAACAATCCATTATACAAGTCTAAACTACTCAACAATCATCTATCCTAGGCAGAACAAGCAAGTTTAGCGTAACATAGATTTTGGACAGCCATGCATACTTAAGAAAAACATCATAAACATCATCATAACCATAATCAAACTCATTCATGATTCAAACCCAATCAATCACAAGTCAAACTATCAATTACTTGCAAAACAATCCAAAGCAAAAGATCAATTCAACAAAGTTAGGGTTCTTGAACAATAACCAAAGATTAAAGATGATTACTTAGGGTTTATGGCTGAGATTTATGATGTATAAGACTCCTAGCAGCTGCACAAGATCCTTCTTGATGTTCTTCTCCTCTCCAGCCGTCACAAACACCTCAGCCGCCAAGGATTCCTTTTTTTCTTTCTTCTTCCTGCTGTTCCGATCGCAAGGTGGCTGCCCAAGTTAGGGTTTTGTATTTTCTGGTTTCCTTGGTGAATAATGGCTGAAAACTCTTTTAATTATCTTCATATAATATTACTTAAGGCTTCTAACTTGTGGGCTTGGGTTGGGCCTTGAGTTATATCTTCAAAACTTGACCAACAAGTCCTCTAGAATCTTCCAAATTGACTCTTTTTTCACCATCTTTCATAAACTATCAAATAACATTTAAACTTTGTAAATTATTGCACTTAGCCCCCAATACTTTCATAAATAAACAAATAAACATAAAAACCATAATAAAATCATAAGGAAAGTAAGTGTGTTTTACTACACATCAAACATCCCCACACTTAAGACTTTTTCGTCCCTGAAAAAGATTTGACTGCAGTTGGATCAGAATCGGAAAATCAAAGTTAAATCAAACATATAGATTATATTTTAAAGCTCAGGAAAACGCAAAAACCGCGATCATCGATATTGTTGTCCACCTAAACCCATGCCTTAATCTTTACCGGGACAAATAAGATCCGACAATAATATTACTTAGTGGTTTACACAATTAAGACCCGCTTATTTTCTGCTTTTACCAGACCAGACCACCCCAACTTGACTTAAACCTCAAAATTAGCAGAATTAAAACTTTGTTGCTCAATACTTATGAATAGTTAAGACGATCAAGGGTATTGTTTATCCACCTAAGCTTAAGCATCAAAGTCTACCAAGCAGCCATTAGATACGATTAAGGTTCAATTATTTATAGCTAGTGCTCCCCCACAACATGACATACCCCCGTTATCAAGCAATACCCCAAATCCTTCACCATAGGTGAGTATGCTTAATTTCATCTGTAGGGCTTACATGTAGCGTGTCCCTTGTGGTCCGTTTCTAAATGGTAATGAGACGCGAGCAAGGGGACCCCACATGGCTAACAGCGTGGATGATCAAGTCTGTAGTGTATTTGTACTTTTGTACTTTTTGTGATCATGTTTATAGACTTATAGGGGTTTGCTCTTTGGCTTTACTTTTAAATATCCACAACCCCACTTAGGAATTGTGAATACCCAGATGAATAGATTACATACAGACCCATGGCCTCCGGACCCGAAGCATCCCATCAATACAGGATTTAAGGTTATAAAACCATACGCCGATGAGGTGTAAAACACTAAACTAGCATTTTAAGATTTATATCACAGGCTACACGGCATACTCTAACGTTAAACCTACCCAAGCATCATATGATAACGTATTCAAATTTTTAAAACTCATGATATTTCCACTTTTTTTTTTCATACCAAAATTTGAGGCTTGAGTATGGCCCGACCTTTCATTGCTTATTTTCCACGGACAAAACGCTTTACCCACAAAAGATTTCCGTTTAACCGTTTTATCAAATTTGCCCTTTCATTTTCAAGGCTGAGCCTACCGACACATCCCAAGTTAAGTGCGTTTTCTTTTATTTATCTCATATTATTAGTAGTTTGAAAAACCGATTTTCGATAAATATCATCATCTCCCACTTTAATGCAAAAGACTAAAAACAAGGGACATAATAACTTTTTTTTTTATTATTATTATTTTTTTTTCTACAACTAAGTAAAATAAATTCTCATCCCCACACTTAGAACGAAATCGTTCTCGATGAGAACAAGGAAAAGAAATAAAATAAAAAGAAAACGTAAAGCATAAAATTAAAACTTGAAAGAACAGAAATTAAAATAGAGAACGGGTTACTCCCCTGGTTTAGATGCAAATTCTTCATCAGCTGTGTATGATTCGAACGAACGACCGTATAGCATTTCATTCGCGGCCGCAACCTCGGGTGAACCAGTTCCAAAACGCCATCAGAGCTACCATGCGCATAATAATACCTGTAACAACTCAAACTCGCTCGCATGTAGCGGCGTACGAAACAGAAAACAAAAACATAAGAAGTAAACATATTTTTGTGTTTTTGAATTTTTTTTTTTTTGATTTTTATTAAATATATATTTTTTTTGTATTTTTATGTTTTTATAAATATAAATAAAAATAAAACAAATAAAAACAGATAATAAAGAGAATCATAATACACACTCTACAACTCGGGCTGTTTCCCGATTGATGCATCCATCACGCCTATTTCTCGGTGAATGAGTCAAGGTAGAACACCTCGACTGTCTGATCAGTTATCGGCTCTCCTATGTAGTGCTTCAATCTATGGCCGTTCACCTTAAACCTCCCGCTTCGATCTTGTATCTCAATCATGCCATACGGAAAAACCTCAGTGACCGTGAACGGTCCCGACCATCGGGATTTCAACTTTCCCGGGAATAACCTCAACCGTGAGTTAAACAGTAAAACCTTATCCCCACACTTGAACTGCTTATTACCCTTCAATTTCCTGTCATGCAGTTCCTTCGTATGCTCCTTATACCGAAATGATTGTGCATATGCGTGATCCCGGAGCTCCTCTAATTCGTGTAATTGATGGAAACGATTACCCTCTGCAGCGGGTAAATCAAGATTAACCCTTTGAAGGGCCCATGAAGCGCGGTGTTCCAATTCAACAGGAAGATGACAGGCCTTCCCATAAATCATCCGAAATGGTGTGGAACCAGTCGGAGTCTTGTTGGCTGTACGGAAGGCCCACAGAGCGTCATCTAGTTTGTCGGATCAATCCCGACGATTTGAACCAACCGTTTTCTCGAGAATACATTTGATTCCCCGATTACTCACTTCCACTTGCCCACTAGTCTGTGGGTGGTAGGTGGTCGCAAGCCGATGGGTGACCCCATAACGCTTCAACGCCTTATCCATCTGCGAGTTGCAAAAGTGAGTACCTCGATCACTGATCAAGGCTTTCGGGACTCCAAAACGAGCAAATAGACTTTTTAGAAAACGGACTACCACTCGGGCATCATTGGTGGGTAGAGCTTTGGCCTCAACCCACTTAGACACGTAAACGACGGCCACGAGTATGTATTCGTTTCCACGCGAAGATGGAAACGGTCCCATGAAATCAATACCCCAAATATCAAAAACCTCACAAACTTGAATGGCATTCTGGGGCATTTCGTTTCGCGAAGAAATGTTGCCGACACGCTGGCAACGATCGCAACTCTTAACGAACAAGTGAGCATCCTTAAAGATAGACGGCCAGTAAAAACCAGAATTAAAGACTTTCTTTGCCGTAGAATTCGCACCGTGGTGACCTCCAGTCGGTCCCACGTGACAATGGCTCAAAATTTGCCATCCTTCCTTGACATCTACACACCTTCTAATAAGCTGATCAGCACCAATACGGAAAAGATATGGATCGTCCCAAAGGTAAAATTTGATGTCAGCAAAGAATTTTTTCTTTTGCTGGTAAGGCATCTTTGGGAGGTATCCGTCAGCGAGATAGTTCACGAAATCAGCAAACCATGGAAAACCTTCCTCTTGTGCAGTAACGAACATCAGACTCTCCGTCAGAAAACGATCGTCGATCCTAACTCCCGAATCCTCTAAATCAACTCCCTCTAGTCGTGAAAGATAATCAGCCGCCACATTCTCGGCCCCCTTTTTATCACGGATCTCTATATCGATCTCTTGAAGCAACAGAATCCATCGGATAAGACGAGGCTTAGCATCCTGCTTGCTGAAAAGATATCTAATAGCGTCATGATCCGTATAAACAATCGTTTTGGACAAAACCAGATAGGACCTAAATTTGTCGAAAGCGAACACCACAGCTAAAAGCTCTTTTTCGGTGGTGGTATAGCTTTCCTGTGCGCCATTTAAGGTCCGGCTCGCATAGTAGATCGGATGGAAATGTTTATCCTTCCGTTGTCCAAGAACCGCTCCGACTGCGAAGTCGCTTGCGTCACACATCAACTCGAATGGTAATGACCAGTCGGGAGCAACCATGATCGGGGCGTTAACTAGTTTGTCTTTTAGAAGATCAAACGCCTCGATACACTGCTCAGAAAAAATAAATGGAGCATCCTTCTCCAAAAGTTTGGTCATGGGTCTCGCGATTTTAGAAAAATCTTTGATGAACCGGTGGTAGAACCCGGCATGACCTAGAAAACTACTAATTGATCTCACAGAAGTAGGCGGGGGGAGATTATAAATGGTCTCGACCTTTGCCCGATCAACCTCTATCCCCGCACTTGAGATTCGATGACCTAGTACAATGCCCTCGCGAACCATGAAATGACATTTTTCCCAGTTAAGGACTAGGTTGGTGTCAACGCAGCGGGACATCATCCTCTCGAGATTTGATAAACAATGATCGAAGGAACTCCCAAATACGGAAAAATCGTCCATGAACACCTCCATGGAGTCCTCGATCATATCATGGAAAATGGCCACCATACACCTCTGGAATGTGGCCGGAGCGTTACAAAGTCCGAACGGCATACGTTTGTAAGCAAACGTTCCATAAGGGCAGGTGAAAGTGGTTTTCTCCTGGTCGTCGGGAGCTATCGGAACCTGGAAGTACCCGGAGAAACCATCTAGGAAGCAGTAGTACTGCTGACCTGCTAAACGCTCTAACATCTGATCAATGAACGGGAGAGGAAAGAGGTTTTTCCTGGTGGCATCATTCAGTCGGCGATAGTCGATGCAGACTCGTCATCTTGTCACAGTCCTCGTGGGAATAAGCTCGTTCCTTTCGTTGGTGACGACAGTCATGCCACCCTTTTTAGGAACCACTTGGACTGGACTCACCCAAGCACTATCAGAAATGGGGAAAATGATCCCCGCATCAGGAGTTTAATGATCTCCTTCTTTACGACCTCTTGCATTTTCGGATTAAGCCGTCGTTGCGGCTGGACGACAGTTTTGAAATTTTCCTCCATGAGGATTTTATGAGTGCAAAACGACGGGTTGATACCCTTGATGTCGATAATCTTCCAAGCAATAGCCTCCTTGTGCTCTCGTAGCACCCTCAACAACTTCTCCTTCTCGACCTCGGTCAACGCGGATGCAATGATAACCGGAAGCTTCCTCTCTTCATCTAAAAAACCATACTCAAGGTGGGAAGGTAAATCCTTAAGCTCTAAGGAAAGAGGAGGACTCTCGACTGAAGGTAGGTCCATCGGATCGTCTCGTACGATCTCAGCAGACACGCCAGATTCAGGGGTATGCGACTCGGTGTCGTCATTTAAGGACTGATTGGTTACGGCAACCATTTCAATCTCCGGAATCTCCCTATCGAGAATCTGGGTGTCGGAGGCAGATCCTCCACAAATTTCGCTGAGAAACTCCCCAATATGCTCCATGATGGTATCAATGAAGTATAAGGAGTCATCAGCAGACTTGGGGTGTTTCAGTGACTGTCGAACGTCAAAGGTGACGTTCTCATCCCCAACTCTTAAGATTAATTTACCCTCGCAGGCATCGATCAATGCCTGTGCAGTGGCAAGGAATGGTCGGCCCAAGATGAGTGGGACACTATCGTCATCGTTCATGTCCAGGATGACAAAGTCCACCGGGAAGATGAACTTGTCGACACGAACAAGCATGTTCTCGACCACCCCTCGGGGGTATTTCACAGAACGATCAGCAAGCTGGATACTCATACGGGTAGGCCTCGGTTCGCCTAGTCCCAACTTGCGATACACGGAATACGACATGAGATTAATACTGGCACCAAGATCTGCCAGCGCATGGACAACCGTATTATCACTCAAGATGCAGGGGATTTTGAAACTCCCAAGATCGGACATCTTTTCTGGTAACTTTCTCTGCAAGACTGTAGAGCAACCAACACTCAGAGGAATGGAAGAGACTTCGGCTAACTTCTCTTTGTTTGAAAGAATATCCTTAAGAAACTTTGCGTATTTGGGCATTTGCGTAAGTGCCTCAAGGAAAGGAATATTAAGATGAAGTTGCTTCAGAAGATCAAGAAATTTGGAGTTCTGCTCCTCGTCTCTATCACTACGGACTCTCCCGGGAAATGGGAGTCTAGGTTTGTAGACTCTCGGTGGTATGCTGGGTAATGGTTGGTTCTCGGCCTGTGCTGAACTTCCGGGGCTGTGCCTCTGATGCACCTTGGCCGGTGGAGATTCCAACTGAATCTCCTCGTCTACCTGCTCCTCTACATCTACCGCAGGCTCGTTAACGACTCCTCTCGTCGCCTCTTGAATCACGGGCTCGCTACGTGCCCCCCGCACCGCTCCTTGTCGTCACAGCCTTCGCGAACGCCTTCGGATTTTGTTCAGTGTTACTTGGAAGTGTACCTGGCGACCTCTCATTTAGACGACTTGCTATCTCTCCCATCTGACGCTCAAGATTTTGAATTGATGCTCCTTGATTTCTCATGAATGACTCGTGCTCCCGGAATTTCTCTTGAGTTTCTTTGTGACGGGAGTCCTCTCGAGTCATGAGTTGTGACAGCATCTATGTCTGCTGTGCCATCATCTCCTCTAACGTGGGCTTCTTCTCCCCACTACTCGGTCCCTCACCGGAATCCTGGAATAGGCTCTGACGTTGCTGGAAGCCGGACTGATTTACGTTCCTCCAGTTGGAATTTTGGTTACCTCTCCACCCCGAATTATAAGAATTGAAAGAATGTTGATTTCGGTTTGGATTATTCACGAAGTCGACTGCCTCCTCCTGGAAACCTACCGGGCACTGAACAGTATCATGTCCCCCTCTACAGATCTCGCATAACTTACTTTTCACCTGCAAGTCCTTCATGATCTTTGTTAACGCTTCAACTTGTGCCGCAAGTGCGGTGCTCGTGTCAACCGAATGCATGCCGCATGATAGGGAATCAACGGTTTTGGTACTCTTAACTAGTGGTCGCTGGTATCCACTCATGGCTAAACCGTTAAACAAGGCAATGCACTCATCCGTATCTTTCGTTATCAGGAGGTTACCTCCTGCAGCTGTGTCGAGCATACTCTGAGTTGCGTACGTCACTCCGTTGTAGAACTTCTCAACAACCGCCCAGTCTTGTAGGCCGTGGTTCGGACATAAAGCAAGTAGATATTTGAACCTTTCCCACGCCTCGTAGAAGCTCTCGGTGTCCTCCATCTGGAAAGAATGAATTTGGTTACGCAAACGAGCGGCCTTAGCTGGAGGATCGTATTTTTCAAGAAATTGGGTCTGCATAGCAGCCAAGTAGTAATGGATCCCTGTGGGAGGGACTCAAGCCACAGACTCGCATGATCAACGAGTGAGAACGGAAAGATTCGGAGTTTGATGGCGTCTTCGGATACGCCGGCAAGATGAAACGTGTCGCAGATTCGTGTGATGCGAGTGATATGAGCATGTGGGTTCTCATAGAGTAACCCGTGAAATTGAGCAGAATGAGCAATCGTGTTCAGAACATTAGATGGGATCTGCCAAGTCGTTTGAGCTCCTATAGCTGGTGGAGCAATGCTGGATCTCGCGCCAGCATCAACCGGACGGGCCCGGTCTGCAACTGTCCTCCTCGGTGGTGGATTCGCGTCGCCCATAATCCTATCCCTAATGACGGGTTCAGAAAAAGTAGGAGAAGAGAACGTATTACCAACGGATGTAGATGAACTGGAAGACGGTTTTGTACGACGTCTCTCACAAAGCTCTCTCTCTGGTTCGGCTAATCCTTCAACTTCTGGTGGTCCTAGAGATCAAGTACGTCACATACAACTATTAAAATAAATAAAAGAAATTATAATTAGCTAAACTATTTTAAACTAACAAACAAAACAAATAAGAAAGACAAGTAGTAAACAAGGCAAGTCCTAACTCGAGCCGTTCTTAATACGCCTCAAACCGTGTCCCCGGCAACGGCGCCAAAACCTTGATGTGCGAAAATATATATATATAAATAAAACACAAGTCGCAACTAAGCTTTAAAACCAAACAATCTATCCTAGTTCACACAAACGGCAAGTGTACCGGTCGCGTATAGCACAGATGAGGAAAGTCCGGATATCGAACTCGAAGACACGTGAAAACGTTTATAATTACGAAACTCTAACCAAGACTCACCAAAATATTTAATTAATTTATTTTAGAATTTATTTAACTACTTAACTTAACTGAATGAAAACTTTTGACAAAACTTTGAAAACTTTGGTTTAAATTCTATAAATAAAGACGTCTACCTAGGAATGAATCATGTTGATAGAAATAACAAGACAACGGATTGAAAATATTCACGACACCGGTTATAAAAGATGACACAACTAAAACTTGTTTAAGAAAGTCAAATTACCTCTCAGTTTCTCTAACAAACTCTAACTTGTTTTAGTTGATTTTAAAGAATAAACCGGAAAAACAATTATTAACGTGTTCAAATGACGACTCTCCTCTCGGTCTCATCGACACACTATCCTAATGGAGACAAATACTATGTTACCAAGGATAGAGGAACAATTTAACTTAACCCAAATTAAACCAACTAATTGCACATAAACACTCAAACTTGACGAGACAAAAACCCGCTCTCGCGCGGTCTTAATTCTAACAAGTAAAAGAAACGAGACAATATTACTTCTTATCACCTCTCGGTCTCAAAGAAGGTGTATTTTAACTGATTTTAGATGATTTATATTACCCACTTATCCCTACGGTTGTACACCCCGCAAATAAACCCTAAACACCAAGTCAAGAGTCTAACAAGCAATCAATTAATCAAAACCAATTCAATTAACTAATGCAAGGGGATTATAAGTAATAACAAATAAAACTCAGCCATCACACACAATCTAATTTATGGTTTAGTTAAACTTTACATCAATAATTCAAGTCTTGAACATTAAAAATCCATTATACAAGTCTAAACTACTCAACAATCATCTATCCTAGGCAGAACAAGCAAGTTTAGCGTAACATAGATTTTGGGCAGCCATGCATACTTAAGAAAAACATCATAAACATCATCATAACCATAATCAAACTCATTCAAGATTCAAACACAATCAATCACAAGTCAAACTATCAATTACTTGCAAAACAATCCAAAGCAAAAGATCAATTCAACAAAGTTAGGGTTCTTGAACAATAACCAAAGATTAAAGATGATTACTTAGGGTTTATGGCTGAGATTTATGATGTATAAGACTCCTAGCAGCTGCACAAGATCCCTCTTGATGTTCTTCTTCCTCTCCAGCCGTCACAAACACCTCAGCCGCCAAGGATTCCTTTTTTTCTTTCTTCTTCCTGCTGTTCCGATCGCAAGGTGGCTGCCCAAGTTAGGGTTTTGTATTTTCTGGTTTCCTTGGTGAATAATGGCTGAAAACTCTTTTAATTATCTTCATATAATATTACTTAAGGCTTCTAACTTGTGGGCTTGGGTTGGGCCTTGAGTTATATCTTCAAAACTTGACCAATAAGTCCTCTAGAATCTTCCAAATTGACTCTTTTTTCACCATCGTTCATAAACTATCAAATAACATTTAAACTTTGTAAATTATTGCACTTAGCCCCCAATACATTCATAACATAAACAAATAAACATAAAAACCATAATAAAATCATAAGGAAAGTAAGTGTGTTTTACTACACATCACGAAGAAGATCTACTTTTGCCTTCAAGCACTCTGACATGACAGGAGCAACGTACCAAAGACTAGTCAACGTGATGTTCAAGGATCAATTGGGCAAGACTATGGAGGTATACATAGATGATATGGTGTTAAAGTCGAAGAAGGCAGAGGATCACCTCAGGGACCTCGAGGAAGCATTCAATATCCTTGACCAGTATAACATGAAACTAAATCCTTCCAAATGCCACTTCGGAGTTAAGGCTGGAAAGTTTCTAGGATTTATGGTCACAAAGAGAGGAATTGAAGCAAGCCCAGAGCAGATCGAAGCTATTGTCAATCTCAAATCTCCTGCAAATGCCAAAGACGTCCAGAGACTCACTGGAAGAATAACAGCCCTGAACAGGTTTATCTCAAGATTCTTCGAGAAGTGCAAAGACTTCTATGATATCCTCAGAAAGAACAAGAAGTTTGAGTGGACTAAAAAGAATGAAGCTGCGCTTACAGCCCTGAAGGATTACTTATCCTCAGCTCCGGCTCTGATGAAGCCTGTGGATGGAGAATCCTTGTATCTATATCTTGCTGTTTCAGGAAATGCAGTGAGTGAAGTTTTGGTAAAAGATCATGAAGGTGAACAACATCCCGTATACTATGTAAGTAAAAGTATTTTAGATGAAGAGTCCAGGTATTCCCATTTAGAAAAGATAATTCTTGCACTTATTATGGCTTCTACTAAATTGAGACATTATTTTGAAACTCACTCTATTATTTTGAGAACTAACTATCCTGTAAAGAATGTTCTTAGAAAACCAGAGTTATCAGGTAGAATGGCTAAGTGGGCTGTAAAGTTAAGTGCATATGATATACAATACGAGCCAAGAACAGCAATCAAGTCTCAAGCATTAGCGGACTTTGTGGCTGATTTCACTAGTGATCTACAAAAAGAAGCTGACTTGGAAGTGCAACAACTAGAAAAGGCCAAGGATCCTTGGATACTCTTCATAGATGGAGCATCCAACATGAGAGGAACAGAATTAGGGATCCTAGTGATATCGCCACAGGGGGGACATATTACCCCAGTCTATAGCCTGTGAGTTCCAGGCAACAAACAATGAAACAGAGTACGAAGCTTTAATCACAGGTTTGCAATTAGCCAAAAGCATGAGGATCAGGTATCTTCAAGTTTATGTTGATTCTTTATTGATAACTAACCACTTTAACGGCTCGTATGCTGTTAAAAGTGAGAAACTAATGAAATATTTAGATGTTGTGAAGGAATTGTCGAAATCCTTCGAAATATTTAGTATTACACAGGTACCGAGGGAAGAAAACGTTGGGGCAGATGCCTTAGCAAACTTAGCCTCATCTCTAAAGATTCCTGAGGATTTGAAAATCCCAATAATCCACATTCTCGCGCCAGCAATAGGAGAACAGGAAGTTGGGGAGATAACAAAAGATAAAGAAATCTTGCTCTGGGATCCTTTATCCTCAAATAACAAAGGATCATGGATCCATCCTATCAAGAACTATATTCAGACTGGAGAAATTCCAGCCGCAGAAAATCCCAAGTCTTTCAAGCTCAAGGTATCCCAATATATTTTATTAGATAATATGGTATATAGAAAATCTCTTGCATGTCCATATCTGAGATGCATCGAGGATCCTGAGATCCAAGAAGTACTTAAGGATTTTCACGAAGGGGATTGCGGCAATCACACAGGTGGAAGAGCATTATTTTCCAAAAAACTCAGAACCGGATACTTCTGGCCAACAATGAAGAAAGATGCAGTGGAGTATTCAAAGAAGTGTGATGCTTGACAAAGACACGCAAACATCCTTCATCAACCAGCGGAGCCTCTATATCCTATATCCTCCTCATGGCCTTTTATGAAATGGGGGATGAATATTGTAGGCAAACTACCAAAAGCACCAGGCGGAAAAGTCTTTATGCTTGCCATGACTGACTACTTCTCCAAATGGATTGAGGCAGAGGCATTTGTACAAGCCCGAGAAAGGGAAGTAATATCTTTTATTAAACGAAACATTATAACTAGATTTGGTATTCCCGCTGAAATTGTTTGTGACAATGGTTCCCAGTTTATTGGGAAGAGAACTACTAACTTTTGTGACAGTTGGGGCATCAAAATGATTACTTCGACTCCGGTTCATCCTCAAGCCAATGGCCAAGCAGAGTCTAGCAACAAGATCATCATCAACAATCTAAAGAAAAAGCTAGGATCCAAGAAGGGAAAGTGGGCTGAAGAACTTCCTTATGTTCTTTGGGCAGACAGAACTACACCCAAAAATGCAACAGGCCAGGCACCCTTCTCTTTGGTTTTTGGATCAGAAGCAGTAATTCCCACAGAAATGGTAGTTCCTACTGCGAGAACCAGCATCCGTGATCCTGAAGCTAATAAAGAAGTCCTTGTTGAAGATTTGGATACTATAGAAGAACTCAGAGATCTAGCAAAAATCAGAATGGCAGCTTATCAACAAAGGGTAGCTGGGTATATAACAAAAGTATCAGAATCAGAAGATTTCAAGAAGGAGATCTAGTATTGAGAAAAGCCTTCCAAAACACAACAAATCCGGCTGATGGGAAATTAGCACCCAAATGGGAAGGACCTTATCAAATCGAGTCTGAAGCAGGAAAGGGGGCATATCATTTGCTCACAATGGAAGGCAACAGGTTACCAAGAGCTTGGAATGCAATTCACCTCAAGAAATATTTTTTCTAATCAGGATCCGCTATCCTGAGAGGATATATTATCCAGAAAAAGGATCAAGGATCCTTAAAGCGGTAACATCTTTCGGATCTATTATTCTATCTAAATTATTATTATTAATTTAAGGATAATATATCTTAACATTTTATCTTTTCCAAGTTTTGAGTAACCATGCAGTATTATAACGAGTCATTTGATGTTCAAGAGGTTGGCCACCTCTCCGTTGCATTTAAGGTACTTTATTATTTCCCTTGGCCTTGCCCACGATTGGATATGACCCCCGATGGTCATATCCCCTACGTTTTAAAGGTTTTCACCTTTCCCACGATCGCCAGTTGCGCACGCTATCCAACGAATTGTTCGAGGCAGCGGGACCAGTACACGCTGAGTGACTGACAATTTCGTTGTCTCCGGCTATATGGAGGATCCTACGAATTATGGTAGATATACCATACCTCCGGTTTATAACGTTTTCACGTTATCTCACGTTTGGGCTAAATCCCGGTTCGGGCGAGACCCCAGTTAACATCCGTAATTATGGGCCAGTCCCCAGTTTGTTGGGCTTGTCCCCAGTATGTTGGGCCAGTCCCTAGGTTTATCTAGACCTTCTGGTATGATCTTTATTGATTAACTTAAAGTTTGATATTTATTGCAATAAATTTGGATATTCCTATTGGATAGGCTATTCCTTTAAAAGTTATTTGATTGCTAAAGTCTTTAACTAATTTCCGGATACTTTAACCTAAAATTTCCCTTATATAAATTTTATTGATTAATTAAGGATATTCTATTCTAAAAAGATTTTTAAAGATCTTTTATCTTAAAAATCTAGTATTCAAGATTATTTACCAAACTGTTAACAATGCTAAACTTATATGGAACAAGCTTTTGAAAATAAATAACAGGTGGATAGTCAAAAGATTTATATTAATTAAAATAAATAAGCCCCAAGGACTTATCCAAAATCCTTAACCCGGATTTCACCATACGAAAAGATGGACCATCCATCCGGGTTAAGTAAGAAGCTACTAATAGTTCATAAAGTGCAGGAAAATTAAAAACAGGGGCAACAAAGGCTTCATCCCCACAAACAGAGGATCCCTCCACCTTTGTCACCCCCGTATATTGTCTTAAGGATCGTGGATCCTTTATCTTAAATACTACTGTTTGTTACAAGCCACAAAATTTGTTCATGAAAGCATTATAAAGACAAAATAAAACGGGCTCAAGCCTTATCTTTTGTATCCTTCATCGCCCGTCGTTGCCTCATTTTTGCCTTCAGTTCCATCCAGACCCTTCACCCCGCTAGTTCCTGCTTCGCCCACATCAACCATCACAACCTCAGTTTCCTCTTCGCCTCCACCTAAGTCGATCAAGGTATGTTTCCATTCTTTGATTTTCCATGAAGACTTATCAAAGGATGGATCATTGGCTTCGGTAACTAGCTTGATTCTAGCCTCTAAGATCGACTTGGCTGCCCATACCTTCGCCTCTTCGGCTTCCCGGTTGATTTCATCCTGCATTTGAACGGCCAGGGCAGCGGCATGCGCCTATATTTCTCTTTTCTCTCTGGTCATCTTAGCGAGGGCCTTCTCATTAGCAGCAGCTGTTGATCTCAACATGGCGAGGGTCTTATCGTGTTCGGCGACAGCCTTCTCATAATGATGTCGGGCAGAATCGATGGCCTATACATGAAAACAGGATAAGCCAAGGAGAAAAGTTTGAGATAATGGAAGTTGGTGAAGATAAAGGATCCTTACAGAAGAAAGCATGTCCAGGATCTGCTTTTCAGCATCAAATGGGTTCTCTGTGTCTGAGCTCTTCTTCCTCTTAGATCCAGACTTTGTTCGTGTTGTGATTGGACGAGGCTCGGATGTTGGAGTCGAGTTCAAAGTTCTTTTCTTGTTAAGCATGCAGTCGATATCCTTGAGGGAGAACTTGGAAGCAGACTTTCCAGACTTTGGGGCACCTATAAATAGCAGATAGCAGATAAGTTTTCAACTTTTAACACTTTTTACTGAAAATTATTATTCTTACTTGACATGATTGATTCTGGCCTTGGTCTTTGAAAGGCTTCAACAGACTTTTCCTGAAAAGTTCTGATTACGGGATCCAATGATAAAAACCTCCTTACTCTATCTTCAACTCCTGGAAGATCGGTCAGCAGGTCGAAGTTTTCAACTACACAAATAATGGAAGTGGTTAGCGAAAGAATAAAATATCCTATTTATGTTATCTAAGGATCCCGGATCCTACCCTTTGGTATCCACTTTTTGGGAAGATTAGTTCCACCCGGAATAGAGTCTCGTCTTACGAAGAAGAATTGATTTTTCCAGAGGGTATTCTTAAGGGTGACTTTGAAGATGGGGTTCTCTTGATTAGGTTTCGATTTAAAGACGAAACGTTTGGAACCATGGGTAACAAGGTTATACATGTATGCTAACTCCGCTAAGACAAACTCGATCCCCTCCTCGACGGTAATCCTCTCTATGGTATGAAGGACTCTCCACAACATTGGTATGGTCTGAATATAAAAAATTCCTGCCAAGTTGAAGAACCTTTGAGTAAAATTGGGGAATGGATACTTATAACCTATGAGGAACGGTTGGGCCGGAAAGCAAACCCAAGTTTTCGAGATACTGTCACTACGAGCTGTGGAATCGAAGGGTCGGAAAACCGTGTTGATTGGAAAACATGATCGAATCTCATCGATTTCTGAGTCTGTGAATTTACAGACTTCGGAAGAAGGTGATTGAAGGATATTTTGTGAATACAGTTCATCATGAAGGAAGAAAGATGAGGAAGAAGATGTGGAAACAGTCGACATATCGGATAAAGATAAATAAAAAAGATGAAAGGATACCTGAGAGACGCTTAAAATGTGTGATTATAAAAAGATTATAATTACCACATATATAGGCGGCTTATAATTATGGTTTGTGAATATCAACCGCCTGACACACGTCTAATCATCTACTATTTTGCAAGATTTTGAATTTCAAAATGACAGCTGTGCTACACAGTCACCCGCCATATTGGGGGCAATTGTTAGGCCACGATTTTTATACTGAGGATCCTTTATCTTTACTATTTTATGGATAGTTTATCCTTGAAATATGTCAGGGTATAAAGGATCGACGATCCTCGGTATTGTTTGTTTACTAATGATTGCGTTTAGTATGGTGATGTGTTAGACAGGTGTATCAACTTCAAGACGAATTTGCACCAATTATCCTCATGGAACATCTTATAGCTAGGATATGGATATAGGATCCTAATTCAACATAGCTGATTATGGACGAACTCTCTAGAAGGTTGAAGTTTAAATATCATCAACGGTTGTGTGACTCATTCTTCCTCTTATTTCGCTACTGGATGGCAATTGGCACGTGGTCAAAGGTCATGGAGCGACTAAGTGGAAGACTTCCGAATAGATAGGAAATGTTGTTATTGATATTTTCTTATTTATTCGAGTAATGATCAAATAGGAAACACACATGTACTCACACACACATTAGAGCATAAACGAATACTCTCTCTATACACTAGCTTTCGTTGTAATCTTGATCATATACTCCAAAAACATTTGTAATCGCTTTTTGTTCATTAATAAACTCGACGGTGATAGTTTTCACCGTCCAAGGGTTTTTTGTTCTGGAGACCGAGATAACCATATACTCATCGACCAAAGGTTACCTTGTTGATCTTTGACTAAAATACTTCGACCAAGGATTATATTGTTAATCATTGACCGGAGCTATTTTACCAACGATTACCTTGATAAGTTTTGACCGAAGTAAGACTATCTTGGTTAAGGGCTTTTTCCCTCGTAATCACATATTTGCGTTCACCAATATTACGCTCATACACTTGTCATTATCAAGTTAGCATCTTACCTCACATAACAGATTTGGATACTTGATCCTTAGCTGATTTTTATCCAAAACAGGGGTGTGACACAACGCCCTTGGTAGCGGGGTCTGGCTAGGGCCTAGCATTTCGTATGTATTTTTGTGTCACAAATGGGGAGAGTATTTTATTGTATATGAATTTCAAAAGCTTCATAACTGTTGAAAACTGTTATAGCAATTACATGCCCATAACCATAATAATCAATTCTTGATCATATATTTGTTCTTCTGGTTCATATAACTCTCTCAAATATCATACTAGAATTCTTGCTTTCAAAGATCTTCTGGTTCATGAACCTCTCTCTATATATAAATAATTTAGATCTATAAACAGTTGATTTTTGGAAAAAACATAAGAAATGTTTTGGGTCGTTGATCTCACTATACTAATGATTAAATTTAGACGGTGACAAGCTCCAAAATTATTTGAAGTTAAATTCACTGAGAAGGTTAAAAAAATGAATAAGCCTTCGTAGTTAATTTATCTGTTTATTAACATCAATATCTCATTTATATTTCTCCCTTTTCTTCTACATACACCCATCGAAGTCGTTTTCAATTTCTAAAATTGTGTATATAAATCTATTGATATTTAATTAATATAAGAATGGTTATTAAGAAATTTAAGATGAAGATGACCGGAAGAATGATTTTTTTCTTAATATGGAATAAGACCGGAGAACCTAATTAATAAAGAGAAATAACAAAGAAATTCTAGATGAAGGTGACGGCTAGACGAACAAATATCAGTCATGTGAAGATAAGCCCGGAAATTTCAATCTAGGTTAATTAAATTAATGTTAAAAACTATTGTAAGAACATCAATTTTTATTTTTATAAAAAATTTAAATTAAAATGTAAATAAAAAATTACTTATCTTTTTAATAATACAAATTGGAAAATTATATACACTTCTTGTTATAGTTTATCTAAAGAAGATCCATATAAAATGGTAACACGGAATATTATATGTTTTTCTAAATGAATGTTGTTTTTTAAAAAGTTTTTGTTTGTTTATTATTTATACGTAAACACGTAATTAAGAGTTTGTAAAAGTTATCATAGAAATTGAAATTATTATTATCTTAATTATATATGGATATGTAACCTTTAGATGTTTGAGATTAAATTGATGGATATTAAAAAACCTATCACTCTTCCCCACCCTCAAAAAAACGATAAACCTGAGACCTAACCCTGAAAGCTAAAGTAAACCAAAATTTATCGTGGGTCTTTTTTTTTAACGAGACAAAGTGTTTATTTATATAAACACTTTGCCTCGGCAATAGACCGCTCCAGCAACGGGGGGTCAAAACACTTGATTTAGTTATTTTATTATTTTCATTTTTTGATTTACATGAGTTATTATTCTTAAGAGATTTTTAAATTTCATCTTTTTCATCCTTTTCATTTTTAAAACTCTATTTTAACTTTCACATATCTTATGTTATCTGGTAAAGTTGACTAATAGGTTAAATTAATAAAAATGTAAGACTATCCAATTTTTTTAGGACAAATGTATTAAAACTTTGACGTCGATCACAATTGTTTTGTGCTTTGTTTTATTATATTGTATTACTACCATATAAATATTTATTGCATTGACATGATAGGGTAGGTCATGTTTGATTAAAAACTATATTTGAAAAGTTGGATTTTATCTCCATGCTTTTTTAGAACGTCCAATTTTATTAATAACACACAAAAATAAGACTTATGTTAACTAAACTAGGCTTTGATAAAACACCACCACGTCCGGTTAGAGGTGCACAAACCGGTTTTTTTAAAAAAACCGGTTCGGTTATTAACCGGACCGGTTTTTTTGGCCCGGAAAAAAACCGGTTCGGTTAATAACCGGACCGGTTAATAACCGGTTTTTTCTGTCAAAACCCTAACCGGTCTAACCGGTTAGGACCGGTTTAGAAACCGGTTAGAACCGGTTAATAAACCGGTTTTTTTATTAACCGGTTTTTTTTATTAACCGGTTTTTTTTTTTTTTTTAAATTTCGCGGTTTCAAATACGAATATTTGTTTTTTATATTTTGTACTTAATGAAGACCATTATTTTTTCACAGTATAAACAAACCGGTAACTACAAGGCAAACCGGTAACTACAAGGCAAAACGGACTGACCGAAGCCATTCTTTGCTTTCGTTGTTAGGGTTCTTTGCTTGGAAGATGAGTATGAGTGTGTGTTTGTGAATGTGTTTTCAACAAACCAAAGATTAAAAACACATAACTTTCATTTATAGTTTTTACATTAAAAATACAAACATTAAATCGTTATCGCATATTCGTAACTCAAAAATACAAACATTAAATCATTAACACTGAAGAAATCTCTGCCAAGAACTGTTGTTCATGATTTAACTCAAAAATACAAACATTAAATCGTGAACTAGCAGATGCTCCTGTTGTTCCCAATCGCAGTTTGTTCATGATTTGCCTCCATGTTTGCTGTTTCTTTAACTAAATTAGAAAAATCCAAATCAACAAGTAAATAAGAGCACATATTAGGAAAAAGAATGCTTAGACACGATTACATGAACAACTTGTTGTTTCTTACTCATGATTTGCCTCCATGTTTGCTGTTTCTTTAACTAATTTTCTTCGCTACCCGATCACGAGCTATTTCTTAGGTAATCGTCGTACGCGGCTTCTTCATCGGTCATTGGTTGTGTGTGTCATTCATTGACCTCGTCTTCATACAAGCCCGCTTCATACTCCATTTCCCCCTCGAGTGAGCGTTGATGTTGTGCCCTATCTAAAGAGTCCAAGTAATCCTTGTAGCAAATCGACATCTCTATAGCTGGTGCAGTGAGTCGAGTCCTCCTAATCGATATAACCCTGCCAGAAACAGAAAAAGCAGACTCCGAAGCTACCGTGGAAGCTTGGACCGTTAGTAAATCTTTGGCCATGGCGGCGAGGATCGGAAACTCATCCTCCTTACCTCTCCACCAAGCCAGCAAATCAAGACTTCTAAATTCATCCGGAGTCATGTGTTTCACAAAGTTGGTACCACCATACCTTCCAAGTTCACTGCTTGGGGTGTTTACCCTTTGACGTTTACCGGCGTCTTCCCAAATCATGTAGTACATCCCCATTTCAAGGTCGGTTTGGGATTGGGATTGGGCAACAGCTCTTAACGAGTCATGAATTTGGGAAGACGACCCGTATTTTGTAAGGTAGACATCATACATGTTTGACAAGGTGGTGTTGAAAGCATTCTTTAAAGTTTGGCTATAATAGGGGTTTTGATCGTCGTTTAACCCAAGCTCATCACAAATTTTTTCTATTAAAGCTTCAACACCACCAACATTGATGCAAGGGTTTAACGCAGCAGCACATGTCAAAACAGCGGGTAGTTGTTGAAAATATTTTCTAAATTTTTCTTTCATTTTTACACCCATATCAAAATAAGGTGCACCCCTACAATCAAGTTCACTCAACTTTGTGCACATGACAGCAATTTTTGGTAAAGCAATGGGGCTTGTTGGATAGTAAACCCCGGATAAACTAGTTGTGCAAGATTTAAAAATTTGAAGAACCTCCGTAACGATCTCAATCAATAACCAGTTTCTAGGATCATATGGTGCACATTTACCCCTACTTGACAAAATTTGATGAAACGCAATTAATGATTCTTTTTGTTGGATGGCTTTCTCAAACATATTACAAGTCGAGTTCCATCTTGTTGGACAATCCCAATTTGGCCCCAACCATTGACAATTAGCTTCTACACAAAATTTTTTGTATCTTGAAAATGTTTTATTGTTGCTAAAAACATCTCGTAACATTCTTTTAAAACTGTTTCTTTGCGTTTCGATCACGTTTAACCCATCTTGCACGGCCAAGTTGATAATATGTGCAATGCATCGGCTATGAAAAAACGCTCCATCACAAATAGGTTTATACTTTAATTTTAAATGGCCAACCACGGCCGTATTGTTGGACGCGTTATCAAACGAAATTGAAAAGATTTTATCTTCAATTTTGTATTGTAGAATGACTTTATCCAAGATTTGAAAAATATTTCTACCCGTGTGCGGGTAATCAAACAATTGAAACGCAACGGTTCGTTTCATCATTTGCCACGACTCGGGGTCAACCCAATGAGCCGTCACACAAATGTATGAGTCGGGCGAACCATGAGGTACCGACCAAACATCCGTTGTTAAGTTTACACCAGTTTGTAAGTTTGAAAAGTATGAAATTAGTTCGGATTTAGCGTTTTTCCATGCTTTAAGACAATCTCTTCTAAGGGTCGAACGACTTACGTGTTGGTAGCGTGGTTGAACATAGTTTTGCATCATCTCCGTGAATTGAGGGTTGTCGAAGTGGTTGAAAGGAAGTGTTTGTTGAATCACAAAGTTTGAAAACTGTTGACGTACCGCTTCAACGTCGTACGTAAACACCCCTCCTTGATTCGTCATCTCCGGCTGCGAACTACTTCCCGCTTCGTCCTTCAAGGCCTTGCAAAAGCGCTGTTGTATATGCGCTTTTAAAGTGGAGTTTGCATCTTTGGCATAGAACTTCAAACAGTGCTTGCATCGAGCTTTTTGGCGACCGTTAGACAGTTCGCATAGGTCGAAATGTTGCCACACATCTTGGTTTCGTTTCGTGGGGATGATCCGAATGACCGTTATGTCTGTGTTCGAGGCACCCATGTTGACGGATGAAGCAGCACTTTGGGAGGCCATGATAATAAGAGCGTATAATCGAGTATGAAATAAACGAGTACGAGTATGAAATAAACGACTACGAAATAAGAGTGTATGGAGTGGTAATGTGGTATAATTGAGTGTGAGATAACAAAATAATCGCGTATGAAATAAACGTTTAGAGCTAGTAGAGTTGTATAATCGAGTGTGAGCTAACCTACCCAACCTAAACTATATATAGTTGTTTGTGGGGGTAAAATGTTAAAAAAACGGCTAGAAATCAAGAAAAAACGGGCAAAAAAGGACCCAAACGGTCATATGGCCGTTTTATAACGGTCAAAAACCGGTTAACCGGTTTTTAGGTTAACCGGTTTTTGACCGTTAACCGGTTAACCGGTTTTTAGGTTAACCGGTTTTTTAATAACCGGTTTTTAAATTTAACCGGTTTTTTTACTAACCGGTTCAATAACCGGTTTTTGTCCACGAATGAGTAACCGAAGTACTAACCGGCGGTTCAATAACCGGTCTAACCGGTTTTTCTATTAACCGGTTTTCGGTTAAACCGACCAAACCGGTTCTATAACCGGTTTTTTTGAACACCTCTACGTCCGGTTATTAAGTCCATGTTTGGGATTGAGTTTGAAAAATGCTTATTGGTTTATAGTGTTTTCAAAAAGCCAATAAGTTTAAATGTGTTTGTCAATTACAAAAAAACTTTCTTATTTTAGCTTTTGAAATGGTTAAAAAACAGTTTTTCAAAAGCCTCAAATCCAGGCTTTTCAAAATGGCTTTTCGAAAAAGCCAATAAGTCAATAAACATTTTTTAAACTCAATAGTCAATCCCAAATGTTTTGGACAAAAATCAGCTAAGGATCAAGTATCCAAATCTGTTGTGTGAGGTAAGGTGCTAACTCGATGATGACAAGTATGTAAGCGCAATATTGGTGAACAAAATGATTTGATCACGAGGGAAAAAGCCCTTAACCAAGATAGTCTTACTCCGGTCAAAACTTATCAAGGTAATCGTTGGTAAAATAACTCCGGTCAAGGATTAATAGGATAATCTTTGGTCAGAGTACTTTAGTCAATGATCAACAAGGTAACATTTGGTCGATGAGTATATGTTATCTCGGTCTCCGGCACAAAAAACCCCCGGACGGTGAAAACTATCACCGTCAAGTTTATTAATGACAAAAATCGGGTTACAAAGGTGGAGATATGATCAAAGATTACAAAGAATATCTAAGTGTGTGTGTGTGTATGAACTGCTAGAGAGAGTTCTTGACAGAGTACTTGAGAGTGTCTGCAGCTAATGAGTGTGAACAAGTGACCTAACTTTGATCATAATCTCAATATAAATAATAAATAAAAGCTAACTAACTCCTATTTTTATGGCACTACTCCCACTAACTTAGTCTTCACCATTGACCACATGCTGGAGGTGCCTTGTAGCTTAATTTTAGGTTGACCACGTCTTGGAGCCGTTAATGCTGATAAATATCAACATTCATATGAGAAACAACCGTTAACAGCACCAAATACCGAGGATCCATGATCCTGACAAAGCTCTGGAACTCTTCAGAAGGATAATTGATCCAGACACGTCTTCAAGAATAACATATCCTCAGTACTCAGTTATTTGTGACACAACAAGAAGTCCTATAAATCCGCCATTATCCCCACTAAACGTGTTACAGCCATTTGACCACCTGCTTGACAAATTTACTAGCGAGATATCCGGTGGAATAAGTCTTGGCGCCGTTATACTTATTAAATAACAACCTACACACAAGAAACAATTGTTAATAATACCAAGTACTGAGCACCACTGACCCTGACAGGATCTGTCTAAGGATAACTGATCCAAGAACATATGTCAGGATAACGTATCCACAGCATCAAATTTCCGTGCCCTAACACCAAACATGCTCTAAATGGCTACACAAAACGAAAAAGAGCATCACATCTTTCAATCTAAACCTACCAATTGGCCCTATTATTCATCCATAGGAATGAGAACCTTTTATGCCCTTAATCATATTAATTGGGGCCTTTGTTTTGTTGAAAAGAGTTGAATTCTTTGCCTTCTATAGGCACAAACACTTCGTAAAGATGATCGATTGAATCACTCGTGTCTTATTGTCATTGTCTCGTATGTTTAGTAAGTTTTTTACGTCAAATGCATAAATCAGGGAACAGGGCCGGCTCCGAGAAAGCAAATACTTTTTTGGGCCGGAGGCGATTTTTTTTTTTTTGGGCCTTTAAGTAAAAGAGTTTTTTGTTGGGTTTAAACAATTTAATTTTTATATCGTTTACTTGGTTATAATGGTTGTGTAAAAAACTTTTATATAAAAATATGATTAAACATGCCTCAAATGAGAGTAGAACCCATAACTTTTGGGTTAAGAGTAATACCCTTTTGCCACTAGACCAAGCTAGTAGTTATGTAATTGAGTTTAAACACCAAATATACATATTGTTTTAATAAAAATACATATAATTTTATTAAAAAAATCGTGCCTAGCGGGGTGTCGGGCCTGTGGCCGTCGACTACCCGGCCACACCTTATGGCCAGCCCTGCCTATCTATATATAAATAAAACTAAACTTATGACAAACTCTATTTTTATGCACACTACAGGTACAAGTAGTTGATACTGTTCAAGACCGAAGGCATTAATTTTACCTTAGGATATTTACTTTGAAATACAAAATTATGATGTATTTGTTCGATTATTGATTTGTGTACTTGTTTTAATGTTAATGAAATTAAATAATTATTGTCGTTTTAATTAGTGACTTTTGAGCTACTGTCCAATCAATACGTTACGCACGGCATGTTCAGCCGTCTTTGGTCGGGGTTGTTAGGCCACGATTTTTATATAGAGGATCCTTTATCCTTAACTATCTTATGGATAGTTTATCCTTGAAATATATGTCAGGGTTTAAAGGATCGACGATCCTCGGTATTGTTTGTTTACTAATTGTTGTGTTTAATATGGTGATGTGTTAGACAGGGGTATCAACTTCAAGACGAATTTGCACCAGTTATCCTCATGGAACATCTTATAGCTGGGATATGGATATAGGATCCTAATTCAACATAGCTGATTATGGACGAACTCTCTAGAAGGTTGAAGTTTAAATATCATCAACGGTTGTGTAACTCGTTCCTCCGCTTATTTCGCTACTGGATGGCAATTGGCACATGGTCAAAGGTCGTGGAGCGGCTAAATGGAAGACTTCCGGATAGATAGGAAATGTTGTTATTGATATTTTCTTATTTATTCGAGTAATGATCAAATATGAAACACACATGTACTCACACACACATTAGAGCATAAACGAATACTCTCTCTATACACTAGCTTTCGTTGTAATCTTGATCATATACTCCAAAAACATTTGTAATCGCTTTTTGTTCATTAATAAACTCGACGGTGATAGTTTTCACCGTCCGGGGGTTTGTTGTGCCGGAGACCGAGATAACCATATACTCATCGACCAAAGGTTACCTTGTTGATATTTGATTAAAATACTTCTACCAAGGATTCTATTATTAATCATTGACCGGAGCTATTTTACCAACGATTACCTTGATAAGTTTTGACCGAAGTAAGACTATCTTGGTTAAGGGCTTTTTCCCTCGTAATCACATCTTTGCGTTCACCAATATTACGCTCATACACTTGTCATTATCAAGTTAGCACCTTACCTCACATAACAGATTTGGATACTTGATCCTTAGCTGATTTTTGTCCATATTATTCTCATCAAGCTTCATTTTTCCATACCCTGAACACTCACAATGGCCTCTCAATCCACCTCTGCTTCATCAACCATGCCGGCTACGGTCCCTGTCTCATCGAGGACTTTGCCACCGATGCCTCCGCCAATCACGGGAACGCAACGACCTGTTGTTGCTAGAAGCAAGGCGCAACTACCAGTCTTCCAGAGCTCAAAAACCGTTGCTGCTACCCCGGTGGTTAGTACTAACTGTGATGTTTCATCTATGTTTTCGCATGTTAAAGCATACATGTAGCAGCAGAACAAGACCAACCAAAGGATCCTCCGTGAGATAGAAGATCTCAGGAAGAACAAGAGGCCAGCCGAGGATCTCACCCCCTTGATGCCCAGGATGCTGGATTTCAGCAGTCCAGAGTCCATGGCACAGTTCTCACAAGGATCATCCATCCTTCGACCAGGGTCCATGGATCAACAAGTTCAAGGATCCTCAATGTTTCAACCAGGATCCTCTATCCTTCAACAAGGGTCCGTGGGTCAGCAGACTCAAGGGTCCTCACTCTTTCAGCCAGGATCCTCTATCCTTCAACAGAGGCCCATGAGTCAACAAGCTCAAGGGTTCTCGTTAGATCAACCAATGCCACCTAACTTCCATCAAGGATCCATGGGTCAGCAAAACCAAGGATCCTCATATTATCGACAAGGTTCAACCTTCTCTCCGCCAGGATCTACTGGGGCGTATCCTCTGCAAGGATCCTTCTTTCAGAATCAAGGATCTTCAGGAGTCCAACAGCAACGATCCTCCGAAGTCCACGAAGGGGATATAATCCCCATGCAGACTATAGCTTCTGGAGGACCCACTCTGATTGTCAACTCCTCTTATCCTATATACTCGTCTGGAATACCAAACTCCACCCAGCAGAGAGGTAACTGGTACGATCCTATATCTTTTGATACTAACCATGTTCCCATGCAGGATTCAGGTATCAACCAGGCCATGGCCAGGGAGTTAGAGAAGCTAAAGGATATGATATCCAGTGTTCCAGGAGTGATACGTCCAATCCCTGAAATACCGGAGGGGAGTCACAAATTATCCAGGTTCGCTCCGCCCATATGTGATGTTGAAATTCCGAAGCGGTTCCAAACCCCCAACATGAAGACGTATGATGGGAGCACCGATCCTGAGGAACATGTTGCCCAATATCGAGAAAGAATGGAAATTAATCATGTTCCTGAAAGGCTCAAAGAGGCTTGCCTTTGTAAAGGATTTGGAGCAACACTAACGGGAGCTGCACAAAAATGGCTGCTAAGTCTCCCCCCTTTCTCGGTTACATCTTTCTCTCATTTAGTTAATTTGTTTAACACTCAATTTTCCTGTAGTCGGAAATTTGAGAGGTTGACCAGTGATTTATATCGTGTTGTTCAACCTAGTGATGAATCCCTTAGGGATTTTGTTACCAGGTTCGGCAAGGAGGCTCTAGAAATCCCAAACCTTGATATGACTACTGCTGTTGAAGCCTTCAAGATGGGAATTCAAAAGAGCTCCCCTTTTTATGATGATTTAGTGATGACTCCATGCAGGACATTAGATGAAGTCAGAAGCAGGTTATTAAGGTACATCCGCTTAGAAGAAGATAAAAAGATCTAGGATCGTCTCGTGGGACAAACGAAACCAGAAACTCCCGAAAAGAATAAAGGATCCTGGAACAGGAACAACAATTCAAAGCCATACGCCAAGTTCAACAACCAGAACGTACGGGCAGTTGGAGAATGAGATGACGATGAAGACTATCCTTGCATCTCCGACTATTGTTTCTCTATAGATACTCGTGGCTTGATTTGTGCCATGAAGGATCTGGGAGAAAAAGCAAGGTGGCCCCGAAAGAATGAAAAGGTTGTCGGCTTCAAAGACAAGTCTAATTGGTGCGCCTTCCACGAAGATTTCGGCCATGCGACAGACGAGTGCATCGCCTTAAGAAAAGAAATCGGGTACCTCTTGAGAAAGGGTCACTTTAAAGAACTCTTGGGAAGGAAGAAATTCAAGATCCATGATCCTGAAGATCTTCAACAGAAAGCAACACCACCACCGCCGGATGCTCATGTGATCAACTTCGTCTCCAGAGAGTACGAACTATTTCAAGATTCTTGTGCTATCAAAGAAAGTCCCATAGAAGAATTTGAGTTGGATGATGAAAGAAGACCGCTCATCCCCACCACTCGAGTGACCGATCAAATAATCTTTCCCAATTCAAGGATCCAGGATCCTCAACAAGACAAGCCAGATGTGCGAGCAATTAATTTCATCTCGGGAGGTTCAGACATATGTGAAACTTCTTTCTCTGCAGCAAAAAGATTCGCCAAGGAAATCAAGATAGATAACGGAGATCATCCGATAATGTCAACCACATTAACAACAGACAAAAGAATCTTCTTCGACGAGGAAGACAAGCTGAACATTCAGGATCCCCATCATGACGGTTTGATTATTACTTTATTTATCTCTAACCATTATGTGCGCAGGATCCTAGTGGACGGTGGCAGCTCGGTCAACATAATCTAACATGATGTCCTCAAGAAGATGAACATCCCGGATTCAGAAATCATCCCTAGGACATCGGTGCTGGTCGGCTTCAGTGGCGAACTAAGAAGACATTGGGGGACATCAGCCTGCCAATCTATATTGAAGGGTTAAATTCATATCAAAAATTTTGTGTTATAGATAACCTTTCCTGTTGCAATGTTATTTTAGGTAGGCCCTGGCTCCACGGAATGAAAGCAGTAGCCTCAACGTATCACCAATGCATCAAGCTACCTACCCCTTAGGGAGTCGTGAAGATAGTAGGTGATCAAGCGGAGGCCAGAAACTATTATTCTTCATCAATGAAGCCAGCAGCCAAGCAAACTATAGCATAGCAACTACATCAACATCCTAGGAACGTGCTTGAAGCTCGGGAGAAAGACCTCAAAGAAGTATCATTGGACCCCGAAGATCCAGAGATAAAAGTATTCCTAGGATCCAGTATCCCCAGCAAAATCGAGGAGGATATAATATCCTTCTTAGGGCGAGGAAGATCTACTTTTGCCTTCAAGCACTCCGACATGACAGGAGCAACGTACCAAAGACTAGTCAACATGATGTTCAAGGATCAATTGGGCAAGACTATGGAGGTATACATTGATGATATGGTGTTAAAGTCGAAGAAGGCAGAGGATTACCTCAGGGACCTCGAGGAAGCATTCAATATCCTTGACCAGTATAAAATGAAACTAAATCCTTCCAAATGCCACTTCGGAGTTAAGGCTGGAAAGTTTCTAGGATATATGGTCACAAAGAGAGGAATTGAAGCAAGCCCAGAGCAGATCGAAGCTATTGTCAATCTCAAATCTCCTGCAAATGCCAAAGACGTCCAGAGACTCACTGGAAGAATAGCAGCCCTGAACAGGTTCATCTCAAGATCCTTCGAGAAGTGCAAAGACTTCTATGATATCCTCAGAAAGAACAATAAGTTTGAGTGGACTAAAAAGAATGAAGCTGCGCTTACAGCCCTGAAGGATTACTTATCCTCAGCTCCGGCTCTGATGAAGCCTGTGGATGGAGAATCCTTGTATCTATATCTTGCTGTTTCAGGAAATGCAGTGAGTGCAGTCTTGGTAAAAGATCATGAAGGTGAACAACATCCTGTATACTATGTAAGTAAAAGTATTTTAGATGAAGAGTCCAGGTACTCCCATTTAGAAAAGCTAATTCTTGCACTTATTATGGCTTCTACTAAATTGAGACATTATTTTGAAACTCACTCTATTATTTTGAGAACTAACTATCCTGTAAAGAATGTTCTTAGAAAACCAGAGTTATCAGGTAGAATGGCTAAGTGGGCTGTAAAGTTAAGTGCATATGATATACAATACGAGCCAAGAATAGCAATCAAGTCTCAAGCATTAGCGGACTTTGTGGCTGATTTCACTAGTGATCTACAAAAAGAAGCTGACTTGGAAGTGCAACAACTAGAAAAGGCCAAGGATCCTTGGATACTCTTCACAGATGGAGCATCCAACGTGAGAGGAACAGAATTAGGGATCCTAGTGAAATCGCCACAGGGGGACATATTACCCCAGTCCATAGCCTGTGAGTTCCAGGCAACAAACAATGAAGCAGAGTACGAAGCTTTAATCGCAGGTTTGCAATTAGCCAAAAGCATGAGGATCAGGTATCTTCAAGTTTATATTGATTCTTTATTGATAACTAACCACTTTAACGGCTCGTATGCTGTTAAAAGTGAGAAACTAATGAAATATTTAGATGTTGTGAAGGAATTGTCGAAATCCTTCGAAATATTTAGTATTACACAGGTACCGATGGAAGAAAACGCTGGGGCAGATGCCTTAGCAAACTTAGCCTCATCTCTAAAGATTCCTGAGGATTTGAAAATCCCAATAATCCACATTCTCGCGCCAGCAATAGGAGAACAGGAAGTTGGGGAGATAACAAAAGATAAAGAAATCGTGCTCTGGGATCCTTTATCCTCAAATAACAAAGGATCATGGATCCATCCTATCAAGAACTATATTCAGACTGGAGAAATTCCAGCCGCAGAAAATCCCAAGTCTTTCAAGCTCAAGGTATCCCAATATATTTTATTAGATAATATGGTATATAGAAAATCTCTTGCATGTCCATATCTGAGATGCATCGAGGATCCTGAGATCCAAGAAGTACTTAAGGATTTTCACGAAGGGGATTGCGGCAATCACACAGGTGGAAGAGCATTATTTTCCAGGAAACTCAGAACCGGATACTTCTGGCCAACAATGAAGAAAGATGCAGTGGAGTATTCAAAGAAGTGTGATGCTTGCCAAAGACACGCAAACATCCTTCATCAACCAGCGGAGCCTCTATATCCTATATCCTCCTCATGGCCTTTTATGAAATGGGGGATGAATATTGTAGGCAAACTACCAAAAGCACCAGGCGGAAAAGTCTTTATGCTTGCCATGACTGACTACTTCTCCAAATGGATTGAGGCAGAGGCATTTGTACAAGTCCGAGAAAGGGAAGTAATATCTTTTATTAAACGAAACATTATAACTAGATTTGGAATTCCCGCTGAAATTGTTTGTGACAATGGTTCCCAGTTTATTGGGAAGAGAACTACTAACTTTTGTGACAGTTGGGGCATCAAAATGATTAATTCGACTCCGGTTCATCCTCAAGCCAATGGCCAAGCAGAGTCTAGCAACAAGATCATCATCAACAATCTAAAGAAAAAGCTAGGATCCAAGAAGGGAAAGTGGGCTGAAGAACTTCCTTATGTTCTTTGGGCAGACAGAACTACACCCAAAAATGCAACAGGCCAGGCACCCTTCTCTTTGGTTTTTGGATCAGAAGCAGTAATTCCCACAGAAATGGTAGTTCCTACTGCGAGAACCAGCATCCGTGATCCTGAAGCTAATAAAGAAGTCCTTATTGAAGATTTGGATACTATAGAAGAACTCAGAGATCTAGCAAAAATCAAAATGGCAGCTTATCAACAAAGGGTAGCTGGGTATATAACAAAAGTATCAGAATCAGAAGATTTCAAGAAGGAGATCTAGTATTGAGAAAAGCCTTCCAAAACACAACAA
The DNA here is from genome assembly GCF_021521415.1 of Bidens hawaiensis. Lineage (NCBI taxonomy): Eukaryota > Viridiplantae > Streptophyta > Magnoliopsida > Asterales > Asteraceae > Bidens > Bidens hawaiensis. The sequence goes on from NW_027491045.1 coordinate 2,443,721, forward strand.
ATCCGGCTGATGGGAAATTAGCACCCAAATGGGAAGGACCTTATCAAATCGAGTCTGAAGCAGGAAAGGGGGCATATCATTTGCTCACAATGGAAGACAATAGGTTACCAAGAGCTTGGAATGCAATTCACCTCAAGAAATATTTTTTCTAATCAGGATCCGCTATCCTGAGAGGATATATTATCCAGAAAAAGGATCAAGGATCCTTAAAGCGGTAACATCTTTCTGATCTATTATTCTATCTAAATTATTATTATTAATTTAAGGATAATATATTCTTAACATTTTATCTTTTCCAAGTTTTGAGTAACCATGCAGTATTATAACGAGCCATTTGATGTTCAAGAGGTTTGCCACCTCTCCGTTGCATTTAAGGTACTTTATTATTTCCCTTGGCCTTGCCCACGATTGGATATGACCCCCGATGGTCATATCCCCTATGGTTTAAAGGTTTTCACCTTTCCCACGATCGCCAGTTGCGCACGCTATCCAACGTATTGTTCGGGGCAGCGGGACCAGTACACGCTGAGTGGCTGACAATTTCGTTGTCTCCGGCTATATGGAGGATCCTACGAATTATGGTAGACGTACCATACCTCCGGTTTAAAACGTTTTCACGTTATCTCACGTTTGGGCTAAATCCCGGTTCGGGCGAGACCCCAGTTAACATCCGTAATTATGGGCCAGTCCCCAGTTTGGGCTTGTCCCCAGTTTGTTGGGCTTGTCCCCAGTATGTTGGGCTAGTCCCTAGGTTTATCTAGACCTTCTGGTATGATCTTTATTGATTAACTTAAAGTTTGATATTTATTGCAATAAATTTGGATATTCCTATTGGATAGGCTATTCCTTTAAAAGTTATTTGATTGCTAAAGTCTTTAACTAATTTTCGGATACTTTAACCTAAAATTTCCCTTATATAAATTTTATTGATTAATTAAGGATATTCTATTCTAAAAAGATTTTTAAAGATCTTTTATCTTAAAAATCTAGTATTCAAGATTATTTACCAAACTGTTAACAATGCTAAACTTATATGGAACAAGCTTTTGAAAATAAATAACAGGTGGATAGTCAAAAGATTTATATTAATTAAAATAAATAAGCCCCAAGGACTTATCCAAAATCCGTAACCCGGATTTCACCATACGAAAAGATGGACCATCCATCCGGGTTAAGTAAGAAGCTACTAATAGTTCATAAAGTGCAGGAAAATTAAAAACAGGGGCAACAAAGGCTTCATCCCCACAAACAGAGGATCCCTCCACCTTTGTCACCCCCGTATATTGTCTTAAGGATCGTGGATCCTTTATCTTAAATACTACTGTTTGTTACAAGCCACAAAATTTGTTCATGAAAGCATTATAAAGACAAAATAAAACGGGCTCAAGCCTTATCTTTTGTATCCTTCATCGCCCGTCGTTGCCTCATTTTTGCCTTCAGTTCCATCCAGACCCTTCACCCCGCTAGTTCCTGCTTCGCCCACATCAACCATCACAACCTCAGTTTCCTCTTCGCCTCCACCTAAGTCGATCAAGGCATGTTTCCATTCTTTGATTTTCCATGAAGACTTATCAAAGGATGGATCATTGGCTTCGGTAACTAGCTTGATTCTAGCCTCTAAGATCGACTTGGCTGCCCATACCTTCGCCTCTTCGGCTTCCCGGTTGATTTCATCCTGCATTTGAACGGCCAGGGCAGCGGCATGCGCCTATATTTCTCTTTTCTCTCTGGTCATCTTAGCGAGGGTATGACAAACTGAAAATTTTTCTTACTTTTTCAGACAATCATCACGACTTGACTCAAATTTTCGGGACGAAAATTCTTTAACATGGGAATGATGTGACAATCGTCAATTTCAGGTTAACTCCGTTAACGCAACTCCGTCAATTCAAACTTTAGATTATTGAATCTAAACGCAAACCTCATTACATTTAAACTAGGGTTTAAATGACGCTTAACACTTACTACATGTGTAGTAGTCTTTCGGGATTTGCACCGAAACGCAAACGATTGATGAATAAACGAAAAACACTAAAACACTAATTATGTGATAATTATGTGTTAGGATTATGTGTTATGTGATAATATTATTGTCATGTTAATTTAATGTGCAAGTTATAATAGAATGTTCTAGAAAAAGTAATACTTAATGTTAACTTAATGTGCAAGTTATGATAGAATGTTCTAGAAAAGGTAATACTTAGGAGTTGAGGGGCCAAAGTGTAACATATTCCTTTATAAATACATGGTAAACCTAAACCCTAACCTCCTACCTATTCCCCTACAAAAATCGGCAGCCATCCCCTCCCTTTATTTCCTTGAGATCGATTAATATACACACACACACAATCAAGATCTTTCAAGTTTGATTGAAGATTAAGGTGCTAGGAAGGTATACACAACTATTCTATGTATCCTCTATGTTTAATTGTTAGTTTTATTGGGTTAATTGTAAACCTTTATGGCTGATTTCTTGGTATTATGATATTCATGTGATTCTTGATTTAATTGATGATGATTGATAACTAGATTTGATATTGTTGCATGATTATTGTTGTCTTTGAGTTTGATATCAAGTAAAACCCTAACTATGTATGTATGGTATGATTGATAGGAGTTATGATGTCTAGAATGTTCTATGAATGATTTGTGATCTATAGATAGTTAAATTGTTGAGTTTGGATGAAAACAGTTTCTGGACAGATTGTGTTATTGATGATTGAATGACTGTAACGGGATGTAAAAGTGGTAAATGAATGAGATAATTGATACTACAGTAAACTAGGTTGAGTCTAGTTTCTAAAGAATATAAATTTGTAATTTTTGGACGTGTGAACGTTAACTTTTATGATTTTACAAAAACGTGGTGCAAAGCTGAGTTGTTAGACCTGCTGTTAGGTTGTTTTGTAAATATTATATCTCATGATCTACGAGGCCAATTGGGTTGGTTCCACTTCTGGAAGTTGACTTATTGAGTTAGGAACCTAACCCAAGTGGTCTTGCATTTATTGGATTTTTCGTTTAACGGGAATTGCAAATAACATTCTGTTGCGCATGAATCTGACTGATATGAGTTTGCTGTAATGTTTTGGTCATTATAAGAAAAATATGTGGAATAAAAATAAGATAAAATATGTTCTGGAAACCTAAGATATGTATGCTTCTGTGGTGATTTTTGGTGAATTAATTGAGACGTTATGATCGGTGAAATAGTACAATCTTTCAAGTAGAAATTCTGTCATAATGAAACTAACTGCTGAGTTGTGTAAAAATGCATGAAATATGATAGTTTTTGGTATATTTGTTATGTTTTGACCACAATACCCTTGCGGGGAATAGTTGCTAATTGATTGCCATGAATTGACCAAATTTCCCTTATGGGGAATAATGGTTAGTTAATTTTGTTTGTTGACCAAAATGCCCTTACGGGGATAATTGCTAGTAAAGTATGTTATTAGTACGTGACACGAAAGTAATTGCTCACTCATGTATCGTATCACAATTGTACTTGTTTAAGTCACACACGATTCACAAACGAAACACGAAATCTGTTACGTGCATAGGTATTATGTGCCGAGTCTAGAGACTCGTTAAACGTACCAATACTTAGAAAATCTCTTTGTTATTTAGAACGCTAGAGAGTTTCTACGACGCGCATCACTTGGTGATCTAATTTGGGATATTCTTCGCAAACGGTGAGTTTCACTTACCCCGCTCTTTGAACTGTTTTCAAACGTTTTTCACTTGGGGGAGATAACATACTCCGATAAACGCATTTCTGAGATAAACGCATATTTAAGATTTTGTTATAAATTATATATCACTTGTAAAGGCTAAGCGGCAAACGTAACATTTGAAGTCCCACACATCGAACCGGTTAATATTTGGAATAGCGAGTCACTGTTGAGTAGTACTACTGGGTTTGACAAACCCCACCCGACGCTAAGTTCAACTGGAGGTTGAGTGGGTGTAATTTTGGCTAACACTTACCATGGTCTGGGTTGACCTGGTGACGGGCACTTGATAAACAGTCAGCTTCGGTCTCGAACCACTTAGCGATACTTGTTGTATAGATTAGCTACCTATCGATATATAATTTGACGTAACACTATCTGGTAATGCAAAACACTTAAACGCCGTAACGTGGTTACGCAACACTTAAACGCCGTAATGTGGTTACGCAACACTTAAACGCCGTAACGTGGTTACGCAACACTTAAACGTCGTAACGGAGTTACGCAACACTTAAACGTCGTAACGGGGTTACGCAACACTTAAACGTCGTAACGGGGTTACGCAACACTTAAACGTCGTAACGGGGTTACGCAACACTGAAACGCCGTAACGAGGTTACGCAAAACGCTTAAACGCCGTAACGTGGTTACGCAAGACACTTAACGTAAAACGCTGAACGCAAACGCTAAACGATTTATTTTTATATAACTTGTGAACTCACCAACCTCGTGTTGACCCTTTTAGTATGTTATTCTCAGGTAGCCGAGGCGGGCGCGCGGTCTAGGAACATGCATTGTTTGAATCATCTTTATTTATATGGTTTACGCTTCCGCACTTATTTGCATTTAAACGTTTTTATGGTTTGATTATAACTAATGATTCCGATCCTGTTAGTTCACACCCTCTGACGGTAAAACTCCGTTAGTGGATTTTGAGGGTGTGACAGATTGGTATCAGAGCCATTGGTTATAGCGAACTAGAAGCTGCATGCATACTAGACTATAACCGCGACGACCCATTAGTTATAATGATACGCACTGCATAGGTTTGTGTAGTCTTTGTTGTCTTATCTCTTTACCTCTTTCACTCATACGCGCGCATACACGGCATACCTGTAGAGATGTCGACGCCATCCTCATCATCGTCCGATCTGATGACTCATGCTCACGGGAAGGAACCGCAATTACCTACTGCATTGCCACCCCGAGTAGTCCCGGAACTCGAAACACTCGCACCAAAGAGGTACCGCCTATCCGGAGGCATTTACGAAAACGACGTTAGCTGGGATTGGTACCCTAACATGATCAGACGTATGGTCTATCGCGAACAAGTTCCCCCGTTACCTCACCCGAACCACCCTGCTTATCCCAACACCCTACCACCCATAACCGAACCTGTGGAGCGAGTTCTCGCAGCTGTCGTTTCTTGTTTGGAGCGTGATGTGGGTTACATGCGCTACACGAGAGAAAATGTTTCCAGACTGTTTAAAGACGGAACCGAGACTCAGGAGGAGATTGCCCGCATGGCAGCGGCAATGAAAGAAATGCAAGAGACTAGCGAGCAACAAACGAAGGTTATGATGAAGATGCAAGCCGAGATGATAGACTTGCAAGAGCAACTCCAAGAAGCAAGGACCCGAACCGAGATAGCACTCGAGCGTTGCGATGACCTACAAATGCAACTTGCTCAGAACGCAGCCGAACCCGAGGCAGAGCCTGAGGCCGAGCCTGAGGCAGATCCTGAAGAAGATCCTGAAGAGGAACCTGAGGAGGACCCCGAGGAAGATCCCGAGGAGGAGCCTGAAGAAGAACCGGCTGAGGAGGAGGCACACTCAGAGGTGTCCTCAGACGATGTGCAAATGTGCAAATTCTTGGATTGGAACTAGCTAACGCTATGAACTGAGAGGAGTTCAAAGACTTGATGCGAGAAGAGTATTGTCCGAGGGAGGAGATTTCAAAGTTGGAGTCGGAATTTTGGTCATTGAAGATGGTGGGTTCGGAAATCGAAGCCTACACTACCCGTTCTCACGAGTTAGCGGTGATGTGTCCACGGATGGTAGATCCGCCGAGTAAGAGGATTGAAATGTACATTGATGGGTTAGCACCGCAGATTCAGGGCATGGTGACGTCTTCCAGACCAGCCACGATACAACAAGCGATCCGGTTAGCTCACAAACTGACGGATCAAGCAGTGGCCCAAGGTACGTTACCACCTAGGGGTTCAACCACTAAGGCCCGTGACAACCCGAGTAATGACAACAACAGCAACAGCAACCCGAGCAGCGGAAAGAGGAAGTTTGACAACACCAGATCCTCATCCTCGAACCTCCCACCGCAACAACACTACCGTAAGCCCGAATTCACTCGGAGCTTTAACAATCAAAGTCACAACAACAATAACAACGGTAGCGGGCAGGGTTCGAGCGGATATGCTGGGAGATATCCAAAGTGCAATAGGTGCAACTATCATCATGTTGGTCAGTGTGACCGTGTCAAGTGTCAAAGATGCGGAAAGATAGGTCACCAAGCGAAGGAATGTAGAGTTGACCTTGCGGCGAAGGGTGCTCCTAAGCCACCGATGACGACTAAGGGATGTTTTGAATGTGGACAGGAAGGTCATTTTCGGAAGGATTGCCCCAAGCTGAAACAGAATGACAATAATGGGGGTAATGGAAGTGGCAGTAATGGTGGAGGAAATGGCAAAGGAAGAGCGTTTGTGATTGGATCGGGTCAAGCCCGCAATGATCCGCATGTGGTGTCTGGTAAGTTCCCTGTAAACGATTGTTTTGCTTCTGTTTTGTTTGACACTGGAGCTGATAGGAGTTTTGTGTCGAAAGCCTTTAGTCAACTCTTAGACTTAACTCCAACTCCGTTAGATGCTAAGATTCATGTTGAATTAGCTGACGGTAAGGCTATAGTAACGACTCATGTACTTGCGGGATGTAAGTTAAAACTGTCAGGTCATATTGTTGATATCGACCTTATTCCTTTTACGCTTAGTAGTTTCGATGTCGTTGTCGGCATGGACTGGTTATCCGAGAACCGAGCGGAGATTATATGTCACGACAAGATAGTTCACATTTCTACCCCTTCCGGCGAGATCATTTCGGTCCGAGGCGAGAGAAGCGGCATGACCACCAGCGTCATTACCCTTTTGAAGGCACAGAAGTGTCTACGAAAGGGTAATCCGGCAATTTTGGCACAGATTGTTGAGAAACGAATTGAAGACATACCGGTTGTGCGAGACTTCCCGGAAGTTTTCCCGGAGGATTTTCCCGGACTCCCTTCTATTCGTCAAGTCGAATTCCAAATCGAGTTGACACCCGGTGCAGCACCCATAGCACGAGCCCCGTATCGGCTCGCACCGGCGGAACTTCAGGAGTTGTCCACTCAGTTGCAAGATTTGTTGGATAAGGGTTTTATCCGACCTAGCTCATCGCCATGGGGAGCCCCTGTCTTGTTTGTCCGAAAGAAAGACGGGACTTTCCGAATGTGCATCGACTACCGGGAGTTGAACAAGGTGACGGTCAAGAACCGTTATCCTTTACCCCGAATTGATGATTTGTTTGACCAGCTTCAAGGATCGAGTTACTACTCGAAGATTGATCTACGATCCGGTTACCACCAGCTGAGAGTGCGCGAAGAAGATATCTCAAAGACGGCTTTCAGAACACGGTATGGTCACTACGAGTTTTCGGTTATGCCTTTTGGCCTAACCAACGCGCCAGCCGTATTTATGGATCTCATGAATCGAGTATGCAAGGCGTACCTCGACAAGTTCGTGATTGTTTTCATCGATGATATTCTCGTCTACTCCAAGAACGAGACTGACCACGAAGATCACTTAAGGGTAATTTTGGAACTATTGAAGAAGGAACAACTGTATGCTAAACTCTCGAAATGTGAATTTTGGCTTCGCGAGGTTCACTTTTTAGGACATGTGATCAACGAGAATGGTATCCATGTCGATCCCGGTAAGGTAGAGGCCATCAAAAACTGGGAAGCACCTAAGACTCCGACTGAGGTGCGGCAATTCCTAGGACTGGCCGGCTACTACCGGCGTTTCATCGAGGGATTTTCAAAGATTGCTCAACCCCTCACTGCTTTGACTCACAAAAGGCACTAAGTACAACTGGGGTGACGCGCAAGAATCCGCTTTTCAACTGTTGAAAACCAAGCTTTGTAGCGCCCCTATTTTAGCCCTCCCCGAGGGAACGGAAAATTTTGAGGTACACTGTGACGCATCTATACAAGGTCTCGGTTGTGTGCTGATGCAACTCGAGAAGGTTATAGCCTATGCCTCTCGACAACTACGGATTCACGAGAAGAACTACACGACTCATGATTTGGAACTCGGAGCTGTGGTGTTTGCCCTAAAGATATGGAGGCATTACTTGTACGGTACCAAGTTTACCATATACACCGACCACAAGAGTCTCCAGCATATCTTCGATCAAAGGGAGCTGAACATGCGACAGCGTCGTTGGGTCGAGTTGCTTAAGGATTATGATTGTGCCATCAAGTACCACCCTGGCAAGGCCAATGTAGTGGCCGACGCACTCAGTAGAAAAGAAACCGATAAACCCAGACGAGTACGAGCATTGCAACTCACAATTCATGCTAGCTTACCCGACCAGATTCGCGATGCACAACTTGAAGCTTTGAAAGATGATAATCTTCCATCAGAACTCATGCGGGGCATGGACAAACAACTTGAAACCAAATCGGACGGGGTCCGATATTTTGAGAACCGGATTTGGGTTCCACGATACGGAGAGTTGAGAACTCTAGTGATGGACGAAGCTCATAAGTCCCGATATTCTATCCACCCTGGCTCAGATAAAATGTATCATGATTTAAAGGCACTTTACTGGTGGCCGAACATGAAAGCCGACATTGCCACCTACGTGAGCAAATGCTTGACTTGTGCCAGAGTCAAGATAGAATACCAGAAACCATCTGGTCTACTGCAACAACCGGAACTCCCAATGTGGAAATGGGAGCACATCTCAATGGACTTTATTACGGGTTTGCCTAAGACACCGACGGGATGCGATACCATCTGGGTGATCGTTGACCGGTTGACTAAATCGGCACACTTCCTAGCAATTAAGGAAACGGACAAAATGGAAAGACTGACTCGCGTATACATGAAAGAAGTGGTGTCTAGACACAGAGTGCCTGTCTCGATCATTTCCGATCGAGATTCTCGTTTCACCTCGCACTTTTGGAAGTCGCTGCAAAGCGCACTGGGCACCCGTCTCGATATGAGTACAGCATACCATCCTCAGACGGATGGGCAAAGTGAACGGACTATTCAGACCCTAGAGGACATGTTGCGTGCATGCGTGTTGGATTTCGGAAAAAGTTGGGAACCCCACTTACCTTTGGTAGAGTTTTCGTATAATAACAGCTACCACGCAAGTATTAACGCAGCACCGTTTGAAGCACTAGACGGACGGAAGTGTCGATCACCGCTCTGCTGGGCAGAGGTGGGTGACAGCCAAATCACTGGTCCAGAACTGGTACTCGAAACTTCGGAAAAGATTGTTCAAATCCGAAACCGCATGGCAGCAGCACGTGATCGCCAAATGAGTTACGCTGACAAGCGCCGAAAACCTCTCGAATTTCAAGTAAACGATCGAGTGTTACTCAAAGTCTCACCTTGGAAAGGTGTGGTTCGCTTTGGAAAGCGAAACAAACTCAACCCACGATATGTTGGTCCTTATCGGATAACGGAACGCGTTGGTCCAGTGGCGTACCGACTGGACTTACCAGCAGAACTCAGTAGTGTACACAATGTTTTTCACATGCCTATCCGATGAAACTCAAGTAGTCCCTTTGGAGGAACTACAAGTTGATGAACAGTTACGTTTCGTTGAAGAACCAGTTGAGGTTTTGGATTGGGAAACCAAAACGCTCAAGCACAGCAAAATTCCAATTGTTAAAGTTCATTGGAACTCGAGACGTGGACCGGAGTTCACGTGGGAACGCGAGAATCAAATGATGAAAAAGTATCCTCACCTTTTTGAAGGGCTGACCAAACATAGAAAACCGCGAAACCCGGCAAACCGTCAGAAATCACCGGAGGTATGAATTAAATTTCGGGACGAAATTTCTTTCTACTAGGGGATGATATGACAAACTGAAAATTTTTCTTACTTTTTCAGACAATCATCACGACTTGACTCAAATTTTCGGGACGAAAATTCTTTAACATGGGAATGATGTGACAATCGTCAATTTCAGGTTAACTCCGTTAACGCAACTCCGTCAATTCAAACTTTAGATTATTGAATCTAAACGCAAACCTCATTACATTTAAACTAGGGTTTAAATGACGCTTAACACTTACTACATGTGTAGTAGTCTTTCGGGATTTGCACCGAAACGCAAACGATTGATGAATAAACGAAAAACACTAAAACACTAATTATGTGATAATTATGTGTTAGGATTATGTGTTATGTGATAATATTATTGTCATGTTAATTTAATGTGCAAGTTATAATAGAATGTTCTAGAAAAAGTAATACTTAATGTTAACTTAATGTGCAAGTTATGATAGAATGTTCTAGAAAAGGTAATACTTAGGAGTTGAGGGGCCAAAGTGTAACATATTCCTTTATAAATACATGGTAAACCTAAACCCTAACCTCCTACCTATTCCCCTACAAAAATCGGCAGCCATCCCCTCCCTTTATTTCCTTGAGATCGATTAATATACACACACACACAATCAAGATCTTTCAAGTTTGATTGAAGATTAAGGTGCTAGGAAGGTATACACAACTATTCTATGTATCCTCTATGTTTAATTGTTAGTTTTATTGGGTTAATTGTAAACCTTTATGGCTGATTTCTTGGTATTATGATATTCATGTGATTCTTGATTTAATTGATGATGATTGATAACTAGATTTGATATTGTTGCATGATTATTGTTGTCTTTGAGTTTGATATCAAGTAAAACCCTAACTATGTATGTATGGTATGATTGATAGGAGTTATGATGTCTAGAATGTTCTATGAATGATTTGTGATCTATAGATAGTTAAATTGTTGAGTTTGGATGAAAACAGTTTCTGGACAGATTGTGTTATTGATGATTGAATGACTGTAACGGGATGTAAAAGTGGTAAATGAATGAGATAATTGATACTACAGTAAACTAGGTTGAGTCTAGTTTCTAAAGAATATAAATTTGTAATTTTTGGACGTGTGAACGTTAACTTTTATGATTTTACAAAAACGTGGTGCAAAGCTGAGTTGTTAGACCTGCTGTTAGGTTGTTTTGTAAATATTATATCTCATGATCTACGAGGCCAATTGGGTTGGTTCCACTTCTGGAAGTTGACTTATTGAGTTAGGAACCTAACCCAAGTGGTCTTGCATTTATTGGATTTTTCGTTTAACGGGAATTGCAAATAACATTCTGTTGCGCATGAATCTGACTGATATGAGTTTGCTGTAATGTTTTGGTCATTATAAGAAAAATATGTGGAATAAAAATAAGATAAAATATGTTCTGGAAACCTAAGATATGTATGCTTCTGTGGTGATTTTTGGTGAATTAATTGAGACGTTATGATCGGTGAAATAGTACAATCTTTCAAGTAGAAATTCTGTCATAATGAAACTAACTGCTGAGTTGTGTAAAAATGCATGAAATATGATAGTTTTTGGTATATTTGTTATGTTTTGACCACAATACCCTTGCGGGGAATAGTTGCTAATTGATTGCCATGAATTGACCAAATTTCCCTTATGGGGAATAATGGTTAGTTAATTTTGTTTGTTGACCAAAATGCCCTTACGGGGATAATTGCTAGTAAAGTATGTTATTAGTACGTGACACGAAAGTAATTGCTCACTCATGTATCGTATCACAATTGTACTTGTTTAAGTCACACACGATTCACAAACGAAACACGAAATCTGTTACGTGCATAGGTATTATGTGCCGAGTCTAGAGACTCGTTAAACGTACCAATACTTAGAAAATCTCTTTGTTATTTAGAACGCTAGAGAGTTTCTACGACGCGCATCACTTGGTGATCTAATTTGGGATATTCTTCGCAAACGGTGAGTTTCACTTACCCCGCTCTTTGAACTGTTTTCAAACGTTTTTCACTTGGGGGAGATAACATACTCCGATAAACGCATTTCTGAGATAAACGCATATTTAAGATTTTGTTATAAATTATATATCACTTGTAAAGGCTAAGCGGCAAACGTAACATTTGAAGTCCCACACATCGAACCGGTTAATATTTGGAATAGCGAGTCACTGTTGAGTAGTACTACTGGGTTTGACAAACCCCACCCGACGCTAAGTTCAACTGGAGGTTGAGTGGGTGTAATTTTGGCTAACACTTACCATGGTCTGGGTTGACCTGGTGACGGGCACTTGATAAACAGTCAGCTTCGGTCTCGAACCACTTAGCGATACTTGTTGTATAGATTAGCTACCTATCGATATATAATTTGACGTAACACTATCTGGTAATGCAAAACACTTAAACGCCGTAACGTGGTTACGCAACACTTAAACGCCGTAATGTGGTTACGCAACACTTAAACGCCGTAACGTGGTTACGCAACACTTAAACGTCGTAACGGAGTTACGCAACACTTAAACGTCGTAACGGGGTTACGCAACACTTAAACGTCGTAACGGGGTTACGCAACACTTAAACGTCGTAACGGGGTTACGCAACACTGAAACGCCGTAACGAGGTTACGCAAAACGCTTAAACGCCGTAACGTGGTTACGCAAGACACTTAACGTAAAACGCTGAACGCAAACGCTAAACGATTTATTTTTATATAACTTGTGAACTCACCAACCTCGTGTTGACCCTTTTAGTATGTTATTCTCAGGTAGCCGAGGCGGGCGCGCGGTCTAGGAACATGCATTGTTTGAATCATCTTTATTTATATGGTTTACGCTTCCGCACTTATTTGCATTTAAACGTTTTTATGGTTTGATTATAACTAATGATTCCGATCCTGTTAGTTCACACCCTCTGACGGTAAAACTCCGTTAGTGGATTTTGAGGGTGTGACAGAGGGCCTTCTCATTAGCAGCAGCTGTTGATCTCAACATGGCGAGGGTCTTATCGTGTTCGGCGACAGTCTTCTCATAATGATGTCGGGCAGAATCGATGGCCTATAAATGAAAACAGGATAAGCCAAGGAGAAAAGTTTGAGATAATGGAAGTTGGTGAAGATAAAGGATCCTTACAGAAGAAAGCATGTCCAGGATCTGCTTTTCAGCATCAAATGGGTTCTCTGTGTCTGAGCTCTTCTTCCTCTTAGATCCAGACTTTGTTCGTGTTGTGATTGGACGAGGCTCGGATGTTGGAGTCGAGTTCAAAGTTCTTTTCTTGTTAAGCATGCAGTCGATATCCTTGAGGGAGAACTTGGAAGCAGACTTTCCAGACTTTGGGGCACCTATAAATAGCATATAGCAGATAAGTTTTCAACTTTTAACACTTTTTACTGAAAATTATTATTCTTACTTGACATGATTGATTCTGGCCTTGGTCTTTGAAAGGCTTCAATAGACTTTTCCTGAAAAGTTCTGATTACGGGATCCAATGATAAAAACCTCCTTACTCTATCTTCAACTCCTGGAAGATCGGTCAGCAGGTCGAAGTTTTCAACTACACAAATAATGGAAGTGGTTAGCGAAAGAATAAAATATCCTATTTATGTTATCTAAGGATCCCGGATCCTACCCTTTGGTATCCACTTTTTGGGAAGATTAGTTCCACCCGGAATAGAGTCTCGTCTTACGAAGAAGAATTGATTTTTCCAGAGGGTATTCTTAAGGGTGACTTTGAAGATGGGGTTCTCTTGATTAGGTTTCGATTTAAAGACGAAACGTTTGGAACCATGGGTAACAAGGTTATACATGTATGCTAACTCCGCTAAGCCAAACTCGATCCCCTCCTCGACGGTAATCCTCTCTATGGTATGAAGGACTCTCCACAACATTGGCATGGTCTGAATATAAAAAATTCCCACCAAGTTGAATAACCTTTGAGTAAAATTGGGGAATGGATACTTATAACCTATGAGGAACGGTTAGGCCGGAAAGCAAACCCAAGTTTTCGAGATACTGTCACTACGAGCTGTGGAATCGAAGGGTCGGAAAACCGTGTTGATTGGAAAACATGATCGAATCTCATCGATTTCTGAGTCTGTGAATTTACAGACTTCGGAAGAAGGTGATTGAAGGATATTTTGTGAATACGGTTCATCATGAAGGAAGAAAGAGAAGGAAGAATATGTGGAAACAGTCGACATATCGGATAAAGATAAATAAAAAAGATGAAAGGATACCTGAGAGACGCTTAAAATGTGTGATTATAAAAGGATTATAATTACCACATATATAGGCGGCTTATAATTATGGTTTGTGAATATCAACCGCCTGACACACGTCTAATCATCTACTATTTTGCAGGATTTTGAATTTCAAAATGACAGCTGTGCTCCACTGTCACCCGCCATTTTGGGGGCAATTGTTAGGCCACGATTTTTATACTGAGGATCATTTATCCTTAACTATCTTATGGATAGTTTATCCTTGAAATAGATGTCAGGGTATAAAGGATCGACGATCCTCGGTATTGTTTGTTTACTAATGATTGCGTTTAGTATGGTGATGTGTTAGACAGGTGTATCAACTTCAAGACGAATTTGCACCAATTATCCTCATGGAACATCTTATAGCTGGGTTATGGATATAGGATCCTAATTCAACATAGCTGATTATGGACGAACTCTCTAGAAGGTTGAAGTTTAAATATCATCAACGGTTGTGTGACTCGTTCTTCCGCTTATTTCGCTACTGGATGGCAATTGGCACGTGGTCAAAGGTCGTGGAGCGGCTAAGTGGAAGACTTCCGGATAGATAGGAAATGTTGTTATTGATATTTTCTTATTTATTCGAGTAATGATCAAATAGGAAACACACATGTACTCACACACACATTAGAGCATAAACGAATACTCTCTCTATACACTAGCTTTCGTTGTAATCTTGATCATATACTCCAAAAACATTTGTAATCGCTTTTTGTTCATTAATAAACTCGACGGTGATAGTTTTCACCGTCCGGGGGTTTTTTGTGCCGGACACCGAGATAACCATATACTCATCGACCAAAGGTTACCTTGTTGATCTTTGACTAAAGTACTTCGACCAAGGATTATATTATTAATCATTGACCGGAGCTATTTTACCAACGATTACCTTGATAAGTTTTGACCGAAGTAAGACTATCTTGGTTAAGGGCTTTTTCCCTCGTAATCACATCTTTGCGTTCACCAATATTATGCTCATACACTTGTCATTATCAAGTTAGCACCTTACCTCACATAACAAATTTGGATACTTGATCCTTAGCTGATTTTTATCCAAAACATGGGTGTGACACAACGCCCTTGGTAGCGGGGTCTGGCTAGGGCCTAGCACTTCGTATGTATTTTTGTGTCACAAATGGGGAGCGTATTTTATTGTATTTGAATTTCAAAAGCTTCATAACTGTTGAAAACTGTTATAGCAATTACATGCCCGTAACCATAATAATCAATTCTTGATCATATATTTGTTCTTCTGGTTCATATAATTCTCTCAAATATCATACTAGAATTCTTGCTTTCAAAGATCTTCTGGTTCATGAACCTCTCTCTATATATAAATAATTTAGATCTATAAACAGTTGATTTTTGAAAAAACATAAGAAATGTTTTGGGTCGTTGATCTCACTATACTAATGATTAAATTTAGACGGTGACAAGCTCCAAAATTATTTGAAGTTAAATTCACTGAGAAGGTTAAAAAAATGAATAAGCCTTCGTAGTTAATTTATCTGTTTATTAATTTACTGTTGCTAAAGTCTAGTTCTAGTAATTTTTTAAAAACCCAAATAACTTTTACATACTTCTTAATTTATATTTTTTAAAAACAACACGACACATGTATCATAAGCCTAAGTTATATATAAATAGTTAAGAGACACTATTTAAATGTTTTGGACTCATCAGTTTTACATGTAGTCTTTATGTTTTGAGGCCTTCTTGTAATTTGTTTAGAGGCATTGTTAGACAACTTAAGACTGATGCAAATAGTGTTGTTCGTCGAAATCGGCAGCAAATTTGCCAATTTAAGATCCAAAAGTTTCTGTTTTTAATAGTTTAGTCGAGTTTGGAACATGAACCATTAATTCATGTGTTTGTGGGCAATTGCCATTGCCAAAATCGCATAATACACCTGTTCTAGGGACTGCTATATATTGATGATGTGACTAATAAGATTGCGGGATTGACGGTTATGTAGTTGTATATTCAGGGGCTTTTGCTTTTGCATGAATCAAAGCTGTTCAATTTTAATCATCTTTTAGCAATCAATACTTCGAACCGATTTATCAAACTCCGATTATTGAAACAAAGTTCCTTGTCGATCACAACTATCAATGGCAGCGTATAGAGCTGACGCGCGACAAGGTTATTAATATTAGCAGAAGATATGGAGATATGCGAGTGTGTTAAAACTTAAAAGATATACAAGATATTATACTTTGATTATGTTTGTATTGTTATCTTACTTAATTATGTCTTGCTAAGCAAGTTTGAATCTTTTATATATCACGATTGTATCGATTGAATCTTTTATAAAAAAAATTTTCCGATCCTACCATGGTTGGAGGTGATGAAACCTCTAAACAATCGACCATCGAAACAAACCCGCCCTACACCATGCATATACAATTACCAACATTCAAAACAAACATCTCAAAGTAACGAAAGTTTTGCCTCCCAATAGATGGGACAGGACCCCATACGTCAGAATGGATTAACAAAAATGGTAGAGCAACCTTAGTGTGTTGGGTTTAAAAGTTTTCTTGCGGCTTTTGCTAAAACGCGTTAAATGAAGATATTTTCGGAAATAAAATATGCAAATAACTTGTAGATGTGACGGCCTAATCTTCGATGTCATATCCAAGCTTCTCGTTCCGACGTCCCATGAGTCAATATCACAGTACCACTTTGAGTCACCTCATCCACGTAATATAGTCTTTGATTTTCAGTACCATGTCCAATGATAGCTATTGTTCTGATGTCCTATAGAATACAAAAAGTAGGATGCATTAGGATAGTACAGCTGAGTTCTTTTGTTACATGACTAATTGATAGTAATTTATGTGACAACGAGGGAACACAAAGGCAATCGAAGATTTTTAATGTGGGTGAAATTTCAATAGTTCCTCCCATTTTTACATCCATTATTCCCCTATTAGCCCGTGTGGATGTGTGTTTTCACTAGTTTGGACGTTGAGATAATGTCAAGATAACTCATAAGTCATCGTACCGGTTGCGCCACAATCAAAGATCCATAGTTTTTGTTTTTTATGACAAGTTTGGACCATATTTGCATCTATTTCTAGAGACTAAATGTGAAAGTTTTTATTTAAAAAAAAAAACAGTGTTTTGAGGAAAAAAAAACCCCAAACGCGCTACTTGTAACTAGTGTGTACTCTCCTCTTCTCTTGCAGCCGCCATACCACCGAAACACGCTATCTTGAGGTTGTCGTATAGGTTTTGTTTGGGTTTTTGGTTTTTGCATTAAGGTCATTTCTTAGGAGATTGCCTATTTTGACCGAAATGTCGTCTGTTGTATGCAAGCTACCATCTTCGGACATGGCAACTCTCAACAATGGACAAACGAACGATAGATGATGAGTAGCAGGTGGGTTCTAGAACCGTATACATTGCACTTATACCATGTTACAAAAGGTATTCGATATTTCACTAATTATTTGTTATTTATCTAAATAGTTATATGAGAAAAGAACATATAATTTATATGAACCAGCCATATAATTCTTTTTGTTTATAAAATTTTTAACACATGTATTATGGATATGTAAACAATTTTTTTTAATTTTTATACAAAACATTGATTTAAAAAAAATAAAAATTTTGCTCGGTATGATTTGTCAATTTTCAAAACCATAGTTAGCGCTTCGGTCAAAAAAGTTTTGCCAATACCGGCCTGACCGAACCAAACCATGACATACATTGAAACCTCGAGCATTAATACCAAAACAGAAAGATTCAAAGAACGTTCAACCTGATATTAACATTCATTACATATTACTCCAGACAGACCATCCACTGTCGACCGATAAAAAGTCTGTACAAAAAGGTTCAACCGAGACCACGGTTCTTTTCAACAGTTTGTTAACCGTCACATCTCAGAAAGAAACAAAACCAAGTTTCCATATTTACCATAATTTATAAAAGAGAAAGAACACCATCATTCATCACCCTCTCTTTCACTTATATATTTTATATATCAGAAGAGAAACAAGACGATGGCTAAATTATTTCAAACCGACGTCTTGTCTCTCTTCTCATATCTCCAGTTTTACGACCCTTTTTCTTTTGCAGCAAGCCCTGTTGCCTTGCAAACCGGGCAGGTGTTCTTCACGGTCAACCACTTCTTCAAACAGTCAACATGGTATTCGTGCCCGCAATCTAGCACTCCGATTTGTTCTTGATTGTCATAATTATTCTGGAAAAAGTAAAAATAATCATATGAATAATAAACATCGAATCATTGAAAATGACAGTGTTGCAGCTTATGATAATAGCTTTGACCAAATTGACCTTGTTTCTACATGACATATGACTACTGGTTAACTTAGAAGATTGCCTTGAATGGAATGTTTTAAGAACTTGTCGGTTAAGTCTAACCTAACTATAGTTGGTTTACGGTCTACCTAAAATATAAAGCTGGTTACTTTTTTATGCGATCAGCGCAAGAATATATACTGTAAAGCCTACTCTTATTAAGGCAGCATCAAATGTTTAAGTTAATACCATAAAAGCCAACAAACTTTCTAACGTATCATGAAACAGTCGCGCAACTTATAAAAAATACACGAAAAAGTCACTAAACTAATTTTTGGATAGTCCCTAAGTCCTTGTCTAGAATGCACACTTGTGAATTTACTTTTAAATAGGAAAATACCATAAAAAACCAAAATACTTCCTGTTATTCTCATAAAAGTCCTGAATTTTTTTTGCACAATAAAGTCTCTCTACATGTTAATTTTGAACAAAAATATGATTTTCTTTTTTTTTTAAACAACTTGGAACCCGTACATCCAATATTGTGTAAAAAAAGTAGAAAAAAAGAAAAATAATTCACGTAAAAAAATTAAAAATACACAAGCGAAACAACGGGATGCATCGTTCCAGGTTTTGAAAACTATTTTCACAAATTTGTGTAAATTTAACATGTAGACAGAATTTAACGTGCAAAACACTGTCGACACGAAAAAATGGAAAGTATGTTGTCGTTTTAAATATTAAGATGGTATAATTTCTTTCTTTCTTTTTTTGTAAAAATATAAGCAAAGAGCATTTAACCAAAGATAAAAAAACATAATTTTAATTGGTGAAATACCTGGCAAATCACGCAAGAATTAATTTCTTGATCATCAGAAGATGAATCTTCAGGTTCAGAAGAAGATGCAAACACTCGGGTTTTTAAATGTTCTAGAATAAAATTATCTGACAAACCCGAGCCAACACTGCCGATCTGTTCCCCAAGTGCAAGAAGCTCCTGCATTCAATTAAAAAAGTTTGCAAAAACGACATGAAAATGGTAAAATATCATCTTAACAAAACTAATAGTAGACATTTTTCTTAGTTACTTCATAGCTAAAGAAAACAAAATTTTGTAACTTGCCTCATAAGACATATGATCTATATCCAAACGCATATCTCTATGCTGATCAACCGAGTTTCCAACTTCATGATAACCAGAAATATCAAGAATCGCAACGCCCTACGTGTCAAAAAAATAAAAAAATAAAAACAATAAATTACAAAATAATTAAAATTTTATATTTTCATGAGAAAGAAAAAGTTACATCTTCAGGGAGAACCCTCAAATGAGGAAAGGCCCGATGCCTTGCGGTTGCATCAATCAAGAGCTCGCGTCGATGAGGCCGAAAAACCCTGATTCCAGTTGGCTGTGTGGGGCCCACAAACCTGGGCCCGGGCTCGATAAAAGGATTTACGGTGGTGGTAGTTGGAAGCCTGCGGGAAGTTGACGCCAGTTGAGAATGAAAGTCCATATTAGGGCCTTGCGTTGGCGCCATTGATGGTGCCATTGGTGGCGGCGGGTGGTGGAGATTGTGGGGCCCCTGAATGGCTGCCGGGTGCATGAAGGCTGTCGGGTTTCTGGTGCTCGGTGTCACTTGATATCCATGTAATCCTGCATTTGCAGCCTCGATACCGCTACCATTTATCGGTCCTGCAATAAGCAAGTAATAAAATTTAAAAAGTTAACAAAAATGGCAAAGTTGTATATTCATAGAACTAATGGAGTATAATTATGGTTCTAATTATTTTGAAGTAAATAATTAGCTTCGGAGTTCGGATAATAAATTTCATACCTTTCGAGATAACAATAAAATCTAAGGACCAAAATAAAAGTAATTATTTGTGCCTTTTCTATACCTAATTTGACAAACTTTTACGCTCAAACCGTCTTTTTCGTTTTTCACAAAAATGTCATTTTTCATCCCTTTTATTAATTTCTTAATAATCAGTTCAAACTTCAAACATCTTTTTTGTGTTAGTTCGTTTACTCTTAACCGAACAAACAATCGAACATGAACAATTAAACGAATAGGTTTTCTTGTTCGTGTTCCTTTGTTAAGAAAATGAACTTGTTCACGAAGGTAAACGAACAAACATGTCTGAGCTAACTCTGATTAAAATTGAATGTGAACGAGGTACTAGGCCTAAAAAGTTATTAAAACTAGACTAAATTATAATGGCCCTAAAAACTTTTACTAAATAATAAATATATTCACAAATGTAAACGAACGAACAAGACGTATGTTCATGTTCGTTCATCGAACGGTTCACAAACAGTTCACTGAACGTTCAGTTCGTATACAGGCCTAAGCAGAAGCACATCCAAACAATGTTTTCTATCGCTCATTATATTGCACAAATTCGTATAACTTTCAAGAAGCACGTCTACCTATATCATCATCTAACTTTTATTCGAATCCTATCAGTCACAATAATCAATTAGAAAAACACGCATCAAAACATCCCCTTAAAAGCAACAAAATCTACAACCACTAAATCCATCACGATACGCAGCTTAACTCCTAAGCAGTTAATGCGGAAAATTATCGGATATCGGTCAAGGACCGATATCTGAGATATCGGTTATCGTAGTGAGATATCGGGGGGGATATTAGTAATTTTAATATCATGTAAAATTCATTCATATATATAGCAATTTAACACTAATAATTCAGTACAGTCTCCTACCATTAACAAATTAACCTTTTGCAAATTGCAAAACACTAACAATCGTAGCAGGTAAGAATTGATTTAAGACTTAAAACACTAACATCAAACACTAAAAGTCGATAATTAAGACTTAAAGCACTGATATCGGGAATATCAGTGATATATCGGTCAAATATCAGTCCAATATCGGTCAATATCATTGATCTTATCGGTACCAATATTCTGACTGATATTTCGCCAAGTGACATATAACTGATATGTCACTGATATATCAGTGATATATCGACGATATCGACTGCATGTTAGCTCTCTTAAAAAGGAAAATAAAATAAGAGTTTTGTAGTAATGATAGATTTAATCAAAGAATTAATTACCTTGGAGATAAGGCAAGCCCGGACCGTGATTCCATGAAAACGCACCGCCATCATTACCGTTACCACAAAACGGTTGATCCAACCACGGGTTAGAAACAACCGTCTGAATCGGTTGACCACCATAGTTACCCGGGATCAAATGGCCACTACTATGAGTCAACACCGGGTCAACTCCAATACCACCCGAGCCTCTATTTCTCCCACTTCTATGAGCCACCGGGTCCATCATTGTCCCGTCTGTATTCCTAGGAACTGCGGACGAAGAACTCGACCCTGGTGTCGAGTAATAATACTGCATGTTTCCCGAGAACCCTTCCGCGTTCTTTCTCTTAAACACGTCCATATAATATTGAAACGGTAATTGATCTTGCATCCCATGATTCATTGCAACGGGGTAGACTCGGGCGCCAGGTGTCATAAATATGTTGTTGGCGGGATGGTGAAGATGATCAAGATTGTTGAACTGAGTGATGCCATGTGGCAAAGGTGATGGTCCGTGATTTTCTGGTAGGTGTTGAGGGTTGAAAGTTGCTCGGGTTCCAGAAGGTGGTAATATTGTGAGGTTATTATTTGGTTGTGGGAAACTCGGTTGTCCACCGTAAGGTACTATGCAAGGTTCCGGGTGAATTTGGCCTTGTTCTGGCTCAAGACTTGGGCCCGTATAAAGTATGTTTCGTTGTGCCATGTTCTTGAATGATTAAATGCGAGTAAATCCTGATGAATCAAGAAAAAAATATGTATTAGATAATGTAAAAGTTAATGTGGCGCATACTTAACACAAATTTACATCTACGTCATATCCGGTGCTCGTAAAGCATACACGTATATTGTATCATGCCAGATATGTTCTTGGATAAGCTACCTAAGACACTATAAAATTACATATACGTCATCCGAAAAGTTTTGTAAAATGCATTATCCGGTACACGTATAACCTAAGTCAACTAATATGACAAAGCACACCGATCGACAACGCATTACGTTTACATATAAGCTAAACAAGGTTGCAAAAGTCTGAGCCAAACGCCAAACTCTGACCTAAATGTGCATTAAATCATTTGATGTAAGTATATAACTACCATCTAAATTGCAGGATATGTATAACCTACCTAAATGTTCAATCAAAAGAAAATAATGACAAATGATGTTATGATACGAACACTAACTGATCAACTCATCAATCACAAGTCGCAACCAAACTGTATAATAAAACCCTAAATCGTATGTACTCGTTTGAGTTCACAACAACCAGCTGCACTCAAAATTCACATACAGAAAGCCAAGAAGCAAATTTCCCTAATTTTTTTATTTTTTTCAAAATGAGTGGTGCATTTTAGTACACGATCACTACACCGCCATAAGTGTTGCCCGCTAAACTGTCTCTCTATTGTAATTGGATCCTTTTGTGAAATTATCAATTTAAATTAAAAAAAAAATCGCTACACAGCCATTTAGAACCGCATAACAAACATTGCAGCCTTGCAGGTTTTGTTCAACACAAAAAAATTCATTAAAACATTAAAAACAACCTTACAAAAATCTCATTTATTTCTCTAATAGCCAATGTCAAGTTTCAATATTCAACCTTAAACCAAAGTCCAATATGACCCTACAAAAATCTTGAACTTGTAATAATTTTGTTGCCCAGATAAATTTCAAGATTCAACCTTAAACCAAACCTCGTACCTTAATTTCATACATCCTTCAACACCAATTAACACCCAAAAAATACAAAAAAATCACATCTTTTTGGGTTTAATCTCATAAAATTCTTCAAATAAAAATAAATAAATAAATAAAACCCAAAACCAACATAATTTCCAAATTCCAACAAAACCCACTTCGCAAAAATCAATATAAAACACAAATTATCATAAAATACAATAAAAATCATACCTTTTTATCATCAAACGGACCCAGAGCTCGTATCAAGTAACCAGCCAAATTGAGCGAAAAAAGCGTAACAAAACACACGATCATCAACACATTTACAATCGGACCAAAAACCCTTATCGATAACCCAATGATGATCAATTGATGTTCAAAGCTTACGGCTTTTTATCTACTCAAATTACTTGAAATTGAAATTTAGCAACAGATTAATAAAATTGGGGGTAATTGGATACATACCCAGATGAGGGTTTGATCGGAGATGATGAAATTGATCGAAGATGATAATAATTATAATAATTAAAATTAATTAATTTGGGGGAATTGATGAAAGAAAAGAAAAGAAAACCCTCTTGTGATTATTATTATTTGTCTAATTTTTGGCTTTAACCGCAACTTTCTTTGCTCTGGTTTTCCGTATTTACGATTCCCAGTTTATACATATATTATTATTATTATTATTACATAAAAGATATG
This sequence comes from Bidens hawaiensis, assembly GCF_021521415.1. Taxonomy (NCBI): domain Eukaryota; kingdom Viridiplantae; phylum Streptophyta; class Magnoliopsida; order Asterales; family Asteraceae; genus Bidens; species Bidens hawaiensis. Next base: position 2,467,557 of record NW_027491045.1, read on the forward strand.
CTGTCCATGTGCTTTTTATGCTTATATTTTTTCTTTTTAATACTATTTATTATTTATATTATTATGTTATCTGTTTCTTTTTAATTAGATATGTTAAATGGGTCGTGTTTACGTGTTTTGGGTTTGTAAATCGAGTTTGGAAATTTAACACGAATTAAATTCGACGTGTATTGGATATGAAGCTTGTTATACGAGTTTGCATAGGTTGATACGAGCAAATCCCGTGTACTTGTATATTTTTATAGATTTTTTTATATTAATGTTCTAAAGTTATAAATTAAAACAAATTACAGAGGATATATATCATGTACGTTTGGGTTATAAAAAATTTTTTATCTTCTAATTTTTGGTAAAATACTTGTTTAACTTATGATATTTTTTAATTTAATACAAAAGGGTTAAATCGGTTAACTTGTGAACCCATCAGTGTTTATCTAAAATTGTTCGTGTATTCGGCCTAAAAATAGCCTAAAAGACATAAATTTTGTGCTAGGTTCTTGACTCCATTATAAATGTACACCATTACTTTTAATAAAAATATATATTATATGATAATATTACCTTAATTACTTAAAACTGAAAATAAATAATCTTATAATTGATTATTTTACCAAGAATGGAATAACTTTTATGTATTATACATTTGCTTATATTTTCTTGTTAAAAGAAAAACACAATTGATCTAAATAAATTAAAAATATAAAATTATTTATGAAATTTGGTTGTGTATGTAATGCAACTAGGTTAAGTATATTTAGAGTATATAATTAACAATTTTTATTAATTATTAAACTTTTAAAGCATATTACATTGATATGTTATCTATATCTTTTAAGTTAGGTGCGTTATTTGGGTTGTGTTTTGAGTTTGTGAATTGAAGCTGAAGTTATAACCCGGATCAAATACAACATGCATGGATACGGAACTTAAACATTATACGAGTTTGCATAGGTTGATACGAACAAATCCCGTGTAATTATATATTTAATTTTTATTTTTTAATATTAATGGTTTAAAATTATATACTAAAACAAAATACAAAGGGATATATGCCAACTACGCTTGAGTTATAAATTATCCTTTTATCTTCTAATTTTTGATAAAATACATATTTAACTCATGACATGTTTTTTAATTCAATACTAATGGGTTAAATCGGTCAACCTGTGAACTCATCAGTGTTTAGCTAAAATTGTTCATGTATTCGGCCTGAAACTGACATAAATTCACTTAGACTAAACTAAAAGACATAATTTTTGTGTTAGGTTCTTGACTCTATCATAAATGCACACCTTTACTTTTTAATAAAAATATATATTAGAGGATAATATTACTTAAATTACTTAAAACCGAAAATAAATAATCTCATAATTGATTATTTTACCAAGAATGAAATAACTTTATGGATTATACATTTGCTTATATAATAATTTTCTTGTTAAAAAATACAATTGTAATAAATAAATTAAATATAGAAATTCATTTATGAAAATTGGTTGTGTATGTAATGCAACTAGGTTAAGTACTTTTATAGAGTATATAACTGACATCTTTTTATTAATTATTAAACCTTTAAAACATATTTTAAAATTACACAGCGCAATACAAATTATCAGGCGCGTATGAAAATTGCTGTATACATTTGTAAATAGTGTGTCACAAGTGCCAAGAGAGTTAAAAGAGATAGTGGACAACTCTACATGTAATTAAATAATTGTCCTAAATGATTTGAATCTTTAACCTTTTAATTGTGATGGATAAGTAAAGATATACGGAGTACAAAAAATTTGTGTGGATAAGTAAAGATATACAAAAAATAATCATCTTGTTTGTCATGGATAAGTAAATATGTACACAAAACTTTTTGGTTTTGACAACTACTTTTGTTACAACTGGTAAAACGCATTCTCGGATCCTACTCCTAATTTCTAACATTAGTTTTGTATTTATCACTTCTATACAAATTAATACCAAATAAAATTGTATACTTTTGATAGATGCTTGATGACAAAAAAAAATAGTAAACAAATAAAAGGTTATAAAAGATTTAATGTGGTGAAATTTTATATATTGAAAAGTTTTAATACCAACAAAACAAAAATAGGCAAAGGTTCAACAAAATCATGTTTCACAACTAATTCATAGTCTTTCGTTAACTAATGGAATCTGTAGAGTTCTAGATTCGATATAAAGGCATAAGATTCACTCTTATAAGTTTTAACTATAGTAACAAAAGCATTGTCTATATATATCATTGTTAAAAGTTGTCGGGCTAAGTCATACACTAACAACCCATATGTGGCAAAAATGAATTCATAGTGAAAACAGAAATATAAAACCGTGTAGTAAGCTTACTTTATAAGTCTTCGATTCGGAACGTGATTGTTCACCCGAATGCTTCTATCATCCACTAAGATTGGTAATTTCTGCCCTAGAATCTTTCTAACATTGGTTACAAGGTTAAACAGTCTACACCTTCCATTTTGGTTGTCGAGTTTTCTTTCATATCGTGTTAAATTTAGGTTTTCACCTCATCACATATGATATATTGTGGTCCATATTGTGGTTGTATCCGTGGACTTCGTCGATCAATGTGTGATCAGCAAGGGCGTAGGCAGCTTTAAGGGACTGGGTTCGGCCGAACCCATACAAAATTTTGTTTTAATGTTATATATTAGTGTATTTTTGACACTGCACCTGTAGAAATTTTAACATCGAACCCATTGAAAACCCAAATCTAAGTGATAAACACTTCTATTCCTTGAAATTTTCTAAATCCGTAGAAAAAAGTTTCTGGCTACGCCACTAGTGATTACCAAGTGTAGTCCATAAGGTTTGTTTCATCATTAGCAAGTGCATGGTGTCATATATATTCCGCACTTGCTTTAATATATTCTATTATTTAAACACGTTAATTTAATAATAAAATATGATTATACTCTATTATTTAAAATATCCACATAGAAGGGCCAAAGGTGATGTATCAAATAATGAAGAGATACAAGGACCCCCCCTTGCTGCCTTGCATACACTTGATTTATAGTTTATCATGGGTATATTCTTTGTATGTGTTTTATATAGTTCACTTAGCTTCAACATCTATAAAAGATTCACAATAAATAAACAATATAAAAACTTGAGTGTTTTGTTTAGTTAGAAAAAAAAGTTGTAAGTTGCTTTACTAAAACATAGAATCATGGTTGCTGTTGTGTGTCCTTCGATTTAATAAGTTTGGTTTTAAAATATTTTTTCCTATAAAATATCTTTTTTGAAAGAATATTTATATGACACATGTGGCAATGGATAAAAAATATTTTAAAAAACAGTGATAAATATATAAATATGTATAATTCAATGCAAGTTAATAAGGTGGTCCTCGTTCATAAAAAGTGATAAAAATGTAATTAAGTTTCAAAGTGTGACAATTCACATGTGTATTTTAATGTGAATCCGATATATGATGTGTATAATTCATTCAAGTTAATAAGTGGCCCTTGCTTATAAAAAGGACAATGTAATAATAAATGTTTGGGAATTAGATTATACTATTACTAGCAATGTGTTGAATTACTTCATTACTTGTGTGGTTAGCCAAGACTTTCTAAATAATGATGGTTTATTTATAAGCAACGTTTTCCTAATTTACTCTTATAGTATAAAAACGGGTAAGTTCATAAATTATCTAGCTAATATATGATATTCAAAACAAAGTATGAAACATTTATTATTTAATGTATGTCTATATTTGTATGTTAATAAAATATAATTCGCATAATAGTACATATCAATCGGTTCAACCAATCTGACCCAAAACCAGCCGACGACCAAAAATGAAGGTCAATCAAGAGTACTTAGCAATCCAATATGAATAGTTCAATGTGTTCCAACAACAATGTTAAAAAGTACATATTTTTTAAACATATTAAATCAGCTTTATCTTGTATCAAGTATTTGAACTCACAATCTTATATTTGTGAGATGGGACACCATGCAACTAAACCATACTAATTTTCCTTCTTATATAGTGAATTAGAAAGAATAAATTGATTAAAAAGAGAGATGATATATTGGGCATTTGAATTAGGGCTGTTGCTGAACACCAAATAAAAATAGTGAAATGCAATATTAAAATTAACAAAATGCTTTTGACATTATATTAGAAAAGAGCAAATATTTTGGTGATGAAGTGGGCTGTCAATGGTAAATTGAAAGCTGAATTAAGGCTTGGGCTAATTCAGTTTCATGGGCTTGGTTACAAAGGAAATAAAAGAGAATCAAACAATTTGTGGTATGAGAATATTTCGAATTCACTCGCATTGTAATTTCTAAGTTCTAACTCTTAAGTAAATTATGGCTGAGCAAACGGTACGAGGTACCGATACCGATATTAAGTTATTAAGAAAATCAAAATCAAAATCAAAATATTGGGATCGGTATGGGTATTTGAATACTTGCAAACGATACTGGTACCGAACCGGGCATCTTCGGTGCTAATACCAAATTTTTGAGAATTCATGATTGGTACTGATCGATACTAGTATGATACTGAGCCCATCTCTATGGTAAATTGACGAAGATGAAAAGAGATGATATTGTGTGAAAAAGTTTTTAACTGAAATTGAGAATCAAACTAAGTCCTTTACTCATAACTAGAGGTGCACAAAAAACCTGAACCCGGAACCGGACCCGAAATAAATACCCGGAACCGGTTTTTCTAATACCCGGGTTTTTAATACCCGAACCCGACCCTACCCGTAGGGTACGGATAGGGTATGCATTTTGGCACTAAAACCCGAACCCAAACCGGACCCGATTTGTACCCGGTAATACCTGAAAACCCGATTTGTACCCGGTAATACCCGAACCCGGAACCGAGGTTTTCCAATACCCGAAACCGGGTATTTCAAATACCCGATGTATACCTGAAAAATACCTTAAAAATACCCGAATAATACCCCTAAAAAGTGTAAACTTTTAAAAAATCCAATCTATATAAAAAAAATACCGGAAAAAAACCCGAAAAAACCCGTAAATAGAGTTTTTTCAATACCCGATAATAGGGTATTCAAATACCCGGTTTTAGAATACCCGGTTTTATACCCGACCCGAACCCGATGCATAGGGTATGATTTTTAGAGACAATACCCGAACCCTACCCGATTATTACCAATACCCGATCATACCCGTACCCGGTCATACCCGAACCCGGTTCTATACCCAAACCCGGGTATTTAGAAAACCCGATTTGTGCACCTCTACTCATAACTCATTGGTTAGACATGTATTCTTTACTTGCGGGTATTGAGTTCAAACTTCAAACTTTTCATTCACTTTTTTTATGCAAACCTCGTATTTTTCGTAATAAAGTTTGGTTCCAAATAAATTGAAAAAATCAAAGTCACTACTATATAATTGTTATATCCACGTCACATCATCATAAATAAACAAAGTTAATAATATGTTAGACTAAGATTGTTATTAATAACAAACTTGAAAATTGGTATTGTTATCAGTTAGATAATATAATCAACGCTGACAAATGGTTAATACTTTCGATTATTAAAATCTAATTTTCCAAAAAAAAAAAGATTTGTATATGGTCCCGACTCTAGTTAAACTCGATACATGAAGCTTGCCAAGTAACTAAATCCACTACCCAAAATAGCAAACTGAAACCAATTAAAGACGACTGCATTACCAAACCTCCTGAGAAACAAAATTCACTACCCGAGTAGCGCCCCGATCACTAGTGGTGTGCGTGGTGCGGTTCGGTGCGGTTTTTTGCTAAAATCAAACCGAAACCAAAACTTTGGTTTTTGGAGTTTTTGAAACCGTTCGGTTTCGATTTGTTCGGTTTTGGTTTTTTGGTTTTCGTTTTGGATTTGGTTTTTTCGGTTTTTGCCATTTGAGTTTGAAATTTTAGGCCGATACAAAGTTGGCAAAACTTAATGAATTTAAGTATAAATAATGTTGTTAATTGTAAAATAAAAGACAAATATATATTTGATCAAAATATTAGAGTCACATATTTATAAAATTCTAAAAAATTAGTTAATATAAAATATTAAAAAAAACAAAATTTTAGAGATTTGGTTTGGTTTTTGCGGTTTTTTTACATGCAAAATCAAAACCAAACCGTTAGTACGGCTTTTACAAAAACATAAAACCAAATCGTCGATGTTTTTTCAGTTTTTCGGTTAATTTTTCGAGTTTTTTGATTTCGAATCGGTTTTTTCGTTTTTTTTCACGCCCTTACCTAGCACCCAATAGCTAACTCATTATTAAACCGTCTTAATATTTTTGGAGAGACAAAGTGTAGAAACACACATGTCAAAACCAACGATTTGAATTGGCAACCTCGACTGGCAATGACGTGTCATGTTTATTCAGAAGGTCACGTGTCTTTTTTGATTGTATGTGTTGTACATATTCCAAGACTGCCCATGTGACTCGGGCATATGCAAATGGATTTGGCCCTGCATAATTATCTAATAACGACAATGCCACTATCATTTTCTCTGCTCACGTTCAGAATGATAGTCTCTTTTTGTCCCTCTAGAAAGTAGCCTTTCTTTTTAACCCCTTTGTTTATTATATATTATCATAAAAAGCATTTATTTGTGTTTGTATGGAAAATAATATAAAACATGAAAAGACACATACTAAAACCATGCAAGATGCCACATACAAGACCTCATACCCGTTGATAAGGTTGAGATATTCGAGCAACAACGGGTTGTTTGGGTGGTTTTATAAGGGTTGAGCTGGTTAACCTGTTTTGTTAAACTGGTTAACCCATTAACTTGTTTAATTACATGTCGAACCGCTAACCTGTTAATATTTATGACTTAGTTAACCCATTTTTATAGCACACCCACCCGATTAACATATTTACAACTTGATTATTACACATCAACACATTTAATACATTTAGATAAATGAGTTGAAGTAGTAATATTTGGATTACACGATTTTATTTTTAAGTATGCGCGTGATAGGGTTGATATTTTTTACACTGATAAGAAGATGGTCATATTGGTCGTGTTTGTTTAAAACGTTTTAACACGACACACAGTATCCGGTTACTCATTATCCGTCGGATATTAGGTATAGCCACTACATTATCAGAATTCCGACGACAAAGGTAAATAAAATAATAGGGTAGGATACGGGTAAATGATTATATATGTTTCGTGAAATCACGTTAGGGGTGGCTTAAAACAAAATACGGTTGTTAACCATGAATATTTTTCAAACTAGTCTTATGCCGAGACCCGAGTACTTGTCTAAAATGTTTGCTTCAAGTTTGTTTGGTATCCTATCCTATGATTAAGGGATATGCATGGTAAATCAGTAATCTAGGTTCGAGAAAATTTCAAACCAAACGTCCAAATGCTTTATACAATTTGGTCCAGTTTAAACAAAACCCAAATTGTATGTAGTAGTTTTAAAAAATCTTAAACAGACGTGCCCACTAAATTACAACCCTTAGCCAAGCAACAGTTTCAGTTTCTTTTGACCCTTTTATTCTGTTTTAGTCAAACTAGATAATTGAATCAAAGTACTGAAAATGACTTGAAGCATGAAGAGTTCATGTGATATTTTAATCAAACAAACCAAAAAAGTTAAAAGGTATAATTTGACTTTAAAATAATAGACAAAAGTTATCGTCTAAATTGTACAAGTGCCTTTTTTTTCCCTTTAGCATAAAATTTAAGTTTTTCATTTTTAAACTTTTACATTAAACTGAATGTTCTAACCGCTTGTACTAGAGGTGACATTACCGACAAAGCATTGACTAACCAATTCCACAACAAGCCTTCTTCAATCGGTTTAAAGAAGCCTATTCTTCATTGAGAATTTCGAGACTTGACGATGTTTATGACCAATCCGATGAACATGAATGATGAAGCCAAGAATGCCACGAATAACTTACCAAATACAAATTAAAGTTGTTTAGTAAGACTATGTATAGTGAGAGAATTATGGGTGACATTTTAGCACAAAACTCTCCTGTACACCACCCTTTCAATAGCCCGGAACTCTCCCGTACACCACCTCCTCAAAATTGTGGGTGGCATTTTGGCTTCTAAAGTTGCGTACACAACGTTGCACCATCAATTGTTTGAATCACATAGTCTAAACTAGAGGAACACAAACCTATCTAAAACTCAAAATCGGTTTGGGTTAGAACCAATTTTGTTTGGTCAATAAAAGTCAAAACCAGTTTATGATATGTACGGTTTGGTTATCAAAAGTCAAAACTAGTTTATGATCGGTTTCGGTACGGGTAGAAACCGGTTTCCTGACAAGGTTATGATCGGTTTCTGTTCGGGTTTTGACTTGTTTTTGGTCGGTTTCGGTTCAGTTAATCGATTTTTGTGGAGAAAATTCCAAACCGGTTTCAAACCTTCCAGTTTCAGTCAGTTTCAACAGGTTTAGTTTCAATCCGATTTTCGAGTCAATTCGATTAACTAGTTTATTTCTCTACCTCCTATCTAAACTCTAAACTAAACCAACATTTAATGCATGTCACCCCATTGCCAATTATTTGTCTGACGAGGATACAAAACAAAAGCCAGCTAGGACACAAGGACACAATAGTCATTTCACTCTACCATAAGCCAAAAAGAACACTCATCAATCTTCATATCATATCGTCATCCTCTGCTCTATCATTAATCAACTTTCAACAATGCCACCAAACACCACCACCACCACCACCACCACCACCACCACATAACCACCACCACCACCACCACCATACTCCGATCAACCACCACATGAAGAAGCTCTTGAGCCCAAGTGGATCTGGGTCTCGAGACCCACTAACCACCCTCAGCCGCCGCCTCAGAAACAACTCACCGGCAATGTTTCCCGCCAAAAAAAGATCCAGTTTTGAAAACCCAGAACCATCTTCACCTAAAGTCACCTGCATTGGTCAAGTGAGAGTCAGAAGTAAAAAGAAAAAACAAGCCAACAAAAAGCTCACATCTTTATCAAGAAAACACAGTTCCAGTAACATTGAACATCATACCCTTAATGGGTTTCCTTCAAAACGCCACAAGATTAAAGAAAGTTCAAGTCTTGGGTCAAACGAAAGAAAATGGGTTCATTTTCCGGTGACTGTTTGTGATGCTTTAAGAGCTTTTGGATCGGAGTTCACTTGCCTGTTTCCTTGCCGGACTGAAAGAGGTGGTAAAAGAGACATTGAAGAAGAACAAGAACAAGAAGATAATGATGTTGATGTTGATGATGAAAGTTATTGGAAGTCAAGAAGACATGTGTTTGAAGATTTACAGATAGTAGATGATAGAGTTGAAGGTGATGATAATGAAGCTAGAGTGAGTGTTTGTGTGCCACCTAAGAATGCTTTGTTGTTGATGAGATGTAGATCTGATCCCATGAAAGTTGAAGCTCTTGGTAATAGATCTTGGGAGCCAAGTGTTGAGAAAACTGATGAACTTTTTGATGATGAAGATCAAGTTGAAGATGATTTGGATAATAATAATCTTGAAAATCTTGAAGTGGGTAAGAAAAAAGTTTTGATTTTGCATCAAGATCAAGAAAATATGCAAAAATATAAAGTGGGTCAAGATCAAGATTATCATAATGTGCAAAAATATGAAGTGGGTCAAGCTCAAAAACTTGATTATATGCAAAAATATGAAGTGTGTCAAGATCAAGAACATGAAAATTTGCAAAAATATGAAGTGGTTCAAGATCAAAAACTTGATTATATGCAAAAATATGAAGTGGGTCAAGATCAAAAACTTGATTATATGCAAAAATATGAAGTGGGTCAAGATCAAAATCATCATAATGTGCAAAAATATGAAGTGGGTCAAGATCAAAAACTTGATTATGTGCAAAAATATGAAGTGGGTCAAGATCAAAATCATGATTATGTGCAAAAATATGAAGTGGGTCAAGATCAAAAACTAGATTATATGCAAAAATATGAAGTGGGCCAAGATCAAGAAGTTGCTAATATGCAAAAATATGAAGTGGGTCAAGTTCAAGATCATGTAAAAGTGCAAAAACATGAAGAAAGTTTCAATCTTGAGTCATTATTTGAAGAAAAAATGAATCAAGATTATCTAATTCAAGAAACCCATAAACAAGAGGTTAAAGATGATAAAGAGAGTGAAAGCAAGTTGCCGGAGTGTTTATTAATGATGTTATATGAACCCAAGTTATCAATGGAGGTATCAAAAGAAACATGGGTTTGCCGGAAAGACTTCATCCGGCGGCAGTCCAGTAGAAAAAAACCACCGCCGGCGCCGGCGCCGGAGATTAAACCTGACGGCGGAGATGAGTCAAGTGGTGGTGCTAGTAATGCTGATAATATTAATGAGGTGATGAGGGTGGCTGACGGTGGTTTTCCGGCAGTGTTACGGCAGCCGGCGCGGTCGTCGTGTTCATTTCCGGCGGCGCCGTCGATGGCTATGGTGATTGAGCAGAAGCTGGCGAATGCGGTGGGTTATGAGCCGTTTGTGCTGACAAGGTGTAAGTCGGAGCCGATGAAGACGGCTGCGGCTAAGCTGCTACAAGAGAGTTGTGTTTTGGAGAATAGGAAGCTGGGTTTGGAACGGCTGAGCCGGGTTGGGTTTGGTGTCGGCGCGGCTGGGGTAGGGTTTTGAGGTGTACATTCACTACTTTTTTAATTGTTTTATGATTATTTAGTACGGATTATGTGTCGGTAATATACTACTTTGGATTGGAAGGAGGGTTGAGATCGGGACCGTACCCGTATCTATACCCGTACCTGTACCCGAAAGTACCCGTACCTAAAATCAGTAAATCTTGGTACCCATACCCGTACCCGAATTATAAGGTACGGGTACAGGTATTTTGGGTATGGTACTCGCTTTGGTACCTCTTTGTTCTTTTTTTTAAATCTCCACTAAACTCGGTATCGGTAACGGTACAATACCGACAATCAATTATCTATAATACCAAAACCGTAATACCACAACCAAAACATAATACCAAAACTAAAAATGAAACAAATCAGCCATGATATAAAATCCATTCCCTTTTCCTTTTCTTAGTTTATTGCTTTCTCAATTTCTATATAAAAACAATAGTGAAAGTTAATATATGTTATTTAATTGGGCCCTATTTAATTATATATACAATTACACATACATGAAATAAATATATACGAAAATACAATATATGAATATACACATATAAATTGAGAATGAACTTATTCAACTAATATATATTATGTTTTGAAAATCTCGCATGAAAGTTTAGTAATAAGTGTTGGAAACCTAATAAAAGCCTCTACATATTCTAAATGGGTACCGGTATCCGTACTTGTACCCGTACCTGTACCCCTACCTATAATCAGTAAATTTGCGTACCCCATACCCGTACCCAATTGACACGTACAGGTACGGGTACTGAACAGGTACGGGTACGAGTATTTAGGAAAAAAAGCTCATCCCTAATTGAAAGTAGCAAATGCGTTTTTAGATATCGGGCAAATAAAGTTTGTTTAGTTATAGAACATGAATTTGAGGTCTTGAGTCTTGCATGAAATGTTTTTGTTAAGGATTTAAGGTTGGTGGAGCTTTAACTACCGTGGTGTTTTTCTAAGTTTTACTTCATTTGGACTTGTATGTGTTAATTCCATACTGCATAACTAAACTAGAGCAAAGCTTAGACTCGTTTAAAGTACTACAAGTACACTTGCTTGATAAACTAGCCGAGTCTAAGATTGAAAAAAGTTTTAATGAGCCGAGCTTGCTTAAAAATAGAGCTCGAAACGAGCCGAACTTGAGTTTGAGATCAAGCCTGAGCCTAGTTGAGTTCGGCGGCTCGCTTATAGCTTTACAACTACAAAACAAATGAACAATAAATGGTGGTTTGTTGATGAGACCAAAGTCAAGGGTTGATATTAGGCATGTAAACGAACCAAACCTACGGTGAACGGACATGAGCAAAAGGCATGTGTTCATTTAAAATAAAAGAACGAATATGAACACGTATTTCATTGGTATTCGTAAAAGCTTGTTTATTTTCGCCTTTTAATGAAACTTTGAATAAATCATCTACTTAATGTTTACTATTTGTTCATTTAATTTGTTCATTTATGTTCGTTTATCTTTGTTCAATTATGTTCGTGAACTTTCGTTAAGATTTTAAATGAGCGAATATAAACGAACAAAGGGACATGTTTATATTTTAAATGAATATGAATATGAACATAAATATTTGTTCAATAAATGTTCGTGCTCACTCGATTCGTTTGTAGACCTAGTTGGTATAGTCACTCATACCAGCCTTTGCTTTGAACCAGACACCTACAATTACAAAACCAACTTTTTATTATACCATGGACCCTCGACCTAAACTATTTGGGCTACGTGTCACAATGTCTATTTGGGCTCTATGCTTGGGTTCATTATTGTTCATATACTGTCTGGCCCATTAGCCTTAACCTTATCTACTTTTCCTCGTATAAAAAAATAAAATAAAAATAATAATTTGCTCAGGGTTGGTTTTGTTCGGGCCCAATGCACTCGGGATGGTGTTCTCGAGATAGTGTAAATTTATCTGTTTTTGTTAGAAAGTGAAGGTAGTTATTCTATTAGAAAGTTTGAGCCCCCCGGTCCCACCGACCTTTTTTGTTTAAACTTCGTTATTGTTCATAGTCAAACTCTTATTCAAGCATGCCGGAAGGAAATTGTCTAACGCCACCGATGGTCATGACCATTGACAAGTTGGCTTACATGACTTCAACCAAAGCCACTTGCCTCATGTCTCAATCCGTTAGAAAGTCTTGTCTTCATTTTTTATAATGTGTGTTTATTAATTTATATAAATTTAACTTATCTTGAACATATGTTACAAATAATGCCCCTCTTTAATTTGATCTTTAACGTTCTGGACCTCGGTAGTTATGAACAACATTAAATGTTTTCAGGCATTGAGCAATAAACAAATAATCTTTCTTGCATGGGATATGTTAGTTTATGATGAACACCTCAATCATAAAATTTAATGTTCGGTCAACTTATGGTTAGCTAAATGGATTTAGAAAAAGTTTTGTGTGTTATATGTTTAGAAGGGATATTAATCAACATTACGAACATTTATTCTTGTTAAACATATGATGGTAAGCTCGATTTGCATGATCTTGTTGGTTATCAGTATAGCGACTGGATTCCATAAGTATTTCAGTTACGTAAAAGGAATGACAAAGAAACATGTCAGCCCCAAGCCTGTTATTGTATATTTGATCATGTTGAAGATGGAATGAAGTTTCCATCCACAACGGTTTTAGAAGTTTGTTTATATTAATAAAAAAAATAATGAAATTACCTAGTAATTTCTTAATCGTATAAACTTCTATAGTCATGTCAGAAAAAAAAAATCATCGTTACATAACCGGGTGTTGCAATATGGTAGTGTATCACTATTTTGTCATACAGTAAACATATAACATTTTCATCTTGTATAATAATAATAATAATAATGATAATAATAAACCTTTTATGATACATGAAAACACACAAATAATTAGTTTAGAAACAATAAATAGAGAGTAAAATATAGCCAGCCCTACACCTGCTTTATTTATATTTGTATAAATTAGTCAAGTCAAACACTGATGCATGAACAATATTGACATTAAATACGTTGGGCCAAGTTAATTACAATCAAGTGTCATAACTCATATCAGTAGCATTTCACTATGATATACTTACTATATAGTATATTAAATATATATACTAATGTACATAAACTTGATGATCAATAGTTAGGAACTTAGGATTTTATAATTTAACACTTCAAAACACAATTAATCGTCAAGGCTTAAATCTTGTCAACATCAAAAGTTTTCACGAGAATGATCAAAACAGACACTAGAATAATGTAAAACCATGTAATGAAATACCACATAAGTTATCATATATGATCAAGTATTTATAGAATTATCATTTCGATATATATCTTTTTATGATAATATATCTACAATAAAGTATATTCTATTGATACCTACAATCTCACCATCAAACAAAAGCATTGCATTCTTTGGTCCCATAGATGATGGCTTTAAAGTTTCAAGACATGTCACCAAACATTTGTCTACCAAATAGGTTAATCATATTACATATGTACATGTACAATATCACATTAACTTTTTTTTATGAAATAGTATTAAAAAGGTAGTAAAACTGTAAAACATACAACTGAGACACATAAAACAAACACTAATGGATTAAAAATTCTAACACATTTGCATGGCAAAACAACTATATTTCAACATGAATGTCATGAGACAATTTTACATAGCACAACAATTTCATGCAACATTAGAATGATTGAGTCGACTCGAGTGGTATACCTTGAATTATATCTAAAGTATTTATCTCAACCCGAAAAGTCCAAGATCAGAACTCATCATAGAACCAGGAGTATACATCTCATCGACTTCGTAAATTTGCTCCCCAAAACGATATAAATTGTTCTCATCTTCTTCCAAACTCATAGATGAACTCCGAGCTTCCTCACCACATAAAGAGATCGAAAAATCCATGGGAGATCGATGGTTGTTGTTGTTGTAATGTTTATGTTGTCGTGTTGTTCAGCTTGAACTTTATTGAGTTCTGCTTTGAGCTGTTCAACTTCCTTTTGAAGTTGAACAGTCTCAACTAAAGTGACCTTCAATTGGAGCTGGAGCATGTTGTAACCATGCCCCAGACTCTGGTTCTTCCACCGCGCCCTTTTGTTTTGATACCAAATGGCTATTTGTCTTGGTGGGATACCGAGCATACGTGAAAGCTGTTGTTTTCGCTCCGGCTCAAGCTTTTTGGTTGAGTCAAAGTTTGATTCCAGAAGTCTCACTTGATCCTCAGTTAGTCTCTTGGTGGATCGTTTATGTTGTTTTTGTGGGGTGGTTTTCTGGTTATGGAAAGTTGAGTGATTCATGATTATTGTAGTTTTAGGGTGGGGTGGGGTGGGGTGGTGATGTTGGGTTTGAGTGTGTGATGGTTGTTTTTATTTATGGAAGGAGGTAGGGTCCTACAACTGCAAGTATTTGGTGGCCTTGGGCATATGGAAAACTTAGAAGTTTAATTAGTTTATCATGTGTATTTTTCTAAATTATAGCTGAGAATTTCTATCGAGTTTGACAACTTGCAAGTCGCAAGGAGCCCAAACTAGTTACAAAAGCTTACATCAAAACAAAACAAACGAACGAACACACAAATAAATAGACACGCCATATGCCAAGTGCCACCATATCAGATATCATGTTTGTGTTTATGAACCTAGCTATGTGGAACAATCAATCATAACAGATATTTAGACATGCTAGTTTTCTCATAAAAATACAGACATGTGACAGATTTTAACTAGTATTTGTGCTCATGTGTTGTGTCCCGTGACATCAGACGGGAAACCCTCTATAATAAAATATATGTTACAAAGTTTCTAAGTTATAACTGTACTTGGGTCTTCTTTTATAAAAACTATTTTAGATTGCCAAGTCACATGTAAAAATTTGTTTTCAACCAAAGGGTAAAATATGAGTTCCATTGAATTTAAAAAAATTATTTATAATTCTAACTTCTATATATATATGTGTGATCCAGAAGTCAACCAATGGTTGGGCATAGAATGGTGGTTTATTGATAAAATAAAGTTTTTAAACACCTGAGTTTGTAAAGACGGTTTAAGTTTTCCGTACAATATAGATTAAAAAGAAATTAATCGTTAAGAAGAAATTGTGATCCAATAGCCAAACCAAAAATAATATTACTTCAAATATCAAGTACCAAGTGGTTAATATAATAAGGCCAACCTCCACCACCCACCACACTCACCGGAAACACTAACATCCCTCCTCACCACCACCAAAACCCTCACCCACCACGCAGCCGCCATCCGCCACCTCCACCACACCCACCCACTCATCAACTTCAAACTCCAACGCTCTTACTCCACACACAACCACATTAACAAATCCATCACTCTCTTCAACCTCACACCAAACCCCAAAGTCTTCTTCTACACCAACATCATCCACTCACACTCCATCCACAATCTCCACCTTCACAAGACTCATCTTTACACCCAAATGTTATTAAACAGCATAAACCCTAACGAACACACATTCTCATCTCTGTTAACGGGTTATGGATTAAACCCGGGTAAACAGCTTCATACCCACATAATCAAAATGGGTTTTACTAATAATATCCATGTGAGTACCGGCTTACTCAATCTTTATGCAAAAAATAATGATTTGGTTTATGCACGCCAAGTGTTTGATAAAATGCCTGAGAGAAGTTTGGTTTCGTTGACGGCTATGGTAACCGGGTACGCGAAGCACGGGGAGCTTGTTAAAGCGCGGGCATTGTTCGATACGATGACGGAGCGAGATTCGGTGTGTTGGAATGTGATGATTGGTGCGTACGCGAAGTACGGGAAGCCGGTGGATGCGTTGGCGTTGTTTCGGGAGATGTTGAGTGTGGAGATTAGACCGGATGAGGTTACGTTGGTTGCGGGTCTTTCGGCTTGTGGGCAGATTGGGACAATCGAGTCGGGTAGATGGATTCATTCGTATATTCGAAATAATAATATTCGTATGAATGTGCATTTAGGTACCGCGTTAATCGACATGTATGGCAAATGTGGTAGCTTAAACGACGCGTTATTAATCTTTAACAGTCTCAAGAATAAAGATGTTATCGCTTACAACGCGATGATCACAGCTTACGCGATGCACGGGTTGTCTCAAGAAGCCTTGGTGTTATTTAGCAGCATGTGTAATATGCATACTATGAACACAAAACTTACTAATGTTACATTCGTTGGAATATTAAACGCGTGTGCTCATTCGGGTTTGGTGTCAATCGGAAAGGGTATATTCCTTTCAATGAAAACAAAACACAAAACCGAGCCAAAGATCGAGCATTACGGATGCATAGTTAACCTTCTCGGTCGAGCTGGTTATCTTGAACAAGCATATGAGGTTGTCACAAACATGAATATCGACCCTGACCCGGTAATATGGGGAACGTTACTCGACTCGTGCACATTGCATAAAAACGTTGATCTTGCAGAACGGATCGTTAAGTTTTTGGTAGACCGTAATCTTGCAAATTCGGGAACGTATGTACTTCTGTCTAACTTATACGCTGCCACGTCGGACTGGGACGGGGTGGGACGGATGCGGGCCATGATGAAGGACCACGGCGTGGAGAAAGAACCCCGGTGTAGCGCGATTGAAGTGGATAACACGGTGCATGAGTTTGTTGCGGGGGATATGAAGCACCCGAAAAGTGAAAAGATTTATATGATGTTGGAGGAGGTTAACGGGTGGCTTAAGGATTATGGTTACGTTCCAAAGACGGATGTTGTGTTGCATGATTTTGGGACGAGGGAAAGAGCGCGTTCGTTGGAAGTTCATAGTGAGAAACTTGCTATCGCGTTTGGGCTTATTAGTACGAAAGCGGGGAGTGAAGTTAAGATTGTGAAGAATCTTAGGATTTGTTTGGATTGTCATGAGGTGATGAAACTGGTATCGAAGATCACGGGGCGTAGGATTAACGTTAGAGATCGAAATCGGTTTCATCTGTTTGAAGATGGTTCATGCTCTTGTGGGGATTACTGGTGATATTGTAATGAAGGTTGTTTTAGGACTAGAAAGAGTTGTAAATTGTGTTGCCAAACTCTATATACATGCATATATGTGTTACCCATGGAGCAATTAAACCATTTAACAAAACCAATTGTTAACCAGTTTAATCTATATATCTTTTAAAGATGGGTTATTTACAAACCAGTTATGAGAAATGAATCTCAATTTATTACATTTTTGCTTATTGCAACACTCTTAGTTTAAGGAGAAAGTATAGTTATAAAATCCCTATAAACTATTAATTACATTTTAGCTGTTAGAATTAATTATCATTTTACCTATAATAGTAACATACATGTAATATAACTTATTTTAAGACCAACACAATTATTAATTTGACTTTCAACTTGTGACATAACAATATAATTAAGTATCATAATATACGCACACCACTATTAATTTGGTGCTATACGTCTAGGGCCGTAAACGAGTCGAGTCGAGCCAGAGTATACTCGAGCTCGAACTTAATCGAGTTGGCTCTAGCTCAGTTCGTTTTCGTTATCGAGCTGAAAAATCAAGCTCGAGTCGGGCTCCTTTAATTTTTTTTAACTTTTTTATTTTACAAATTTTGATATATAAAAGTCAAAAATTATAATTTTAACATACATATTATATAAAACTTAAACAAGAGAATTTATAACTTTATATGTTTTATTTTAGTTATTCTTTTATAATGTTTAGGTATCGATCGGCATAATATATGTATAACTTTTATTTATTTATTTCCTGGTATGCTATTATTATATATAGATATTAAAATTTAGGGTTTAATCTAAACGAGCCAACGAGCCGAGCCAAGACAGAGCCACGAGCCGAGCTAACGAGTCGAGCCGAGCTGACCCTTGCTCGAGCTTGGCTCGTTTAGAAATCGAGCCAAGTCGATCTTAGCTCATTTAGAATAGAGCTCTTTTTGAGCTATTTTCGAGCGAGCCGCAAGCCACAGGCTTTTTTAACAGCCTATATACGTCCATTTAAAAGTTAAATGTCTAGAGTTAAACGCTCACTTACATATCTACACGAGTATTTCACTGCCCATTTACATGATTAGACGATCGTGTTTAATTGAAACCTTCAAAACTCAAAACTGATCATCCTTTTAAAAGTTGATAGTTTTGACTTAACAAGTTTTTTTGTTTTTTTTTGTTTTTGTTTTTGTTTTTTTTGTTTTGCAATAAAACACATTATAAAAAGCTCAGCAAGTAGATACGAACATAATTACTATAGAAAACATCAAAACATACACAAGAAACAAGACCACACACAAAAAAACAAAAAAACAATTGTTTAGCAATTCCCATTTGGATCTATGTTTTTAACCTAACTAAAAAGAACAGTATGATTTTGTCCAAAATAGTATCACCCGAACCACTGTATCGTTTATGATCTTTCACAACACCCAACAAGTTAAGTTTTTTACAAATATAAAGTTGTTAAACTACATATCTTTTCTAAAATAAAATTTAAAAAAAAACATATATGTTCTAAGTTTTAACTTTTATCTTTTTTTGGATCGTGAATTTGCTTATGTGTTAGGCCATTACACTCTCTAATTTGAAGAGTCTCGTTGCTTCACTCTGGCTAGACTATGTTGACTTAACCGGTCCACGTTGGCTTCAAGAGTTTGGCTTGGGCGTTACCGGGAAACCATATTGTCGGTTGCCACTTGTCAGTAGCTGTGTCGTCACAAAAGTAGAATTGTCTAACTCATGTAACACATGGTGGTACTAAACCCCGGATGGACTCAGAATTCGAACTGAAAGCCTCGCATAATTCATCGCTCAAATCTTTCATTTTCCAATTAATATCCACCCAAAACGACATAAATAGTACCGGAACTTTGGTATTCTCCCACTATGATGCAAGTGAGGGATGTTCTAACTATTATCTAAGGGTGCAGACGAGTCGAGCTGCTCGCGAGCTACTCGAGATCGGCTCGTTAAAAAGCTCTCTAAATCGAGCTCGAGCTTCACTTATCTAGCTCGAGCCGGGTCGCTAGCCTAAACAAACTTGTCATTTATATAATTTTTTTAAAATATATAGTTAAGAACTATTAATTAATATATATAATGTCATGAAAAAATAAATAAAAATAACTAAATAATATATATTATTTTATACATAAAATATTATAATAAAAACAATTATAATTATATACAAAATAAATGATAAATAGTAAATGAGCCGAATAAACTCGAGCTTAAAAATCTATCTACCCACAACACGAGCTCGAGGTTTGAAAAACCTTTGTTTTTAACCATCCACAAACCCAACGAACCCAGCAAAACACAAAATGGCATTCTCGGCAAACCCCTTATCTCTAAGCGTCCCGGACCCCATTTTCGAGTCCTGGCTCCGCGACAGCGGCTACTTAGAAATCCTAGACCAACGCACCACCGATCTCCACCGCATCACCACCACCACCAATTCCAATTCAAACTCCAACTCCACACCAACCAACCCACCCACCACCACCGGCTTCTATCTATCTAACGTCATCACACACATCGGAATCCTACTCTCTTTAATAACAATTAACCCGTTCTCCAAACTAACTAACCAAGACTTCTCTCACGATACTCCCCCATGGACGTTAGGGTTTATTGGATACTCCGATTCGTACTCGTTTCCGTCGTCTCGGGCTCAGGCGAGAATGAGAGTTACGGAGAATAATAAGAGATATTGCAGAAATTATTTTACTTTGTTTATCGTCTTCTTCGCCTGCTCGCTGTATGTATATACCTTTATTATTATTATTATTATTATTATTTTAACCGGCTCTTGTACCATGTAAGATGGAACATTTTGGGTGTAAACGAGCCAAGCTCAAGTAGGCTGCTCGTTTTGAGCTTTTTTTTATGAGCTGTATTTTCAACATCTGGCTCGGCTCATTTATTATTTATTAATTAATTTGTATATTTGTTTAATTACTTTTATATATTTTGAGAAAAAGAACAAAACTTAAACGAGCCTAAGCTTGGCTCGAGCTCGTGTAGTATGTTAAATGAGCTAAAGCTCGGCTTGAGCTCGGTTGTGCATTGTGAATTAATACAAAGAAGTCAAACGTTAAATTACACAAGGCTCGTTAAGGATCGATGAGCCTCAACAAGCTTCCCAAACGAGGCTTGAGTTCGGGCTTGATAACTAAACAGCTTTGTTGAGGCTCGAGCTCAGGCTTGATAACTAAACAAGCTTTATTGAGTCTCGAGCTAGGGCTCGATAACTAAGCGAGCTTTATTTGAGGCTCGAGTTCGGGCTTGATAACTAAACGTGCTTTATATGAGGCTCGAGCTCGGGCTCGATAACTAAGCGTGCTTTATTTGAGGCTCGAGTTTGGGCTTGATAACTGAATGAGCTTTATACGAGCCTCGAGCTTGAAAACGTTCGGATTGTTTCAAGCTTTTGATCAAACTGAGGTTGAGTAGCTCGGCTCATTTGCACCCATACTTCCATCCAATAGAGGGTTAATTCATAGAGAGAAACTGGGGCAGTGGGCTCAATACTAAACCCATACTTACTATAGGTTCTAATAATACATTTGCTGATGATGTTTAGGTATCAAATTCCAATTGCGCTCGTTGGTTTGGTATTTAGTTTGGCACTTTGGGATCTGTACACATACTGTGTGAAACGATGGGGGTTAGATAATCATCCTGTTACCCGAGAATGTTTGCTTCGACTGTTACAATGCGGTTAGTTTTCATATCCAGAGTCATATGTTCATATGTTATTTCCCAGTTTGCTTGAGGTTGATCTTGTTATCTTAGAGGCTGCAAAGTGGATTTTATATTTTTTGCATTTGCTGGAACATTTTTGCTTTTCTGCGCTAGGGTACCAACTAGGGATTAATTGGGATTAATCGGATTGGAATTTCATATGCATTTTTTCAAAATTATATATGTATATACACATACAAAAAAAGTTTATAGATATTTTTTAAAAAATAAATATAATTTTTCAAATACTTCTAACATTTTTGATCAATTTTGACAGATATTTGACTGGTACTGATTTTAGGTGCTGCTTAGGTGTAATTAAGTCGGTAGCCCACCGATTTCCAATTAATAGGCCTTTAATAGCGATTTTTCACGCTGTCAAGAACTAAATTAGTATCTAATGAAATCTTACTGGTTTTGGAATTTCAGCTACTGCAGTTATTATATTCGTGTGCAATGTTCAAACTGCAGTCATATATGCTCTCGCAGTTAGCTATGCAGGTCAGTCGAACCATCTTATTTGATCATTTTTGCCTTTACTTTTTTTATATTATACTTTTCTAAAGTATGTAATTTTTGTAGTGATGATGTTGCATGCTTCGTTCCGGAAGCTGACTCCTATCAAGCAACCTACAAAAGGGAAATAGAAACAGAAATATTTGCATAGATCTGAACACAAATGTGATATAAGTTATAGGGGCGAACGATGGTTCGCGCAGGCAGAGTTAATTAAGGCAGGTATCAGTAGTCTTCTGATGTAATCAAATTTGATTAATATGTTTACACCACATATTTTTTTTTATCTGAGTTATGTTTGAGGTGCCTTGTGGTGATTTTGTATAAAGTTCGAGAAAGCGTAATTGATTTGACTCACTTTATTCGTAACACTTTCACGTGCTATAAGTTTTACGTACTTGTTTTAAGTTTTACAATACGTATTGCAAATAATCTTTACAATTTCATTGTGCAAGTTTGAGATGTTCACTCTTCATTGCCGAAAAAACATCTTTCAGTCTGACTTTATAATCTATGAACATGTTTGCATTTTTCCGCAATTCCTATTGTAACATCGCCAATGCCATTCAAGTTAGCAAGTTTTTCATCTTTTAGCATGTCGTCAGTATACATGTCTGTCATGCAAATGCGTACATATTACTTTTCCGGTTATTTTCATATGGATAGAGTATAGATATCGTCATATCAACAACGTTAAGGCAACCAAACTTTTAATAATGTTGATGGTGAAGTTGTGTCTTTATCTTTTGGAACGTCATATCGACAACGTTATAAATTCATTGATACTATATTGCACTTCATTTTAGGCAATCCGCTCCTCGTCAACCTGGTATTATGATACTATATTGCATTCCATTAAAGTTAGGGATACTTGAATTATTTTAGTTCAAAATAATTATTAACCAAAGTCATAATCTGCCACAAAATGTCCATTTTATCCCAATGCTTAGCGAAAACATATAAAAGAAATAATGATCTAAAAGCAGTTTTCAAAATGATCTCTTAGCATTAAGTTTAAAGCCTACAAAGAACATGCACGAATCACGATCACCACCCGCAACCCGAGCATATGTTACAACAATATTTCACTACGAAGGGGAAATTTACTGTCCGACAAAAAGAATATAAGTTGCTATCTCCTCTTCTTGCTATTTACATTTATAATAAATAATTAATAATAAACAGAAAACTCTGTGAAAGGCATAACTATAATCAACAATATGATCCCTGTCTAAGTTGAGTTGAGATCTCGCGATGCTTGACCATTCCATCTGCACAATAAAAAGAATGGTTCGAGTTAATCAGTACTCACATAATAATGACGATGGGCAAATCAGTAAATTCACTAGTTCTGAACCAAAAAGAGGAAAATTGTTCACAAACCTTGAAAGCAAGAATCTTGCAAGCGGGCCTAAGTTGGCATTTGACTGAGCCTCTGTGTTCTGTTGCTTTTTGTTATCCGCTTCCGCGTTCGCATTTTCTGGCTCTGTTACCTTTTTACCCTTTGAGAATCCACGTATCGCGACCTCTTGCAGATCCTTCAATGATGGTTCCTTTGAACTGAAAAGTATTTTCATAAAAATTTTTTTTTACAAAATAATAATAATAATAATAATTCAAGTACCTTGCTAACCGATGAAGCATCCTGGTGACAAGAAACTCACAAGATCCAGGCTTTGCGTATTCCAAATCCGTCAATGAATTTATAACCGAACGAACCATAGATGCTTCTGAATCATCTGAAACTGCCTAAAATGACATACAATCTCAAAATAAATTACGGATTCACCCTTGATGTTTCCAGATTATATTACTTGAGTTGATGTTAGTTTAACCATCACCTCTTTCAATGAAGGGACTATGAGAACCGACAGTGGAGCGGACGCTGACAGTGCAGATGACCTGGCACTTTCATCTTCATCGCTACTTGGTTGACGAGGTTTTGGAAATGCTTTTATGGCATCAAAATAGTCGCTTGAATGCCTGGGTTTATGATTGAAAATGTTTTTAGAGATATACAGTTTCAAACTTTCAATACATGACTCATTACAAGAAATCTTACACTGAAGAGTCGAAGCTATTTCTTGACTTCTCGATTTTCCTACTTTCTTGAACGTCTTTATTAACCTTGCTTGAACCCGACGACTTATCTTTTGCACGTTCTTTCTTCATTCCACCTTGAATTGCAACCTTTGCCTAACCATTACATACAGACAAATATATTAAATGAAGGTAAAATCATCATTCACAAATTTATCATATCATATCTAAAACATGTAACTTTTTCCTAATTACATACAGCCAAATATGTTAAATAATATGTTATCATAAAAAGTCCATGTAGTTTGTTAAAAGGGTAAAATAGTCATTTCAAGAATATAACAACCTCTGCTAGGTTTAATGCACTATCCTCGTGCGAAGCGGAAGATGTTTTTTCTTGAATTCCGAGTCTTGATTTTGGAGTGCGTGAAATATCCGAGTCGTCATGTTGACCACGGTAGACAAAAGTGCCACTGATTGAAGCATCATCAAGAGAGCTAAACGTACCGGTCGACTGTACATGCAATCAAAATTATAACAATAACCAAAAAGTTACATAACCTCAGCCATTAATATAATATAATAACATTACCATGCCACTTTGATCACTGAAAATGGATGGCGTTTGCGCTCTTGGGGATCTTACAACAACAGTTACCGTGCCATCCATAGACATAGCATCTTCATGATCTGACCCTGCGTAATCTCTTCTAGAAGGTTCTAAGAAGCGTCGGGTTCCACTATCCATATTTGTTTTGTGACTGTCAGTTTTTCTGTCTCTAATTTGAGGCGGTTTTACAGCGCTTCTAACTGTTCCCGTGCTCCCGGACCCACCTATGCTGAAATCCCATCCAGCATTTCTCTGAGTTCTACCCTGCACACTGTTTTTTAAAGTGCGGGTTGGTAAATACTTTAGGAACAAATGTAAATTCACATTCTAGGTATCCATCATATTCCACCTGGCGTGAACGGTTTCTTCACCCCGTGGTTCCCTTGTAACCTTTAAGGTATTAGTTCCTTCCCCAAAAGCTTTTGTACCATTTCTAGGCGCTTCCCCATCCTCCTTAATATGAAATTTTGGCCGCTCTCTGTCAAGACCGAAAGATGTTGTTAACATCCGTCTTCAAATGAAAAGAAAAAAATTGATACACACACGCATACAAACAAATCTATATAGGGTTGGGTTAAGCTAAAACTGAGATTTTGCCTAAAAAGCGTATAATATAATATTAGAAACTAACACACGGCGTTAGATTTTCTTTGTTTATTTGTTTTTTTTGTTTTGTTTTGTTTTTGTGATTATGGTGTCAGATTTTATTTTATTTTCACGTGGTGTCAGCGTATAACACCATGCCTAAAAATTTAAGACACCATGTATGAATTTCCTATTTACACTTTTTAGACAATCTCCTTTTTAGTGTAGCTGCATAACCCAAACCTATACACGCGCACACATATATAGAGGAGTGTTCAATGCAGAGGACAACGTTTTTGCAAGAACAAAAAGAATAAAATAAATCATTCATTTCAATGTTAAAATACAAGAAAATGGCTAATGCAATGTATTTTATCTCTTTTAGCATTCTAAAATGATACTTAAACAAAATTCGTTCATTTATAAAACCCCATGTGATACTTCCTACATATAACTAACACATGTGTGGATAAAAGTTAGGGGGGGGGGGGAAGCATATGAACAAATTAGTTTAATGGTAATTTTTAGGCATATAGCATAGGCATTTGTATGTAAAAAGTGAAAAAGCTTTTACAAATATGAGCCAATTTAGGTTTGTTCTTTTTGTTCTCGTAATAATTTAGCTGTCTCTAATGAACCTCTCACTTATACATGTGTGGGGGAAGGTTAACATACAAATGAAATTAACGTGCTAAACGTGAGAATCAAGCAGAGTAATTATATATACAAGTAGAGTAATTATGTAATTACATCATAGAGTAAATATGTAATTACTCTATGATGTAATTACATAATTACTCTACTTGATTCTCACGTTTAGCACATTAATTTCATTTGTATTTGATCCAAACCCTACATGTGCGTGTGTGTATTTAACAGCACTAAATAGTACCACCTGATTCTTTCCAAGAGTCTAGGATTCTTCCTTGCATTCTTGATAAACCGGTGTTTCAAAAGCTCCTTTGCACTTGGTCTCTGAAACATATTAAGTTGGCATTTTTCGAAATCTAAAGAAAATACTAAATACAATTACACAAGAGTGGTTAATAACATACCTCAGCAGGCACCTTCTTTAAACACAACGATACAAATTCTTTCATAGGACGGGAAAAATGTTCGTCTAACTGCAAGATGGCCATTAGAAAACGTTGACATCCTAATCTAAGTCAATTAAAAAAATAAATAAATAGTTTACCCAAGTTAATATATAATACATCATTTAAGAGAAACCGAGGACCTGGGGTGGATTTTCTCTAGGTATGATGAAAAGAACTCTCATTGGATGAAGATCAGCAAGCGGAGGCTCCCCTTTTGCCATCTCAATTGCAGTTATTCCTAAAGACCATATATCAGCCTGTATTGACCAAAGTCAAAGTCAATAAAACAGTCAACAAATTTGAGCAGTAAAAAGTAGCAAAGTGGAACCTTCTCATTATATCCGTCTGAATTCTGAATAACTTCTGGTGCCATCCAAAATGGTGTTCCTACAAACGTCTGTCACAAACAATCGTATCAGTTTCCAAATGAACACGAAAGGAGCACGTTTGTGTTCGTTTATTTAACTTTAACTGGACAAATGATCGAACACTAACAACTAAACAAACATGGTTTTTTATAGGAATTGATATGTTTTGGACTGTGATTAATTGGATTTAGAGAAGAATATGGAACGATAGAATTACTGGAAACTTGAAAGAAAAGTTACAGGATAATTCCAGGGTTATTCATGCCCTCTCTACATGCACATGTGCAGGAGCCATAACAACTAACAAACTTAATCCCCTCCCCCTAACAAGCATTATTCTCTATTACTTATACTACCCCCATATTACACTTAAGCCCCTTTAGCCACTATTAATATATCCTCCTTTGCCCCTTCTCGAATACACTTGTAACGACTTAGGCTTGTCGTTTGTAGTTAGCTGATTAATAAACGAATCAGTTTTCTTGTTATTGTTCATTAAGAAAATGAACATGTTTGTTAGTTTGCATTCGTTAACAATATAAACGAACGGTTCATGAATGCAAATGAAGGAACATAACTAAGCATAGATGATCGAACATAACTGAGCTAAAACTAGTTATAACTTACAAGTAATGTGAAAACAATATGTTGAGCCTAAAAAATTATTGATACCAAACTAAGTTGAAAAGGGCCATATATATTTCACGAAAATGTTAACAAACGTAAACTAACGAATCCAAACAGATGTTCACAAACATAAATGAAAAAATGAGTCATGTGTTCATGACTTCATGTTCGTTCGTTTTAAGTAAATGAACAGAAAATTTTGCTCATCTCCGTTCCTTTATTAAATAAACAAACTTCCCACCTATTAAAAGTATCAAAAACGGGGAAAAAACCATGCACGTGTTGGGTCATAAACGTAAAGTCGTAAAGTACCTTTCTTCTAGATATTGTTCTCGTTAATTGTGCCGACACGCCAAAGTCAGCAACCTATAAAAATGTCAACATATAAGCCCAAATAGATTACTATATTAATCACAGTTAATACAACCGAAAGTTAACAATGTACCTTGACGTCACCATTGGCAGTCAACAAAATGTTTGCAGCTGTCAATACAAAAACAGGGATATTTAAAAAAATATTATATCCATTTAAGAATTTAAAATTTTAGTACCTTTAATATCTCTGTGAATCTTTCCTTCTGTATGAAGATATTCAATTGCATGCAGCAAGTCGCGTAATATGCACGCGATTGACATTTCATCCAACGGATGATTTGGCTGAATCTGTGAAAGCAAATTCCAACAATTGTTCATTTTTTCAATTGATATAAAATGCAGATTAAATTTGTGAACTTAGTATAAATAACCTACTAGATCAGCAACAGAGCCACCAGCCATGTATTCCATTATTATGAATAGTTTTGTTTGGAGAAGATAAGACCCATAATATTCTGTAATATACGGAGACCGACATTGTTGCAAAACTGCTATTTCCTGAGAGTTATTCCAGTGAGAAACAAAACCATTTAATATTTAAAAACTTAATAGACGTGTAACAGGATTTGCACCTTTTGTATGTCTTCAATTTCATCCTCCCTGTACAAAATCAAGATCAAAGCTTTACTTACAATGATATAAGTGAGTAAAAAGATGAATTATAAAGACAAAAAAAGTTAAACAAAAACTCACGATTCTTCCAAATCAATAACTTTAATAGCAACTTCTTTGTTAATTTCCTTATCAAACCTGCAAATAAAAAAAAGTCTTACTATGGTTTTACACAAGTCAGCGGGTCAAATACATGATAATGTGTGACCTAAAACATAATAATCCAATGTTTATACATACATATGATTTACGCACATCAAGTGTTTGACGAAAGTCCTGATAAAAACACTATGCCCAATTCAAATATCCAATCAACTATAGCATCTTTCAATGGCTTTACACAAGTCAATAGTCAAACAATTGATAATGTGTAAAAACACAATAATCAAATGTTAATAAACGACATTAAGTATGCACACCAAGTGTTCGATAAAAATCCTAATATCAACACTAAGCTCAATCCAAATACTCAATCAACTATAGCATCTTTCAATGGCTTTACAGTTTACACAAGTCAACAGTCAAATACATAACAATGCATTACCTAAAACCCGATAATCAAATGTTTATTAAGTCCGCACACCAAGTGTTCGATAAAAATCCTGATTAATACATTCAATCAACTATAGCATCTTACAATAGTTTAACACAAGTCAACAGTCAAATACATAACAATGTGTAACCTAAAACATAATAATCAAATGTTTATACATGTACATTAAGTATGCACAGCAAGTGTTCGATAAAAATCCTGATATCAACACTATGCCCAGTCCAAATACTCAATCAACTATGGTTTCTCACAATTGTTATACACAAGTCAACAGTCAAATACATGACAATGCATTACCTAAAACCTGATAATCAAACGTTTATTAAGTCCGCACACCAAGTGTTCGATAAAAATCCTAATATCAACACTATGCCGAATCCATATATACAATCAAGTATAGTATCTTTCAATGGTTTTACACAAGTCAACAGTTAAACAATTGATGGTGTGTTAACTAAAATACGATAATCAAATGTTTATAAATGTACATTAAGTATGCACACCAAGTGTTCGATAAAAATCCCAATATCAACACTATGCCCACTTCAATTATTCAATCAACTACAGCATCTTTCAATGGTTTTACACAAGTCAACAGTCAAATACATGACAATGCATTACCCAAAACCCAAGTCCGCACACCAAGTGTTCGATAAAAATCCTAACATCAACACTAAGCCCAATCCAAATACTCAAATCAACTATAGCATATTACAATGGTTTTACAAAGTCAACAGTCATATACATAACAATGCATTACCTAAAACCCGATAATCAAACATTTTACTAAGTATGCACGCCAAGTGTTCGATAAAAATCCTGATATCAACACTATGCCCAATCCAAATACTCAATCAACTAAGGTCTCTCACAATGGTTAATACACTTATACAAAAGTCAACAGTCAAATACATAACAATGTGTAACCTAAAACCCGATAATCACACGCAAACTAACTGCGCACACCAAGTGTTCGACGAAAAACCCGAACCAAAAACTCGCAAAACCGAGTCTTTTGAAACTTGCCCTTTATAAACATCACCAAAAGAACCTCTCCCAATGAGTTCCAATTCACTGAATCGAGATCCAGCTGCCTCCATAATACCCGCTGCATCCGCCATGATTAATACTAAAGATCGCCGTAGTGATCAGCAATTGACCGATGGAATTGAAAGCGTAATGTGGATTGGAAATGAATTAAGGGTTTGAAAGATTAGGGTTTGTAATTGTGAAATGGGAATTGAAGCAGCAGTGAAATGGGGATCAAGATTGAAAGAAGGAAGAAAGAAACAAATGTAAAGGTGTCTGAATCCTTCTGTAATTATTATTATTATTATTATTATTATTATTATTATTTGGCAGGATTTGTTTCTGTAAAAATCTGTTATTTGGGGTACAAGGTAAAAAAAGTAAAAAACAGATACTGACAGATAGATAACATTAAAAGTCTCTGGGCTGGGCTTTATAGCAATTTTATCTTCATCTTTTTAACGACCAACAAAGTCCGACATCAGGGTACATGTATATTTGTTTACAAAAGGCTACTCATGCCCGTGATCATGGACTACTAGTGAACCACTTTAGAACCTGACCCGGTAGCAACCCAAAACTTTTGGGCCAAACTGGTTTCCAAACTGACCCAGCCTGGAGGTTCGTTATTTGTTCGGACTTTGAATAACTAAACCGGTTTAAGAGCAAAACTTATATGAAAGAAACGGGTGTTTTTTTTCTCAAACGGGTTTTTTTCCTCAAACTGGCTCAAGAACTGGCCCGAATCAGTTTGATATGTTTGAAGTTTGAACAATTTCCAAATCCCACCTAAGCAAGTTTTGACCACCTGTTGACTAAACTAGTTTTGTACACCTCTAGGGTAAACCACAGCTTAAGGCCAACTATGGTGAAAAAAAAAACCTTGCTTGCGGGTGACATTTTGTTATGAAAAAGACTCAAACACACGGTCTTGCATAAGGAAAATTATAAAGCTACCATTGGACAAGTTGGCCTTTAATTAATCTTATAGCACTTGTATATTATAAATATTCATGTGATACGTGGAAAATGTTTATATACATCCATATGAAAATGAAGTAAGGTTTTGGACTTCCAACTTTGGTCACAAAATTTTAAACGTCAAAACTTACTTTTAACTTTGGTCACAGAACTTTTAGACTTTTACCGTAACAAAATAAAACCAACATCAACCAAGTTCCCAAAGCGTCCTCGCTGTCGCTGCAACACACGGGTTTAGGATTTTTTTTGACGAGTTAGCTGACTACAACGTTAGTGTTCATTCACAAAGCAAGTCCTAGCCTCCGGCGGATCTCCAACTTGTTAAGGTTCAAAAGCAAAACAAATTTCTTTTGCGAAAGGGCCCTAATATCTGTTTTTTGCTTTAGGCCCCACAGGCCAACCTACTAAGTATAATGTTTACATAATAACCAAGTATAATGTTTTATGTTTAATTAATGTAAAAGTGTAAATTGTGTTGTACTTGTGTAAGTGAATTCTAAAATGGGCTTCTGTGCTGACCTGGGCCTGTTTAAACCACTCAATGGGCTAATATTTTCATTTACCTTTTTTTTTTTGAGTTTATGTTTTGAAGTGATAAATAGACTTAGTTTTTTATGTGACCAAAGCTCAATTCCTTCTCTCTACTATTTAGTTTTGGCGGTGCTATATGATGATAAGAGACTGAGCATCTGAGCAAGTAGATGTCGTTAACTATTAGATCCTTGAACTTAACGGTTTTTATCTCACCGCACTGTCATTCTGACAATTGTTTATGGCCGTTGGCGTTAAGTGAGAGTTTTTCTAAAATCAAAAGGCGAATGTAGCCCGTTATGATAAATTTATCCAGTAACTTATTTAAATGATTCGTTAACCATTTAAAATAATCACCATTGCATAGCACATATTGTTAGAAGACAACATTATTAAATTAGACAGAAAACAGGTTGGAACGTTATAATCAGAAGACAAGACAGAACTACAACTCTACAAGTCTATAAATATATCATTCCATTCTTCATAGTTTTAATCATCAAATGAATTATTAACAAGTTATAAAACACGGACCGTTATTATCGAAACACAAGTCAGACGAATAATATTATTTGGAACAGAAGTAAACCGGACCTACAAAGATACATTTGTGTGAAGACAATAAGATTCAAGTCTAAACCTTTATTGTATTATTAATAAATTGTTGTGTTACTTGATTACAAATAACCCCTATTTATAACCATACAATTACTTGTTAGATAAGAATAGGAGGAAAACTAACTCAATAACCCCCTAGGTTTGTAAGTACGACAACTAGGTCCCCGCACTTACGCAAGATTACACTAACAATCACCCCCTAATCTTGTGACACCGATGAAGCTTCGCATCTCGTTAAACTTCAACCGTGGCAACGCTTTTGTAAGGATGTCTGCTCTTTGTAAATCTCCACTGACATGCTCCACCTTGATTTGTTCTCTCTCGATGCACTCCCGAATGAAGTGATAACGAGTGTTGATGTGCTTGCTTCTCCCGTGAAAAACCGGGTTCTTCATCAAGGCAATAGCCGATGAATTATCCACCTTCAACGTCACGATCTCCTCCTTTTCTCCGGTCATCTCTGACAACAAACCCCGAAGCCATAAGGCTTGACATGCAGCTGATGTAGCTGCCATAAATTCAGCCTACATGATGATAACGCCACCGTTCCTTGTTTCTGAGAAACCCATGATATCGGTGATGTACCATAGTAGAAAATCAAACATGAGGTGCTCCGACCATCACCATATCCCGCATGACTACTATCACTATACCCGTGCAACATATTGTTTCTGCCTCTCGAGTAAGTAATACCAAAGTCTAGTGAACCTCTTAGATATCGGAGAATATATTTAACCGCTTGAGCATGAGCTTGAGTTGGTTATTGCATGAACCGACTTGCATAACCAACCGAGTAGCTCAAATCGGGTCTCGTATGAGTTAAATACCGCAAGCTTCCAATTATTTTTCTATAACCGGTCGGATCTACCTTCGGATTTTCATCTTCCTTTGACAACTTTAAGCCCGGTTCCATAGGAAATTGAGTCGAGTTACATTCCCAAAGACTTGCTTCTTTTAGGATCTTCGTTGCATAACCACTTTGCTTTAACGTTATTCCACGATCGCTTTGCTTCACTTCGATCCCGAGATAGTAATGCAACAACCCGAGGTCACTCATCTCGAACCTTGACTCCATTTGTCTTTTGAAATTTGCAATTTCTTGTACACTTGTACCCGTGACTATCAAATCATCAACGTAAACTCCAACGAGTAGTAGCCTTTGACCAGAACACCTTTTGTAAGCCGCTTGTTCTTGTTTACATCGAGTGAAACCGAGTTCTTTTAACGACCCGTCTAGTTTAGTATTCCACGCCCTTGGAGCTTGGCGTAGACCGTATAACGCTTTAGACAACTTGTACACTTTTCTTTCTTGACCTTTCTTAATGAACCCATCCGGTTGAAATACGTACACCTCTTCTTTCAAATCACCATGAAGAAACGCGGATTTTACATCCAAGTGATGTACTTCCCAACCTCGGTTTGCTGCTAGCGCGAGTAAAAGTCGAACGGTTTCGATTCTCACCATTGGTGCGAACACCTCTTCGAAATCGATCCCATATTTCTGAACATACCCCTTAGCTACGAGTCGGACCTTGTACTTGGTTATTTTCCCGGATTCATCTCTTTTGATTTTATAGACCCACTTTAAACCTATCGGTTTTACTTTGGGTAGTGCTTCGACTAACCGTCATGTCTTATTTCTTTCAATCGACTCGATCTCCGCTTCCATTGCATTTCTCCAATGTTTTTCATTATTCGCTTCTCGAAAATTAACCGGCTCATCATCGAACAATAATAGCAGATTTACCTCGTCGGTTGTTGGGTCTTGCTCGGCGGGTGTCGGTATACCTTCAACCAGAAAGTCTCTAAATTTCTTGGGTAAAACCGTCTTTCGAGTAGTTCGACGCGGCTGAATAACTTGTAACGGTTCTTCGTTTAGGCTAGTGTCCGGCCTAGTCGGGCTTATAGGTGGGCTGACACCATCTGAACTTGACGAATCACTTCCGTTTCTGATACGAACCAACTCACCGGTATCATGTCGGTCTACGGACCCGGTTGTCACCTGCTCTGGTTCGAGTTCAATGTCGCACCTAACAATAAACTCGGTCCATTCAGGACCCTTTTCGCCATCTTGTTTGTCAAGATCAGCCCACGCGTACCTTTTACACTCGTCAAACTTGACATCCCGCGTAACGTGTACTCGCCTTTTGATCGGATCAAACATACGATAGGCTTTTGTTCCAGGTTGAGTACCTAAGTGAATCATCACAATGCTTCGGTCGTCTAATTTCTTTTGACCGGTACCAAGGACTTTTACATACCCCGTGCATCCAAACACTTTAACGTGTGAAAGGTTTGGTTTTCTTCCTTTAATACGCTCGTACGGAGTCGAATCCTTCAAAGATTTTGTTGGTGACCGGTTTAGTAAATAAACCGAGTGATGAACCGCTTCTCCCCATAGATCTTGTGGTAGTGACATCGCCTTTAACAAACTTCGAGTCGTACCAAGTATGGTTCTGTTTCTTCTTTCAACCACTCCGTTTTGATGTGGGGTGTACGGGGCCGTAAACTGATGTGCCACACCTATACTTGACAAGTAATCTTCCAACACATGGGATGTAAACTCACCCCCATTGTCGGTGTGTAAGGCCCCGTCACCGGTAACCCTACTTTCGTGTTGGATTTACTCATAAACGCAGTTCTAAATATCAGAGTAAATTAAAACATTCGTGGAATTTAAAAACTTTCATAAAACATTTCATAACAAAACACGTCTTGTCTTAAAACATCATTTTGTCTTTCAAAATAAACGAAACATTAAACTTAAACGTCTTGTGTCTTTCAATGCCAGCCTCTTATTCAGTGCCACGTGTCTCATCAAGCGAGCTGCCTCATTCTACTCACCTGCGTGCATACTAAAAGTCAGCTACGCTGAGTGAGTTCTAGTTAATCATACACTATACAATACACATAAACTTATATTCTTTCATTCATACTTTCATACTTTTATTCATACCTTCATTCATACTTTCATTCATACTTTCATTCATATTTTCTTTACATACATAATCCTACGTTTTAAAGAGCCTTTCGCCCTATAACCTCACAGATATTATAAGGGTCTGGTCCCTAACATCACAGATATTATAAGGGTCTGGTCCCTAACATCACAGATATTATAAGGGTCTGATCCCTAACATCACAGATATTATAAGGGTCTGGTCCCTAACATCACAGATATTATAAGGGTCTGGTCCCTCTTTCATAGTAGGGTTCGGTTCCCTAGTTCTCGAATATTAGTAGGGTTCGATTCCCTCTTCGTTACCATACAACCATACATCATACCTCGAGTATTATTAGGGCTCGGTACCCTTTTCGTAACCATACAACCATCACTTCCTTCTTTTATTAACTTTATTACGTTCATACACATAAGCATACATATCATACTTACCTTATACATAGCGTTACAACCTGACAGTACGGGCAATATCCAAAGATCGTTCACGTATCATCAAGCAATCATTCATACATATCACATCATTCACATAAGGCATACACTTATCTCTTAGGATAAGCGTATTAACAAACATATCGAGTATGCACACAGCCCCGAAAGCATAACACATAAATGGGGCTAGAACTCACCTGAACACGGTTACGTTCACCGTTAATCGTAATCCCTTTCTTCAGTTGTGCACGGCTGACTGTATAACAAGTATACATATCAATTAACTATCACTTCTCATATTGCATTTCTATCTTTATATGACCCACAACAAACGGGGGTTCGGGGGCAGCGCCCCTGGCAGCGGGGTCTAGGGGCGGCAGCCCCTAGCAGGGTCCAAGGGGCAGAGCCCCTAGCAGCTTGGAAAATTTTTATTTCCATTAACTGTCTTAACACATTTTTCATTAGGTTTTTAATTTATTTTCTAATCGAACTTGACTTTAAGCGAAGTTAAACCTTAGGCGAACTTAGCTTTAAGCGAAGTTAAACCTTAAGCGAACTTAGCTTTAGGCGAAGTTATCAGTTAGGCGAACTTGGCCGTAAGCGAAGTTATCAATTAGGCGAACTTGGCCTCAGGCGAAGTTACCAGTTAGGCGAACTTGGCCGTAAGCGAAGTTATCAATTAGGCGAACTTGGCCTCAGGCGAAGTTACCAGTTAGGCGAACTTGGCCGTAAGCGAAGTTATCACTTAGGCGAACTTGGCCTCAGGCGAAGTTACCAGTTAGGCGAACTTGGCCGTAAGCGAAGTTATCAATTAGGCGAACTTGTCCTCAGGCGAAGTTATCGCTTTGAAGGCGAAGTTATCGCTTTGAAGGCGAAGTTGCCCAGTTCAGCCGCTGTTTGGTTTCTATCAAGCATTTTTGGCGATTTTAACACCCTTGTTATGGTTCAACATCATCCACTACGTTCCCCAACCGTTTTCGGTCGTTTATATACCCCGTGTATACTATAAAGCTTGGATCTTTAAACTTTAAAGATCAAGAACATACCTTTTTGTGCTCGTTTGGATCTCGTTTAACTTGTTTAATCACAACTAATCGCTCACTCTCTCTCGGATCACGCTCGTTCCTCTCCCTCGGCCGCCGGCGGTGTGTGGGTGTGTTTTGGAGTGTTAGAGAATAAGATGGAATGAGTGATGTTTTAGGGTTTAGGGGATATTTATATCCCTTAAGCCCATGGACCTAAGGCCCATTCTCATTTAACCCATCTCAATTAATCTAAGTCCATGATCCGCTCCTTACTCGATATTAAATAATCAATAACGCGAAATCACTAAACATAACTTTCTTTATTCAACCTTAAAATTTTAGGATGTTACACGGTGCGTATGGTTTTGAGTTTCTTGCCCGTTTCGTTTTCCACCCTTTTCACGAAATCAATGAGTAAACCCGTAACTTGGTCTTTCGTCTTTATCGTGAAAACCCACATATAGCGGGTGTAGTCGTCAACAACAAGTAAAAAGTATCGGTTGCCACCATGTGTCTCGGGAGTAATCGCGCCACAAAAATCGGCATAAACGAGCTCGAGCGGTACCTTTGCACGATAATTAGATTCTTTTGAGATATCCGATCTTGTTTGTTTGCCTAGCATACATGCATCACAAATTTGCATCGGGTGTTCGATTCTTATCACTCCATTCGCGAGTTTCGTGAGACCCCGAAGGGCATCGAAATTCAAATGCCCCAATCATGCATGCCATATCCATGCAACGTTATGCAAATTGACTTGTAAGCAAACCGGAGAGACAACCTTTAAATTAATTTATAAATTCGATTGAAGGAACGCGATACCTTGATTAGAAGCCTTCCATCTTGTTCGAATATCCATAAGATACCATCTTGGATCCCGATCTTGCATCCTCCCTCGTCTAATTGCCCGAGACTTATAATACTATTTTTGAGAGATGGAATAAAATAAACGTCACTCAAGGCTCGTTGTTCTCCCCTTTGACCTTCTACTACTATCGTGCCCCGACCTTCGATTTCAACACACGACCCATCACCGTAACTTACTTTACCGGTCTTGTTACGATCGATGTTGAAAAACAATTCCGGATTTCCCGTCATGTGGTTACTCGCCCCATTATCAAGAACCCATGTGTTTTTATCACATGGGGTTGAAGCATATTGCTTTGGATCAACCCGGTCTTCTTTTAGAAAAACGACATCTTCCTTACTCCGAGCTACCGTCATCATGTTTAGAACCGGTCCGCCATATTGAGCGAGGTTACTTTGATCGCTCGTCTCCTTGTTTCGGTTAGGACATGACGTGGCAAAGTGCCCTAGTTCATCACACCGATAACATTTAATCTTTGACCGATCCTTCTTCACCCGGGGTTCTTTCTTTTCCCGATCCACAACCTTACCCTTTCCCTTGTTCTTTTGACTTGATTCAGTTCCCATCTTGCCTTTCCCATGACGCCTTTCTTGATTGCTTTTAGCTTTCCATTCTTCATATGTATATAGGAGTTGTTCTTGCTTACCGGACACGGGTTTGTCTTCATCTCCAGATCATTCCTCAAACGCTTTTAGGCGTCCAACGGCTTCATGGAACGTCATGGTCTTTATATCGACAAACTATTCAATAGTAGCAACAATCGCTATATACCTCTTTCTTGGAACGGACTTCAAAAGCTTTCTCACAAGGGTCTTTTCTTCAAACGGTTCTCCAAGATTACTTGCTTTGGAAGCTATTTGGCTTATCTTGGTCGAGAAGACATCAATCGTGTCAGTTTCTTTCATCTTGAGTACATCGAACTCATGTTGAAGAGGCTCAATACGTGCTTCTCGAACTCTATCAACCCCAACGAAACGAGTCTTAAGTGCATCCCATATCTCTTTAGCGGTGGAAAGGTGAGCCACTTGCATCACCAAAGCCTCCGGCATGCCTTGATAAAGGTACACAATCGCCAACCCGTCTATCTTCGAGTCAACCACCGTTCCCGTTCTTGGTTCGATGGCCTCCAACAACCCTTGAACCTTGAAGATGGCCTTGATTTTTACCGTCCAAATCGTATAATTAGTGGACGTAAGAATTGGAAACTGAATCGAGAGGGAACTCGGTTCTTTGGGAAAACCGACTTGATTGCTTGACCCTCCAACTTGATTATTTGGTTGATCACCCATCTTTTCTATCTTGTTTGTTGGCACTTAAATTGAATTCTTGATTCAATTTTCTTTAACCGTAAACAATAAACAAAACAAATTGTGTTTTGCTTTGCTTCGCTTCGGACGAGTTCGTGTCAAAACAAAATAATTTTGTTTGCTTTCTTCCGTAGCCTTTAATCCAGAAAACAACAAAACACTTTGTTGACTTTTAGGATCCCTTTTTCTTTTTCAATTCTTAATAACAAAATTGAAATCTTATCTTCTTGAATCCAAAACACATACTTACGTATGGCCACAAATTTTAATAGCCTTTCACCAACCAAACAACTGTGGGCACAAATACAAAGACGGATGTCAAATTCGATACTTAATCGGATTTACTTCACCGTCGGTGTTGCTCCTGACCTTCAATCCTTCTTCGGAACCCGCGGTTGTGATCTCAGGTGACCACCTTCTTTGATTGATGATCCTTGCTTCACCGCCTTTGTATTAAGAACGCCTCTTTAATCGATAACCGATTGAAGATACACACTAGTGTACCGAAAAACATCGATACCGAACACGAGTGAAACCATATGTTACGGGCTGAAACCATTGCAAGGTATGAGACTTGTCCCACATCGGTTGTATGGGCAACTGGTGTGGGGTTTATAAGCCAGATGGGTTCCCGGTTTCAGTCCGTAACACCATATACAATATTGTATTGATTTTTGTCGGTTTGGTGTTGGTGTTGGTATCGGTACCATTAAAAATGCCTAACCCAAATTGTACCGATACTAAAAAAGGCGAAAACATGAAAATCGAGGACCAGTATTGGTACACCAATCGTGTTCGGTACAGTTAGGGGTGCAAACGAGCCGCGCACACAAACTATTTAAGCTTGGGTTGATAAAAAGCTCGAAACGCGTCGGGCCTTAAAATAAAGCTTGGTTAGTTATTGAGTCCAGGCTCGAGCCTTGTATGGGAAGCTCGTTTAGGCTCCTCGAGCGTCATGTGTATTTTCAAATTTCAAGTTTTACCTCTTTTGGATTTTTAATTATTAGTTTTAAATTGTACAGTCAAGCTTGATCCAAGTTTTGACTCATTTAAGGTACAACACGAGCTCAAGCCAAGTTTAGGCAGGTTAAAACTTTTCTTAAATCTTAAAATATAAGAAAAAATAATTAAAAACTTTTACAAATTAATTAATAAATATTAAACAAATCGAGCCCGATCTTAAAAAACCAACTATCGAGCCGAGCTCAAGCCTAGTGAAGTCCCATCTCGGCTTGTTTACACCCGTAGGTGTGGTGCGGTACGATACCAGTATTTGATAAAAAAAATGTTCATCCCTGTTTTTTTTACTTGGTAGGTGTTTGTTTTATATTTCAAGATTTATGATCTTTAATAACATAAAGTTTTCAACTTTTAAAAAATTATTAACTTTTTCTTTTTGTTTTTTCTGATCATGATTGGTTTTATTGAGGTGCAGAGTAATTGGAAAAGTTGCTTCTGATAAGTGTAGCATATGGCTATTCAAAGAACCTTTGGAATGTGATCAGAGATTCAGAGCATGTCTAATAATTGTCAAAAGTTCTTTTCATGGGTATGCTTAGGCATGTAAATGAATTGAACGTTCTATAAATCGTTCGGTGGGAAGTTTGTTTATGTTCGTTTATTTAATAAACGAACGAACATGAACACATGTTCCGTTCGTTCATTTATGTCCATGAACGCTCGTTTATATTCGTTTATGACTGGTTATTTATGTTCGTTTATGTATTAATAGAAAATAGTTAAATATTATCTGGATTTTTTTTTTCACTTATAATTTTAATATCATAGAAACATCTAAACGATTTACAATGAAGTGGCAGGTAAGCGGGCAACAAGCTGCGCCGCAGCCCCTTTTTGGATAGCAAACCTAATCCTACTAAAAACAAAGTTTCGGTTCTTATGGGCCGATACGTTACTATGTACAACTTTCTGAACCCTATTCAAAAGGTCCACGCCATCCGGAGCTAAGAAGCCAAAAGTGTCAAAGGCAAAGGGGATGAACACGTGTTGATTCTTCAAACAATCTCTCTCGTGTTTAGCAACCTTGCCCGATGCCGCCTGGCCTGCTACAAACTCATTGTCCCAAATCCCGACAAGAGGGGACACTCCTGTGAGGTCGACACAAGTGTGTTTCCCCCCTATCCCCAAAAACAAGAATATCGGCCGGTCGTAATGTAGATCTTCCTTCTTGAGGATCCGTAAGAAAGTTTACGGGGGCTTCCTTTTTAGCCGAAATTCCGGCTCGTTTAAGAACATCGCATAGAACATCCCTTACCAAATCATGTCTGTACTTAAACCCAGGTAACTCTTTGCAGTGAACCACATGCTCGCCAAAAGAATCCAAACAAACCTTATGGAAAACCGGGCACGGCTCATCTACCGGAAACAAAGGGATGAGTCATCTACTTAAAGATTTTATATTTGTTCATTTAAGTGTTTTCATTTATGTTTGTTTGTGTTCGTTTACATTTGTTCATATATGTTCGTTTAGATTTTTAAACAAACGAACATAAACGAACACAAATATTCATTGTTTAAATAAACGAACACGAACATAAATATTTGTTTGATTAAATGTTTGTGTCCGTTTAAAGTTAAATGAAAGAAGACGAACATGCCCTTGTTCGTGTTCGTTCGATTCGTTTACAAGCTTTCATTATTCACATTGATGAATGCATCGGTCTCAATCTCTAGACTCTACCGATTTTATTTGTGTTCATTTGTGTTTGTGAACAAATTCATTTCCCTAATAAATGAACACGAACATAAAATCTCGTTCAGTAAGTATTCGCGAACCGTTTGTGAACACATTATCTCCTTAACAAACGAATATAAATTTGTGATGATTTTGATGATTTTGCAGCTTTCAACACAATTGAGTGAACAGTTTGATTCAGGAATTTAGGTGAACTATTATGATCAACAGTTTACAAGTTTATATATTTGTTATCATTTGATCATACCCTTTTGCTATTTACTCTCAAATGTCATATCACTAGACTATAGCTTTTATTCAAGCTGTTCATGCAATATTGTAAGTGTCATGTGATATTGTCACACCCCACATCTATTTAGACACCCTCAATATGGTCCATATTGCTCAATATGAAGCATATATGACCCCAAATCAGACACAAAAGTATTTTATGTTATACATGATATGCCTCATAATAATCAATATGACCATATGAGAGTGTGTAAATAAAAAAATAGGTTGTATCAATAGACAGAGCCTTATTTATTCTTCATATGTTTTTCTTGGTAGGTAAAGTTTCACCATCACTATTTTTATTACTAGAAAGAACTCAATTTGATGTGTTTTTAAGTTTGATTACTTGGTACCTGAAGACCTTCATTTTGTGTTCAAAATGAGACATACATTTGAATCACTAAGTGTTGTCAATCGCGTCGGGTTGACGGGTTGAAATGTACAACCCGAACTTGACCCGTATTATTATTCGTGTCAAAAACTTTAATCCTAACCCGCACACACATAAATACTGGTCGACACGAGCACGACCCGTTTAACGCAATTTTCATAAAAAATAATAAAAACAAAATTGATATAATTTAGAGCCGGTAGAGTAAATAAGCAATATTAATATATATATTTATAATTTTTGAAAATTAATAAAACTCTTGAAAATGAATCGGAAATGACAAGTGTATTTTAAAAAAAATGGAAAACAAAATAAAAATATAATTATAAAAGTTTTTTTTTAATAGTTAAACGGGTTAACGGGTCAACCTGGCCCGTTTTTTAAACGGGTTGTGTTAGTCAACCCGAACCCAGCCCGTTTTTAAACGGATCGTGTTAGTCGACCCAAAACCTTTTTTTTTGTTTCGGGTCGTGTTAACAATTGTCGACCCTAGCTTCCATCTTACTATCTACCCCAACTATTTGTATCAACATTATTATAACAACCAACTGTTCCGGTCCACCCGCCTTCAACTGGGCCCCACCGAACCGAACACTATCGAAAAATTTTGAGAAAGCTACAAGACTCGGGTTCGGGCCTAAAGATGAGAAGTGCATGTTCCTCCATCCTCATTCATCTGAATCACACATGGGAAACAATGATGGGTCATGACCATGCTGAAAATGACATCAAATGGCCTAATGGATTGACATTCTTTAGTGCATTAACTAAAGGGCTCGAAAGCAAGCCCGGGCCCGATGGTGGGCAGGACTCGAATCATGACAAACACGAGGCGGGTATGTACACCGATGTGATGGAGAATTTCTTGGAGCGATCGAACGATTGTGTGATCAGGTTATGATGAATCTTGGACAAGAACATTTTCGTAATCTTTGTTGTGTTGTAGTTGTTTTTGGTCTTTTACAAGTAGGTTAAATTAGTTAAGTTTATTTATTGTTTTATTAACCATGAGAAACTGTCATGGAACCTGTTATCATGCTAACCAACAAGATCAGGTAAATTACAGCTCATGCTGAGCTTAGACCAAACTTGACAAAAATAACGCAATCCCACCATCAAATTAGCAAAATACAGAAGGAAAAAGGTTCATAAATCTTTGTTTTGCTGACGAATTTAGTATATGTTTTTGGTCTTTTGCATGTTTATCTTTCTTGAATCGGGTAAATTTGTGATTTTTTTTACTTTAACCATGAGATCCCTTATCGAAAACTCACGGATCCTTCCAGTACTATGTTAATCAATATAGTCAGGTAAATCGCTCCTTATAAGTCCTAAACTAGCAAAAATAAGTAAATAACACAATCCCACCATAAAGTTAGCAAAATAATAATAATAATAATAATAATAATAATAATAATAATAATAATAATAATAATAATAAAACAGAAGAAAAAAAGGTTAAAAAATATTTGGTGTATTTTTGTAGTTGTTTTTTTCTTTTGACGTATTTATATTTCTTGAACCAGTTAAAACACTAAACTTTTTATACCATGAAAACCCGTTACTGGAAAACTTACAAGACCACATCAATACTCTACTAACCAACATGAACAAATAAATCACAATTTGTACCGAGCATGTGGTCAACATAAGCAAAAATAACACAATCCCGCCATCAAATTAGCAACAAAAAAAGTTCAAAAAAACTTTTTAAAAAATGAGCACAATCAATAGTCAAAACACTTTCTTTGATGGCTCCATAGCATGACACTCTTTGCATGTAGACACAATCCACCGGAAAAACATCCGGCAATAACCTTTCCTCTTATAACATTTCCTCTTCTCCGACGACTCTTTTCGCATCTCATATTCGCCTTTCCTTCGTAGCGAAGCCCGTCGGTTTAGCACCGGCACCGGTGCCATAAACTGCCACCTTTGAGCCGG
This sequence comes from Bidens hawaiensis, assembly GCF_021521415.1. Taxonomy (NCBI): domain Eukaryota; kingdom Viridiplantae; phylum Streptophyta; class Magnoliopsida; order Asterales; family Asteraceae; genus Bidens; species Bidens hawaiensis. The sequence continues at coordinate 2,511,389 of NW_027491045.1, forward strand.
TGGATAGTAATTATTACCATAGTGAGCCGGGCTCCGAGGCCCATTTCCCGAGAACACGACGTTTCTTATTGGAACTCGTGCGGGGGAACTCTCACTAGTACTTGTTCTGGCACTGCTGCAACTACTACTGCTACTACTGCTTCTGCTGTTGGTACTTGTGCTCCTAGAGGACATGAGGGAATCTTTACTATTACTACTATTAACACTGCATGTCCTGGAAAACGTGCAAGTCGTCAAAGCTGCTGGTTTAAGTGGGAAAGTGTGTAGGAGGAATTTTCCATTTGAGAATAAATGATCGGCTAGTTCAGTGTCGATTTGGATGTCTGGTGACATAGCGGGGAATGTGAAGTTTTCGCCGGACGAACTCTTTTTGTGCCGGTGATGATTGTTCATGGTGGGATTGTGAATTGGAATGAAGAGGTTCACATGTGATATATATTGTAACAAAGTTTGTGAAATGGTGGTCATGGGGCCAATTGAGCTTGTGATATCCCCTAAAGTAAAGACCATTGGGGCCTATGTGTTTTGCCACATTCATAAGGCTTAACGTGGCCAACTCCTTAGATTTTGTGATCAAATAAAATATCAAATCCATCAATTCTTAAAATGCCATGTTTTTATCGTATATGGATACGTATTTAGCTATTTAAAACAATTACGCATCTTTTAATTAATAGCGTCTAGAGTTATCAGTATTTGAACTGTCATCTTTCTTTACTTTTTGTTTGACATTTTAAATGAAAAGTACCGTTTCATTAGAAGTCACCTAAGATTCACACATTTTAAACTATTATAATTACTTTTAACGTACATATTAACTTGAAACAATTATGATGCAACATTAATCAATTTGAAACCTAGAATAAATGGCTCAAAAAGCAATTTCATAAGTAATATGAGATGAGATTATAATCAATATCCTGGTATCGAGCCTAACTCGTTACATACGTATTGTTTTCATACCGGTTGTAAGTCCTCGAGTCCAATGTATTAATTGACCTCGCAGGCCCTTTTAACGGTATGAAATCATATCGAAAGTTAAGGGTGTTTGATTTAAGAATTTTTTTTAAGAATTTATATACGTTAGAAAAATTGATTTTGAAACTAAAGTTTTATCACACGAACTGGATTTATCGAAGGATTTAAGAATCGTAAAGGATTTGATTGAAAAATAATTAAATTTGGTTTGTAAGTTCACTAAGGCAGTTATAATGTGGTGTCGGCAGAGACTGGTAATGGTGGTGGTGGAAGATGAATTTGTAGTTCTTCGGTTAAAGAAATTTAATTACTAGTATTACCAAACCAAACATGTTATTCATTGAATTTAGATTTCAATACGACTTCTACAGCTAAAACTGATTAGAAGAAAATTCATATCCCGGTTTTATTGAATTCAATCTATGAAACTCCTACTTAGTTACTTGTGACATACAATTTATTTCGCATGTGACATGAAATGGATGTCTTGTGTACAATCTCAATGTCGATAAAAACAAGTGTTATCGTGAAGAACTAGATTTTCAATCATGTAAATGAAAAAATGAACTTCTAAATCATTTGGATTAGTGATTGATTATCATAACATGTCATGCAATGTGAATCATCAACGTCACAAGTTAGTTTTGATAGTTAAAAGCTAAAGATACAGTCTTAATATTGCGTAAAGCAAAAGGTGGACAAAAAGCATAGTACAAAAGCATAATACAAGTTGGATGGATGACCACATTTTAATGGGCTCTTTTGGGCTCCCACAAGACCAAGTAATGATGGGTTCAACATAAACTTTTTGAATTTGCCACCTAGCAAATGCATAATTATTTAATTTTCTTTTTAACTAAGAGGGTCACATCTGTCGATATCAATTGCAATAATATAATAATATTTGATAAAATCCATATATAAAATGAATAAATTTGTGTTAGAAACGGCTTTAAATCACAACTTGAGAAAAAAAAAAAGAGTTACTTTTATCACACGTACGCTCTATATTTAATTTAAGTTAATTATAGCGGGTTGGAGCTCGTCTACACAGCCACTCTACATAAATTCATTTGATTGGTTGCGGCTTTTTTCAACGTACTAATAGGTGTGCCCGTAACGTCCATGGTACCTCATCCCTAATGGTCTTTGGTGCCCACTGCCCAGATATGCTTGTGTGGCCATGGGTGGCGCCCCCTTGAACAATCACTACACATGGTCTTATATTATAAAGTATAATAAAATATTGTATATTAGAGTAGTCACAATGTAACTTAGTCGGTTTTGATAAAAATTTTGAGCGAACTACCATCTATGGTTTTAGGAAATGACAAGTCAATTTGGTTGGGTGGGTTGGCGGCACTGGCCAGTTTGCATGTTTAATGGTTCGTCCGGAAAGTTTAATAGTTTGAACAGATTTTTTTTTCTCAAGATCATTAGATTTTACTAAAATAACTATATTGATAATGATGACTCGTAAGTTTAATACACACGGATAACTACATATTCAAATAAAGTTTAAACAGTTGGTTCCAAGTTTCAAACCAGACTGAACTCTTCTATCATCAAACCCTAAAAACCGACGTGTGAACAAACCAGTTTGGATCTCAAATTGACATAGCTGCCTTGGTTTGGACAGTTCAGTGGGTTTCAGTAATAAAACCCTTTTCATTATACTATAGTTATACAATAAACCTCAATACATATAGCAATGATAACCTAAATGAGATGCTTATAATATAAGGTTATCATGAGCAAATTGTTCAAATGTTTTTATAGTAGCATAGCTTATTAGCTTCTATGAAATGTGCTACATAACTTTATAATCAAGGTTGAAAAGTACAAGAAAAAATTGATACTAAAATGATATAATTAGTAAAATTAGTACTTGCAAATTATCTTGCTTTTGATTGGGCAATTAGTGAAAACCTTTTGTATTTTATTTAGGGGTTTCTTGTAGAAGAAAACTTGGGGTCCATTTTTTCCAAATGGATTGGTTTATTGTGAGAATAATAGATGGTGGCCCAACTAAATAAAAAGGTTCGACAAAAGTAACTTTAATAAAATTCCTATTGTTGTCTACCAATGTTAAAAGACAAAACCGAGGAATAAAAAGGATGATAAGGTTTATTATTCTTAGTTTTGTTTTCAAAGAAACAAAAGTGTCACTTTAACAATAGCTTAAGGACCATTTTCAAAAGTTTCATGTTATATCATCATAGTATTATATGACTCTTTGTGATTCATAATAGAAAAAAAAAGTTGATATATGTGTTTGAAAAAATTATTATTACTATTATTATTATTATTATTTTTTGGAAAAAGGAAAAAATATTTGTTAATTTGATATGCATCAATGTATGTTTATTTTTTAAAAGTAATCGCGTGTTATTTCTTTAAAAATAGGTCTAATATTATGTGTTCTTTAGCCTAGTCGCGTACACAAAGTTAGCCCCATGCACAATGACTCAATGAGTATTATTTGACACGATATTGTTGCCGATATATATGGTATACTTTATAATGTTTCTGATACGTGTCCGTGATAATTCACAATTGAATGTTGCAAATAAAAATTATTACGGAAAGATGCATTATTGTATGATACGAGTCTAAGATCTAAGAGGTTTTTTCTCCTTTTTTTTGTGAGTTTGTCAAGTAATTGTGTTTTTATTAATACTTCAAATTACGTGGACAATGTTGGGCGCATTAAGCATATGTTGGACAATGTTGTTTAGTATGTGAACCTCAAAGTATCATATATTTAAGGAAAATTGGTTTTAAATAATTTCAACTATACCCTATTAGTAAATAACAGTTCTAGCTTAACACTTGTCTGGTGACGGTCCGAACTAAAGGTGTAGTTGTTTTCAACAGTCCACAACTAACGGAATGTTAACATCGTTAGTTTGGCGATTACGTGGCAGCATAGGTGTCAAAATTTGCTTATGTGGCACTTACATGGCATATGTCTCTTTTAATTATTTATAAATATATTAAAATTTTATTTAACCCCTGTCACAAGTCACAACCCACCTCCACCCCCTTCTACAGTCACAACTTCATCTACGGCAGTCCAGCAAACCACCACCACCATCTCCGGCGAGTAACCACCACCTTTTCAAACTCAAATATTGAAAACCAATATTGTTATGACCCTTCCTCTCTCACAATCGTCTTCTCCGTTTGTCTTCCTCTCTGATCGAAGAAACATCACTCACTATCGCCTTCTAATATGCCCAAACACACACCCCGACCATTGTTGCTGGAATCAGAATGGGAATCTTGATTGCTGAATGCTGATACTGATCAGATATGATTGGAGTTGGGAGACGAGATCCTGGCCGGCGGCGACTCCGGCGATTTATGGTGGTGCGTATAGTGAGAGATCTGCGTCGCCTGAAAATGGAATTGAAGATCGCCGGAGAAGACGACTACACCGGAAAAATGGGAGTTGCAGGTAATCTTTTTCCCGTTTGTTACCTCCTCCACAACCATAGAAATCCCCTACTCTCCGGTCGCAACCATCTCCATCATTCTTCTACCTTGGAGAAAAAGAACCACCGCCATTGTTTCGTCGTAATACTGTCGGAGAAGTGCAACAACGACGAAGATGAGACAAACATGGTCGGAACAAGATTGTTCCATGATTCCCATCTCATCTGATTTATCAATAGTGTATATTTAATTTATGGCAAAAATATTAATTACAAAATAGGTGGCCCACAAATTTGACACCTATGCTGCCACGTAAGCTTCAAACTAACGGAGTTAACATTCCGTTAGCTGTGGACCGTTTAAAACAAATACGTCTTTAGTTCGGACCGTCACCAGTCAAGTGTTAAGTTGGGACTGTTATTTGCCAAAAGAGCATAGTTGGGATTATTTAAAATCAATTTTCCTATATTTAATAACCAAATGAATATATATTGTGTTTTGGGCATATAGATCCAACAAACTCATGTGTTGAGGGAAGATGACAATGAAGTAGTTTGTTGTATTAATGTAGTATTATGTAATGAAATTAATTATTTAGAAATTGATTTTGGTTTTATGAAAAAAATTTTGAAAAGTGTTTCTAAAGCTTCAACACTCTAATATTAGTTTTTACCAAGGGATCAAACCTAAGCAAAACAAATTTTTGTCAAAATATTCAGGCTTTTTACAAACTAATGTTAGTAAGGTTTTACTTAGACAATCCTTCTTCTAGATTTTAAAAGGTTGGAAGTTTAATGTATGGGTTGTCGACTACACAAATGAGTCTTGTATGATTGATAACGATTACAAACCGTGCAAGGTTCATGATGATCCATGATGGCTTCATTCCTATTTCATGTTTCCATTCTTCTTGTCGTCCCTTTGAATTCACAAATTTTGGTTGGAACTTACATGCATAAGTTTTGGTTCTTGAGTTTTCTCGACGTATATTTTAGCTTAACCGTTTGAACTACATGTTTCCTTCTCCTATACGCCCTTTCGAGCTGAATGTTCACGAGCGTTAGCTCATTACAGATGCCCATAAAGACTAAAGAGAATGAAAAGATTCTATCGAATATTTATACCTAACAACCTTTTGTAACTATCACATAATTCACTGAAACTTGTTATGTAAAAAGTAGGATTTTTAGAAAAAAAAATGAGTTGAACGTTTAAATTTTCTTCGGTTGAGAAAAAAAAAATTCTTTTTAAAAGAAAACCGTGAATTTTAATGCAAACTTTATTTTTTATGAACACACGTATAATTTTACGTTATACGTTTAAAGTTTTTTTAAAAGGAAAATGTGTTTTTTTATCGTATGTACAAAGTTCGTATCACGATTCTTCAAGGGAAAGGTTGTGGGTGATGATACATCAAACATGTTTATGCAAACTCAACTATGAAAAGTTTTGTTGGTTCAAAAGAAAATTGTTTGATAATATGAGAATGACAAGTCTTAAACATACACATGCCATTTAGTAAAATTGCAGTTTATGTTTATTTTAGTACAACTTTATCGATGAAATATTGTACTACATGATTGAAATATCAACTACTGTTTTGTCTATAGTGATTATAAAAAATTAAAGGTCAATAAATAAAATTTGAACCAGTTGACAAAATAATGAGTCAATTGTGGTTATTCCAAACCAACTTTCTTTTAATTATGATTATATGCATATAAATAGCATACCATTAATGTTCCTAAAAGAGTATTTAAATTTGTACTTTTACGAATTTAAACCACTCAGACCGCCCCATGCCACCTTATCATAAAAGAGCGTTAAACAATACTACAGTAGATGCATAATTTTGAATAATACTACAGTTCTAAACAAGTCAGAGTATGCAACTCCGCTAGGAACATAACAGAATATCGGGATTAAAACCATGTTAGATACTACCCTTTAAACTCTTAATCGTTTTTGTAATTAAACTTTGAACTTTAAAGATAACTTTATGTTTATATTTCGCACGACGATGCATGTTTCAAAGACCAAATATAATTTGGCCCGGCGCGTTGCGCTGGGTAAAAATCTAGTTAATAATATACAATGAAAGATTGACATGTAAAGACTAAATACACATATCACAATGTGAGAATTGAGTAATTGATAAAAGTTTGTTGGTTAAGGCATTAACTACCAATTATTGTAAATTTGTCATACCATTATTGATAACACTTTTTTATAACCGATATACAATGTTACATCGTGAACCATACGACTATCCGTGACCATGTGAGCCAATGACTTTGGAATCACGAATCCGTGTATCGACTATCTGTATCATGAAAGAAGTGGGTTTGGCCGTCAATCCAAAATATGACAAAGTTATTCTTTTAAGAGGCAGAGTAATGATATATTTAAATTTATTTTCATAATCATGACTAGGGTCATATAGTGAAGAAACACTAAGTGACCCGGTACAGATTATAGATAATCTGGGGGTTAAGTAATGTTTCCCACGGATGAGGTCTAGCTGAGAATGCTGTTCTTCAGGAGACCTGCAAAACAAACACCGTAAGCTCGTCACTGAGAAGGGGGGGGGTTCCTCCTTGTGACCACCCTCCGGCGTGAGAATCAGACTAGGTTGCTCTGAATATAAGTGTATATTAAGAGATTGCTAGATAACTGGATAGCAGATGATCTTACCATTCCAAGATGTTGGAGTATTTATAGCCGAAGGTAGGTTTCCTAGAAGGTACAGCCGGCTGAATAGTATTCCTGTTCTACCAACAGTGGACTATGCACAGGCCATACTGGTTGGTGGATAGATTACGGCCAACAGTAACTATGTCGGCTGCACTATTCCTCCAACTGTAGATTATGCACGTCCTACCTACTGTGGATTATACGCAGGCCATGCTGGTTGGTGAATAGGTTACGGCCAACAGTAACACTATTTCACCAACTGTAGGCTGCGCACGCCCTACAGTAAGGGTTGGTGAGTAGGCAGCGGCTAATAGTGACAAACAGTACTAGAGGGTGCTCCTCCTCGCACTGTTGTCGGTGAGCTGTCACCCTGTGATTGGCTCATGGGTTGTTCTGGTCAGATCGTCTGTCCTATCCATACCTTGGTAGGTATAGTACAGAAGATCTTTCAGAATCATACAGACTGGCTCATTTAGGCGGGATTGTTCCCGCCTTGCTCATTCCTTCATGTGACTACTGAAGTATCTATTGTCTTGTGCGTGTAGCCCTGCTGTCCGCGGGTAGCCTTCCCTGATGGCTTGTATCCGCAACTGCGGGAACAGGCGGGGTACTTCACCATTGGGAGGCTTTCCCTGCGTGTACAGCTTGCGTACTGCGCGTAAGGTTCTATGAGCATGGTGGGTCCTGCGGGAGCAGATGGTCTTTGCGCAGACGTCCCTGTTTAAGGTGAGTCTTGCGGGACCAACTGGGCTCTGCTGGGACCTACCTCTTCAAGTCCCCCCAGTCCAATGTTCTTCTCATGAATGTTCAATAAAGTGAGGTGAACTTTTGGACTTTAAGCAAGGGGTTTTGAAAAGGTTTTTAGTTTTAAGGTTCTCCGTGGGGATTCTTCCCGCGGATTTCCTAATGTCACTTGCAAAAATTCCCGATTTTTTTTGCTTGATCTTTGGGTATGATGCGGGTAGGTATGTAACCTTCTCGCAAGTCAGGAGCGTTGAGTCTCACTTGTGTGGATTCTCCTTGAGGTTTTAGTGGTTTTGAACATAGTGATCAATTATGTTTAAACCACCAATTCCATCCTGGAGCCTCAAAACAATGTATTTCTCGACGTTCCCGCTATGCGGGGATGTTATTTCCGTTTCCACAAGCATTGCCCAAAAGATCCTTCTTGGTTTCAATTCCCTGCGGAGCGCTAGGTATGTGAAGGGTTTTGCCTTGACACTGTACCCGCGCTCGTCTTACAGTTACTTTACTTTCAAGGTACCTCTGGCGTCAATTCCCTGCGGGTGCTAGGTATGTGAAGGGTTTTGCCTTAACACTGTACCCGCATCCGTCTTATGGTTACTTGGTTGCCAAGGTAAGGGGTATTTTCCCGCTTACTTTTGAATCTTTTTGAATTTTGAATTTTGAAATTCGAAAGGTTGGTAAGGATAAGAACAGTCCAGACATCTGAAACGTCGTGCGACGGTTTCTTCTGACTGTGTCAGGACGTGCAGGAAGTTATGGTGACGTGACAGAACATGGTCATTCCAGTCGCTTTTTCAAGCGCGTGGGCACGATTTTTCGGGCGCGTGGCCGCGAAATTACTGGCACGCGTCCTGTCAACAGCTGTTGCCAGCTTGCTTTTTGCCACGTGTCATAGTTTCATTGCACCTTCGATTTCTCTCTCCTCCGCATTAAATTCACCGCATTAATTGCGATTACTATATAAAGGGGGAGAGGGTTATTTGCAATTCACACTTTCCACTCTTCTCTTCATCTTTAAGGCGATTTCCGGCGAATACTCCTTTATTTAATCGAGCATTCTCTCGAAATCGTTTTCTTCTTCCTCTGCAAGATGTCTTCACGTGATGCTGAAGCTGTGGCCGACGACAGGAGTACTGCTGGCGAGTGCCAGTGTGCTCTGCCCGGCGATCAGTACCGGTATGTTGTCAGGAAGTTCATGCTCGATCCCCTCGAGCCTGAGTTTCCTGAATCCCACCAGACCGTGTACGATGCCCCCAGAGGCAAGATCGGGGTTTATGCTGCGTTTTTTGTCTATGGGAATCTTAGATTCCCATTGACAAAATTTGTTTACCGTGTCCTTGAGAGGCACGGTGTTCATTTGACCGAGCTGCACCCCATGGCGATCGCCAAGATTCGCCATTTTGAGTGGGTGTGCCGGATTTTGGGCATCGAGCCCCATGTGGACCGCCTGATGACCTTCTATACCTGGAGGTGCATCCAGGGGTGGTACACCCTGACGACCCGCATTAAGGGTCTGAAGATTTGCGACACCGAGCGCAGTCTTCGCGCGTGGAAGCAGGAATTCTTCTACATTTCTGCCCGCGCCATCCCCCTTGCCATGAAGTTTAAAAATGGCCAAGCGATACCGAGCTTTCACGCCCCCAACTACCAGGAGGCGGAATGGTTTTCGAAGATATCCCGGATCCAATCTCCGGTTTACCGGTTTGCGGAATCCGGGATGGTTATGTTAGGGATGAGCCGGGTGTGGAAAGATGCGTCTCAGGTTCCCATCCTTCTCGAATACGGTTTGAACTCTATTCCCTATGGTATGTCTTGTCTTTCTTTTTGATACAAGTTTGTCTTCTAACTGTTTCTTTTCTTTCAGAGGGAAATAATTTGGAGTCGCTTCTGTTCCCGCGGGAAACCGACGGTCCCGCGCGGATGGGTACTCGTGCTCTGGACGAGGGCGAGTTGCCCATCCTGGAGCAAACGGCGGATCGTTTTGTGGAGGTCTATCCGCTGGGCCACGAGATCCTGAGCCACCGGCGGCCAGGTAAGGCGATATTCTTTCCTCAATCCCTCAATGCTGTACCCGCTGTTGGAATTCTTGACCTGTCTTCTTCTGAGGAATCCTCAGATGCTCCTCCACTGGTGCGGAAGAAGAAAGCTGCTGCCGGCGGGAAAGGGAAGGAGAAGGCCTCCACGGCTGGTCCGGTGGTTCTATCTGACTCGGAGTCAGATAGTGAAGAGGTGGCGGGGAAGCCCGGTGGTGAGAAGACCACTGCTCCGGAGGCTACGTCCGTTACCTCCGGAGAACCGACGAAGATGACGGTGACCGGTACCAAGAGGCCGGCTCCATCGGGTTCCTCCCCGCCCGTCCGTACGTTCAGGGTCAAGAAAACCCGTAAGTACAATCATAGTTGTCTTTGTAGATTTATTACTTCATAAATTTATCTAACACTTTCTTCTTTATGCAGGCGTGGATGTTGACGCACTCCGGGGTGAAACGCAGGGGAGTACCTCCCCGCCAATGACGGTAGGCTCGGTCAGCCTTCCTGAGGCATCGACCCAGGCGCCTGCGCCTGCATCCGCTGGTCCAGTTGCTCATTCCTTTGAGCCAACTGTTCCGGCCGAGATGACGTCACCGCCGGCCGTGAGTGCGATTTTTACAGCATCCTTCACGGAGCCGGCGGTTACTGCTGCTGATGAGGCGGCGACCGCGGCGGCGACCACAACGGCGACCACGGCGGCTGCCACCATGCCCGCGCCACCGGCACCGACGGCCGGACCATCAGGTACGCGCAGGGCTTCCCGCCGATCTTTGCCACCTTCCCGTCTGCCTGACCTGTTGGATGGATTTCCTTTAGGTTCAGGTGATGGGTTTGGCGGCTATCGGTCTGTCATTGACCCTACAGGTGCGTAGGGTTCCTTTCTTTTTCCCTTATGTTTTTTATCATCTTTTCCTTACTGCTTTTGTTTCTTTTGCAGTGTCGGATTCCAATGAAGTGTATGTTCCACGATGGAACATTCGCCGAGGAACAACCCTTCGCACACCTGTGGAGTGCGTGGACTGGGCTCGCCACGCTGCTCCCCCGGGTGCGTTGGGGGAAGCCATGGTTAGCTACCAGGAGGGTAGGCTAACCAATGAGCTTCGGGTTCTCCAGGCCCGGATGCAGCCGCGCGTCGAGCTGCTTTGTCGTGAAAACGACAAGTTGAAAGCAGCTCGCGCCAAGGACGTATCTGAGGCGCGTGCTCTTCGGGAGGAGAACCAACAGCTGGCGGCAGCTGCCGCCGACAAGGAGAAGGCCTTCAAGGCCCTCGAGGTTGAAGTTCAGGCGCGACTCGAGGCCCGCTCCAAGGCTGCCCAAGCTGTGAATGAACAGCTTCGGCTAGCCAGGGAGACTGCGCGAAACGCAACCGAGAGGGCTGGCAAGGCTGAAGCCGTTGCTGAGCCTTTGCGTGTGGAGAATGAGGAGCTCAAGGCCAAATTAGAGGCTCTCCAACGCGCTCATGATGCTTTGGCAATGGAAGATGCCAAGAAACTCCAGGAAATCCTGGACCAGAGGGGGGTGCTTGACCACACCGAGCGGAAGCTTAAGGGCGTCGAAGAGGCTGCCGCAAAGGAAGTTTTACTTGCCAACCTTAACAAGAGCGAAGCCGAACGCGCCCATAACGAAGCTCAAGCTGCCCTCCAATGGCTTCTTCGAGAAGCGTTGCCTCAGGTATGTTTAGCTTTGTCCTCACGCTTTTCTCTGTAAGAGAAAAGGTTCTAATACTTTGTATTTTTTCTTTGTAGGTTGTGCGTCGGGTCTTTTCAGAGACCTCTTACGATGATGCTATGAGCGCAACCCTCAACGCTTCTCATGAGGATGGGGAAAAGGCCGGCTTCTTGCTTGGTCTAGGGTTTGTTGAGAAAGGCGTCCCGCCTTCCAACTTCCCTTTGTTCAATGTGGATACCGAAGCCATTTACGACCAAGCATTGAACCAATACGCCGCCTTCCCGCATCCAGTGGTGGAAAAGGTGGACGAAGTAGCTGTTGCTGATGATGGGTTAGCTGTCCTCAAAGCTTTCCTCGAACCACCCCGTTCTTCTGACGGAGCGGGTCCAAGTGGAAGCGGCCCTGAAGCTTGACCCTGAAGATCCCTTTCCATTGCTAAGATAGACTTGTATAGATTTACTCTTTCAGGCGGGTAGTAACCCGGCCATTCTTGTAATATATCATTGAAATATAAATCTTTTTGCGGATAAGATTGTTATTTCCTTCTTTGGATTCCTTGCTTTATAAACTCATGACTTAGTTTAAGTTAGCAATTTTCCAAGTTTTTTAGAATAAGTTAACCTGTTGAACGTGGTTGATGATGGGTTAAAGTTTCGCTTCCTCTTTCGTGATTGTGCGGGTAGAACCGTCACTTGCACTTGGTAGGATGGCTAAACTTTAACCTTCATCTGACCTGCGTGTAGGTTTTCCTCATTTTTCCTCGAAATTTCTAAGTATTTAGGATAAGTTAACCTTTGAACGTGGTTGATAGTGGGTTAAAGTTTTGCTTCCTCTTTCGTGATTGTGCGGGTAGAACCGTCACTTGCACTTGGTAGGATGGCTAAACTTTACCCATACCTGACCTGCGTGTAGGTTTTCCTTATCCTTTTTTTTTTTTTTTTTTTTTTTTTAGGATAACCTTTGAACGTGGTAGATGATAGTTTGAAGTTTTGCTTCCTTATTTGTGATTGTGCGGATAAGACCGTCACTTGCACTTACAAAGATGGCTAAACTTTACTTACATCATACCTGCGTGTAGGTTTCCCTTATTTTTAACGTTGTGTTTATGCGGGTTTTGCCGCCTTCCACACGCAACGACTTACTTCTCCCCATTTATGCGGTAAATACCGGCACCAGTGGGGAGTTCATAAGGATAAAGGTAAACACATTATGAAAGGAGAATCATTTCCATTAGAAGTGGCTCTTGGCCTTTTCTTTACAAGTTTTGGAATTGATCTACATATAACATTTGCGTAATTGAGCTCCATTCCATGTTCTTGGGATGGGAGTGCCATCGAGCCTTTCGAGCCGGTATGCGCCCTTTCCCAGAACCTGTTTGATAACGTATGGCCCTTCCCAGACCGGGGCCAACTTTCCTGGGCGTTCTTGGTTCGAAGCCTCGTTGTTACGCAGTATGTAGTCTCCTTCCTTGAAGTTGCAGAGTTTTACCCGCGTGTTGTAGTACTTTTGCATTTGTCGTTTGTAGTTCTCTTCACGCACTGCGGCTAAGTCTCTGCGTTCCTCGGTTAGCATAAGATCCAACCGTCTTTCCGCATCATTGTCTTCTGGCTGACTCAAGACCCTTGGTGAGGGTAGACCAATTTCGACCGGGACCATGGCTTCAGTGCCATAAGTGAGGCTGAACGGGGTTTCTCCCGTACTGGCCTTCTTCAACGTTCTGTTTGCCCAAAGGACGTGCGGAAGCTCGTCCACCCAGCCGGATCTGTGTTTCAAGAGTCTTTTCTTTATGCCTTCGACGATGCTTTTATTTGCTCTTTCCACCTCACCATTTCCTTGCGGGTGTGCCACTGAGGTAAAGGTGTGGGTGATTTGAAGTTCTTTTAGCCACTGTTGTAGCTTTTTGTCAGCAAAGTTGGTGCCGTTATCGCTCACCAAATTCTGTGGAAGTCCAAAACGACAAATTATAAATTCCCAAATAAATTTTTTGATATGCTTTGCGGTTGTTTGGGCTAAAGGTTTTGCTTCTATCCACTTGGTGAAGTAGTCGATGGCTACCACTAGGAACTGAACATTTCCTGCTGCTGTAGGAAATGGGCCTGTCACATCGATGGCCCACTTCTGAAATGGCCACGAAGAAGTGACTGGAACCAGTTCGTTTTTCGGGCGATGCGTGTTAGGTGCGTAAAGCTGGCAAGACCTGCATTTTCTGATGTATGCCAGTGCATCCGTATGCATCCCCGGCCAAAAGTATCCCGCGTTGTTTAGCTTGGCTACAACAGCGCGGGGACCTGCGTGTACCCCACAGATGCCTTCGTGTACTTCCCTTAGGAGGTAGTCGGCATCTTGGTTGTCCACGCATCTCAAGAGTGGGCCAAGAAAGTTACGTCTGTAAAGGATGTCATTGACGAGTTGATAATTCAGTGCTTTACAGCGTAGTTTTCTTGCCTGTGTTTTTGACTCTGGTAGTATTCCTGCTGCAAGGTAATTTATTATTGGTGTTATCCACGTTTCTGTACTGGTTTGGATGACACAAATTTCCTTGTGCGGGACTGATGGCGCTTCGAGGAGTTCAATGCGGATGTCCTTTCCCAGGTGGGTGAAGGCTAGTGATGCAAGCTTGCTTAACGCATCCGCAGATTTGTTTTCGCTGCGCTTGACATGTATGACTTTACAATCACTAAAATCACGCATAAGGGTTTTTGCCTGGGCGAGGTACAGGGCCATGGTGTCGTTCACAGCCGTGTATGTTCCATTTATTTGGTTGGCCACCAGCATGGAATCCACGTGGGCTTCCAAGTTTTTCACTCCCATCTTACGCGCAATTCTCAAACCGGCCAAGAATGCTTCATATTCGGCTTCGTTATTCGTACTTGGAAAGTCCAGCCGAATAGCGTAAGTATATTCTTGGCCCGCTGGGTTGGTTAATTTTAACCCTGCGCCTGAACCCTCGTTACTGGCTGCTCCATCAGTGTAGAGTCGCCAGACATCATTGACGTCCTGTGCTGGGGAGGGTTGAACCTCCTCCTGGCACTCTTTTTCCCGCGAAGCGGGGACTTCTGCAATAAAATCGGCCAAGACCTGGCCCTTTATGGCTGGTCTTGGCTTGTACTTAATTGCATATTCTCCCAATTCAATTGCCCATTTGGCTAGACGTCCCGATAATTCGGGTTTGCCTAGAACATTTGAGAGTTTAAAGTTGGTGAGAATGGTGATTGGGTGGCCCTGGAAATATCGTCTTAACCTGCGTGAAGTGTGTATAAGTGCTAAGACTAATTTTTCAAGGGTAGAGTACCGGGTTTCTACGTCTGTTAGTACACGGCTAACATAATAGATTGGCATCTGGATGCCCTTTCGTTCTACTAGCAGGACTGCCCCGGTTGCTCTATCTGTTGCGGAAAGGTATAGGATTAACTCCTCTCCCGCTTGTGGTGCTGTAAGTGTTGGGAGTTCGATCAGGCGTGACCGAATCTCCTGAAAAGCTGCTTCCGCTTCTGGTGTCCAGCGGAAGTGCGTTTTCTTCAAGCAGTTTCTCAGTGTTGACACGAAAGGAAACGACTTATCCGCATGGTTTGCCAAGAAGCGATTAAGTGCGACTAGTCGCCCATTCAGTGTCTGAGCCTGTTTGATGGTGGTAGGTGATTCCATTTTAACAATGGCTTTGACCTTTTCAGGGTTCGCTCTAAAGCCATCTTTAGTAACAATGACTCCCAAGAACTTCCCTTCTTCCATCCCAAATGAACACTTGCTCGGGTTGAGCTTCATGTTTATCTTTCGGAGCGTGTTGAAAGTTTCTTCAATGTCTTTCAACATCGCCTCAGGCTCGAGGCTTTTGATGACCAAATCATCCATATAGACTTCCAAGTTTCTCCCGATTTGGGCATGAAACTCTTTGTCCATTAGTCGTTGGTACGTGGACCCTGCATTCTTAAGTCCGAATGGCATCATTTTATAACAAAATGTACCATCGGGCGTCCGAAATGCGGTTTTGTCCTGGTCATCAATGGCCATGTGGATTTGGTGGTACCCCTTATACGCATCCAAGAAGCATTTAAGGCGAAATGGTGCCAACGAATCCACTTTGAGATCAATTTCTGGTAACGAATAACAATCTTTGGGGCATGCTTTGTTCAAATCTTTGAAATCTATGCACATGCGCCATTGTTTGTCATTCTTCGGTACCATTACGGGATTTGCAACCCATGTTTGATATCTACTAACGCGTACGATGCCCGCGTCAAGGAGTTCCTTGACTTGGGTTCTACACGCGTTAGTTTGTTCAGGCCCCATTACTCTGCGCTTTTGTACGATTGGCGTAACAGCCGGATCGCATTTGAGCTTATGCTCCGCCTTACTTCGGGGTACACCAGTCATGTCAGCTGGTGCCCACGCAAAGATGTCAGCGTTTTTCTGCAGTAAGCGCTTGAGTAAGGTGCGGATGGGATCAACAATTGTTGGTCCAATGGTAACGGCTTGGTCGGGGTATTTGCCATTGAAGGCCCATTTTTCCGGTTGGGTATCGGTGAACCCCAATGGAATATTTACTCCACTTGCCCCGGCTTGGGTAGTCGGGGTAGTGTTCGTAAGGATTGTATAACCGCCGGTGTTCCCCCCAGTTGCTGGGGTTGTTACCGGGGTTTCTTGGTCGGTTACAGGCCTTTGGACCGGAGTAACGTTAACCATTTCTTCAGAAATTGTGAAAAAACTAAAATAGTTCTAGCTTTTATGCACGGATGGCGCCAATGAAGAAACACTAAGTGACCCGGTACAGATTATAGATAATCTGGGGGTTAAGTAATGTTTCCCACGGATGAGGTCTAGCTGAGAATGCTGTTCTTCAGGAGACCTGCAAAACAAACACCGTAAGCTCGTCACTGAGAAGGGGGGGGGGGGTTCCTCCTTGTGACCACCCTCCGGCGTGAGAATCAGACTAGGTTGCTCTGAATATAAGTGTATATTAAGAGATTGCTAGATAACTGGATAGCAGATGATCTTACCATTCCAAGATGTTGGAGTATTTATAGCCGAAGGTAGGTTTCCTAGAAGGTACAGCCGGCTGAATAGTATTCCTGTTCTACCAACAGTGGACTATGCACAGGCCATACTGGTTGGTGGATAGATTACGGCCAACAGTAACTATGTCGGCTGCACTATTCCTCCAACTGTAGATTATGCACGTCCTACCTACTGTGGATTATACGCAGGCCATGCTGGTTGGTGAATAGGTTACGGCCAACAGTAACACTATTTCACCAACTGTAGGCTGCGCACGCCCTACAGTAAGGGTTGGTGAGTAGGCAGCGGCTAATAGTGACAAACAGTACTAGAGGGTGCTCCTCCTCGCACTGTTGTCGGTGAGCTGTCACCCTGTGATTGGCTCATGGGTTGTTCTGGTCAGATCGTCTGTCCTATCCATACCTTGGTAGGTATAGTACAGAAGATCTTTCAGAATCATACAGACTGGCTCATTTAGGCGGGATTGTTCCCGCCTTGCTCATTCCTTCATGTGACTACTGAAGTATCTATTGTCTTGTGCGTGTAGCCCTGCTGTCCGCGGGTAGCCTTCCCTGATGGCTTGTATCCGCAACTGCGGGAACAGGCGGGGTACTTCACCATTGGGAGGCTTTCCCTGCGTGTACAGCTTGCGTACTGCGCGTAAGGTTCTATGAGCATGGTGGGTCCTGCGGGAGCAGATGGTCTTTGCGCAGACGTCCCTGTTTAAGGTGAGTCTTGCGGGACCAACTGGGCTCTGCTGGGACCTACCTCTTCATATAGTAATGCTCGCGAAAGGAGCATTATATGGAGTGTCCTGTATGAACACTATTCTAATTTGAGGAAGCATTTACGATGATCATCTAGGCTTTTAAGTCATCTCATTCCTTTAATACAAATAATATTTAAATACTTATTTCGCATTCCGTATATTCACTATTCATAATCATTGTTTCTTTGTTTTTTTTAATGGAATAAAATAAATAAAGAATAATACAATATTATTTAATTAATAAAGATAATCACGGAAAATTAGTCAAATTACAAACTCTCTTTGTTTTACTTTTAAATATAAAAATAAGAAACAAGCGGCATTTAGCTAGATTGCAGGGACAAGTATGAGGAACCCAATATAAACGCGGAGACAACTCAACTCAACAAGGGTTGGCAATTTTTGACACAGCATGAAAATAATTAGGTTTTAGATTGTCATATCAAACCAATTTAATAAACAAGTCATATACAGATTAACTTGTTTAATTAAACATGTTGACCCACTAACCCATTTATAACCCATCTAACCCACTTTTTACAACCAACCAGATTAATACATTTACAACTTCATGATAACAACCGCTTTGCCAACTTGTTTGACACATTTAGATAAACAGTTTGTGTTCACGTACATGATCTTAAAATGTACCCGTATTTTAACAAATATTTTTCACACAAATAAAAACACGCGCCGTGCCTTTGATACAAATTAACCCGTCAACTTGACACATCAACACCAATATCCAACGTGGCGCCACGTAGGCACTAGGTCCCACAGCGTCCTCATCACAACCGTCCACCGTTCCACGTAGCTCACCCCAACTAAAACCTCAAGCCAAGGACTTCAAATCAGTGCATTACAGCACTAGCACTTTTATATACTTTTTATAAAAACCCTTGATGTTATTATTATTATTATATCTATCACCGTCACAAATTCATTCATTCATTCATTCTCCATTGTGTTTCACTTTCTGATCATAATCGGACCACAAAAACCCTAAAAATTAGGGCTTTTCATTCTCATCGATAATAACCTGTTATCGATAGGTTATATCAATGGAATCATCGTCAATTGCAACTCACACCGCTCAGAATCCAAAGTAAAACTTCATATTATTATTATTATTATTATTATTAATCGTTCGTGTTATTGATCGGTTTGAATTTTGATTATTAATAGGAAACGGACGTATGCCGGAAGCAGTTCGTCGTACGGTGAACCCGAGGTGCTTGAGATTGCACCTCCATTGGCTGATCAATCGGCCAAGTTGAAAGCTAAGGGTAAACAAAAGGAGGTAATGAATTGAATTGAATTGAATGGAATTGAATTGTTGTTGATTGATTGGCCTAGGGTTTGTTAATTGTTTTTTGCTTTGGTTTATGATGTGAAACTCAAACCCTAGGTGTTTGATGTAAGTTTAATATGATTTTGATGCTCTGTTTGTAGTTTTTGTGAAGCTGTTTATGGAAGTTGCGGTGTTTGCACGGTTTTTAAGTCGTACCGGATTGAGCTGAAAAACGGTAGAACCGGTTAAATAGGAAAACTTTTCCTGGAAATTCATATAAATGCACTTATTTTCATAAAACAATACAAAAAGTAATAAAGCAAAAGTTAATCCATAATAAAAAATAATACAAAAGCACTTGATTTTCATAAAAGTATTCCAAAAGTGTACTTGTGTAAAGGTTATTTGCTAGGTTAAAAGCAGTTTTTGAAAAATATGGGCCGCAAGTTTCAAAACTCTCTTGGGCTTCAAACAGGTTTGCCGGTACAAACCGGTATTTTAGAAAAAATGGCTGGTTTGATATTCTAGCAAACCGGCGAAAAATATTGGACTCAAAATACTGGCCGGCTGTAGAAAATCCGGTTTGGTTGGTTGAACCGCACGATTTGTGCCGGTTTTTGAACATTGTTTGCAATCTCTATGAGACTGATTATTGTATATTTGATTATATGTATGCATGTACTTTTCTTTTAATACTTGTATTTTTCAGTATTACAGAACTCACTAGGCGCTTGTCGGCCGGTGGGGTACTGACTAGCGATTAATCGAGATTATTTGGGATCGGAATTTTCGTATGTAATATACAGTTACACACACACGCACGCACACACTTTTTATAGTTAAAATTTGAAGTAGACAGGTCTTAATCACTCTCGACCCATTAGGACTGACATGACTGGAAATTGGTTGGAATTAGGGTCGAGTAGGTCTGGCTTTGACTTAGTTTTACAGATTAGCCAATTAGCCAAAATTGAATTGCCAGAACTCTGATTAGTGATATTTGCAACACTGCTTGTATTAATTCCTCTATATGCTATGATATGTTAAAAGAGTGGAACATTGTGGTTAACTGGTTATTCGTGTCTCAGGTTGCTTATCATGAAATAATTGATGTTGACATCGATGATGATGTTGTGCTTTTTGAAGGGAAGTTTGAGCCTAACAAGAAGGCAAAGGGTAATACGGGCATTTCGCTTGGCTCCAGCAGTTCATCAAAACTGGATTCAAAGAAAGCTGTATCAAACAAGAATGGGAAGGTATAAGTTTTTCTTGATCATATCTTTTCATTTTATGAATAATTGAGTTTTCAATTTGTGTCTGTTTCAGGAGATTCCCACAGGCTTTAACCCGGGATTTAATAACTTTTTTGATTTAGAGGACTATGTTTTTGACGATGATTATGGTTCGTTACAATCCCATTTTAATAGCACTGGTATTCCCCTGGGATATGAAGCCCCGTTTCCTTGGTTACCAGAATTAGTCCCAAAGACAATGGATGATAACCCTGCAACTCCACTTGTAACTTCAAGTGCACAAGTAAAGAAGGCGAGTCTGAGTCAGCCTTACAAGGCTGACCCGATCTCAAAATCTACTGTGCTTTCTTCAAGCAAATCAAGTGCACCTGTATATAAACATGTTTCAGCACAAACTATGAACTCTAATACTTTATCTAATAATTATAACACTCAACTTGGAAATGGGCCTTCAAGTTTTCCTCAGCTGGGCTTGAACACAGGTTATCCTCAGTTGGCCATGAACAATGCTGTGTTCTCTATGAATGATATGTTATTGGGTTCGGCTGGTGCTGTAAATGGGCCGAGCCCAGTAAGTGCGAGTTCTGTTAAAAACTCATCTAAAGTAGCAAAGCTTGTCAATGGTGATGTAAAGAAAAGGTATGAAAGTTTCAAGAAGTTTGATACTGTCATGGACCATTCAGATCATCATTATGCAAGAAAGAATTCATCAAGGAAGCAGGAAAGTGCATTTAAGCCACCCAAAAATTGGGCTAAAAGGATACAAGAAGAGTGGAGGATTCTTGAGAAGCACTTGCCTGGTATGTCTCACTAATTGGACCATTTATTATTTCTATTGAAAAATTTATGGTTTATGAAAATACATCACACTTTATTATTTGTTAACAGACACAATATTTGTTAGAGCTTATGAATCAAGGATGGATCTTTTAAGGGCTGTAATTATTGGAGCAGAGGGGACACCGTATCATGATGGTCTTTTCTTCTTTGATGTGTGTTTTCCAATCAGTTATCCTAATACCCCGCCTGTGAGTGATCATTCTCTTATTTTATCCAATTGATTTTAACATATGAATTCTTAATGCCATTTGGGCTCAAACAATGGCCCAAAATTTTTGGGTCTAAACTCTTAAGTCTTTTGTTAGTTATTAATTAATTATTATTACGCATTTGGGCCTAGAAATTTTTGGGCCACGTCACTCATGATTCATAAATTTAATGACAAAAGTCGGTTTTCTTTTCTCAGTTTTTCATATCTGGTTTGGTTTGGTTTTGTACTTTTGCCATTTGGACTTGAATTTTTAGGGCATGAAGGAAAATTATTTGTTAATTTATAATCGACTATTTTACAATTTTTGTTCTTTATACTATTGCAAATTAGGGACTGAGTCCTTTAAAGAAGTGACTTTTAGTGGCTAGTCTTTATATGCAAACTTGCCTTGCTTATAGTCTTTTACCCTAACGGGGCAAGTATACCACCACCAAACATCACACCTCCATCTTATTTGTCACCTAATTTGGTGTGCTTATTCCAAAAATCCCTAACCTCAATTAGCACACGCGAGCAAATGGACCTGCCATGTCGAATACCTCCATTTTCTCCTGTGAAAGCCGCAACAAGTTTTCTCCGGCGAAGTTCGCCGTCATCGCCTGCAACTTTATGTAAGAACCTATCTATGGTCATCTTCTTAATTGCATCCCAATTTTCATAACCCAATCCTAAGTCTAATTTTGACGTTATTTTACTAATTTTGTGAAAATAACGTTAAAAGTGATGGAAGGTTAATTAGGCATCATGTGGTGGCGTTGATAGCCGAAAGACAAGGGTACATGCACCAATCAGCCGGCGTCCCGATGATTGAGTGCTATGTGCCTTATGTAATATGTCCAAGGCTTGATGCAAAACTACTATCGAGCCGGGGGTCTCACCGGAAGCAGCCTCTCTATCCCCATGGGGTAGAGGTAAGGCTGTCTACATCTTACCCTCCTCAGACCCTACCATAGCTTTGCTATTGGTGGGATATACTGAGTACGATGATGATGATGATGAAAGCAAGGCAAGTTTGCATATTAAGGAATGCCAGTTAAAGCTATTTCTTGAAAGGACCTGGTCCATAATTTGCAATAGTATAAAGGGCAAAAACTTTAATTTTAGTCTTAATAATTAATTGATTATTGCACATTTAAGCCTAAATTTTTGGGCTACACTATTTATAGTCCAATGATCAGATAACAGAAGTCTGCCTTTTCGGTTTTACGGTTTTTTCGGTACATGCAAAACCGAACCTGAAATTTGTTTTATGAAAGAGCATATAACCAAACTGTTGGTTTAGGGTTGGTTGGGTTTGATTATTTTGGTTTGGGATCGGTTTTTCGATTTCACGCACATTCCTACTAATATATTTAATCATGTTTTTTTAGCTTGTGCACTATCACTCCGGTGGCCTTCGTATCAATCCAAATCTATACAACTGTGGTAAAGTTTGCTTGAGTCTTCTGAACACATGGGGTGGTGGGCAAAAGGAGAGGTGGCTCCCGGGCACTTCAACTATGCTTCAAGTTCTGGTCTCGATACAGGGTCTGATTTTGAACATGAAACCCTACTTTAACGAACCGGGATATGCACATTCAGGTGGTACTGAATATGGAGATAAGGCTTCCTTACAATACAATGAAAACACCCTTATTTTATCACTCAAAACAATGGTCTATGCCATGAACAACCCACCAAAGGTAAGATTTGATCATTTTCGTTTATTTATTTATTTGTTTGTTTAATGTTTATTGTTTGATACATGTATATGTGGTTGGTTAACGCAGCACTTTGAGGAATTGGTGATTGGGCATTTTCAGCATCGTGTACGCGATATATTAATGGCGTGTAAAGCGTATACTGAAGGTGTGCAAGTCGGGTGTCTTGTTAAAGGCGGTGTGCAAGACGTTGACGAGGGTAATAAAAGTTGCTCTCAAAGGTTCAAGTACGATGTGGGTTTATATATTAAGACACTAATAGCTGCATTTGAGAAGATAGGCGCAAAAGAAGCCCAAGAGTTTCTTTATTTAGGTGTCAAGGAAGGTTCCGTGCATCCGCCTCCGCCCCTGGGCCCGGGCTTTCCCACACTCTTCCCTTTATACCCCCCGAGTTTCAAGCCTAAGCCTAACCCTAACCCTAACCCTAACCCTAACCCTAACCTTGCTGCACATGGTTATCCTCCACTCTCTTTTAATTCTTTACCTGCTGGTTATAATCATCAGCCTTGGTGAAAACATGTGAATGTGATTGGATTTGGTAACTTGCATTTTTTCTTTTTTTCTTTTTTTTGTTTTTTTTTATGTGGGCTGGACTTAGGGACACCACATATGATTATGCCATGTATATAGGGGACTAACCTTTTTGTTATGGTATAAAAGTATTTGGGAAACATATCTAGACTTTGATTACATATGCAGATGGTCAGTTATGTATGTTATTGCAGTTGTGGTTTTGGTGAAAACGGTAATTAAGACTATGGGGCTGTTTCTAGTCGGTCAGAGGTGGAGTGTGTTTGGTTAAACCTTTTAATGGTTCATGAAGTCTCTTAATGGTTAATGAATCTGAGGCAACCTCTTAGTTGATTCAACACAGGATTGCCAAACAACCCCTAACTTTGACCCGTGCAAATCGTTTACTGATTTGATAACTCTCTTGGAGGCAAAATAGTGATGGAAGTAATAGTTTTTGCTGTAGATGCTAAAGTGATAACTTTTTTAAATGACTTCTTGTGAGGACCAAATACAGATTTTGTTGCTAAAGTGATAACTTTTTTAAATGGTTTGTAGGAGTGTGTATTGATTGGACTGTCCAAACTGAAGTTACAATTTCAACTGTCCAAATTGAAGATAGTCGGCCGGTTTGAAATCCTAATATAATAGAATGGTTAGATTTCGATGGTTTTAGCGGTTCTGGATCGCCTTTTCTTTTAATCATTTCTTATTTTACGATTTTTAACACAAGCTAATGGTTGAATAAAATTAAAACCGGTCTAAGTCGTTAAACGGCCAAATCAGTATTTCTAGTTGGTCCGGCCGACCAATCCAACCTCTGGTTCGATTTGTTCTTTCTAAAACTGTAGTTGAAAGTTTGACCAATAACTTTTGTCAAAAACGACGATTTTCACCGTAAACAATCTTATTTGCACCGTAAACTATGATTACACGTCTTTGTGTGTGGCGTTTTTCACATACGTGGCAGTGACATGTTAGAACATTTTTTACTTTTTGTTGGAACCGTTACGGGTGCTCTAATTTAATTGGAGAGAAAAAGTAAGTGAGGTTGGTGGTTAAACTATGCTTGTAAACGAACTAAACGAACAAGGATATGTTCGTGTTCGTTCATATAACTTTAAACAAGCATGAACACTTAATCAGACAAATATTTGCGTTTATGTTTGTTTGTTTGAAATGAAAATTTTCACATTTGTTTATGTTCATTCATTTAAAATCTATGCGAAAAATCAAATATAAATAAACATTGTAGAAAAGAGATAAACGAACATATATGAATATACACAAACAAACATATATAAAACTTTAAACATATGATTCATCCAAATGACACATGAATGAACATAAACGAATGAACATAAACAAACATAAATAAACGAACGAAACACGTGTTCATATCCGTTTATTCATTAATTAAATGAACCAACTTAACCAAACTTTCCATAAAACAGTTCACTAAACATTCAAGTTGTTTACCCGCCTAACTTTTAACATATAAACCACGTGAGTAAAATACTTTTCATCAATACAAAATGGGAAAATTCCCAAAAATAGCCCTTTTTTAGAGAGAGAAACTAAAAAATAGCCCTAAATTTTAACATATTCTCAAAATAGCCCATCAAATTTGGACTGAGGAGACGAGTTCTGAAAAAATCCTCCGGCCAATAAAATTTAAAGTGTCAAAATCCGACGAGTTTTTTAAAAATATTGGGGGACCAGTCCATATTTTCTATTAAAAGTTCTTGAAATTAAACAGTCTTTTCCGACGGTCTTTTAATGTTTCCTAACGGGTCCCCACAACTTCCAAAAACATGGAAAAATGTGTCTTCAAATTCATTCTTTCAAGAAGCATTTAGGGTGAATTTGTACCAAGAATACCATAAATTTATAAATATTGAGGGATCCGTCTATATTTTTGAACTAAAATTTATTTTCCAAAGCTTTCTTGTTAGACGGATTCTTTAAGTTTCTTATCTAATCCTACAAATTTTAAAGACATGGAAAAATGTGTCATTTCTTATTGTCTTTCAAGACACTTACTTGAAAAATTTGAACTAAGAGGATCATATTTTTGAAAATATTGAGGTACCCATCCATATTCTTCACAAAATCTTAATATTAAAAAGTTGTCTTGCCAGACGGGATATTTAAGTTTCTTATCTCGACTCTATATATTTTGAACTCATGGAAAAATGCGCCATTAAAATTTGTCTTTCAAGACACTTACTTGAAAATTTTGAACTAATGGGATCATATTTTTGAAAATATTGAGGTACTCGTCCATATTCTTCACAAAATCTTAATATTAAAAAGTTGTCTTGCTAGACGGGTTATTTAAGTTTCTTATCTCGACCCTATATATTTTGAACTCATGGAAAAATGTGCCATTAAACTTTGTCTTTCAAGACACTTACTTGAAAATTTTGAACTAATGAGATCATATTTTTGAAAATATTGAGGTCCCCGTCCATATTCTTCACAAAATCTTAATATTAAAAGTTGTCTTGCTAGACGGGTTATTTAAGTTTCTTATCTCAACCCTATATAATTTGAACTCATGGAAAAATGTGCATTAAAAATTTGTCTTTCAAGACACGAATCTTTAAAATATTTACGAAGGAGACGAGTATGTAGTATATTCTTACTTGTCCGCCCATATTTACATTATATCTATCATCTTCATCAATCCTCATTCATTCACATATTTTCATCAAATTCTAACTCTTGAATCAAAATTAGCTTGGAATGGTTGATGTTTGAAGCAAGATTAACACCTCCCCGTTTACAGTTTATTGGAACATAATCATACCTTCCGTTACTGGTTTGCCAATTACCACCATAACAAACAACAACATTATCAAATTCCATGGAAGATAAGGTTTAGAGTGGTATGAGAGGATGGTTTAGGGTGATATGAAGTAGAAGATGATGAAGATAACTCATGTGTATTCTTTAGATGATCATGTCGGAAAAGACGGAATCTCATACTATATTATCGGTATAGACGGAATATAAATAAATTTTGAAGGTCTAGACTAAATTTAAAAACATAAAAAATAAACTACAAACTCGTCTTCTTGGTACAAATTCACCCTAAATTCGTCTTGAAAGACTGAATTTGAAGGCACATTTTCCCATGTTTTTGGAAGTTGTGGGGACCCTTTAAGAAACATTAAAAGACCGTCGAAAAATACTATTTAATTTCAATAACTTTTAATAGGAAATATGGACTGGTCCACCAATATTTTTAAAAAACCCGTCGGATTTTGACACTTGTCTAAATTTTATTGGCCGAAGGATTTTTTCAGATCTCGTCTTCTCAGTCCAAATTTGATAGGCCATTTTGAGAATATGTTGAAAATTAGGGCTATTTTTTAGTTTCTCTCTCCTAAAAGGGCTATTTTGGGAATTTTCCCATATATAATCCATAAACAAAACATATAAAATAAAATTTAGAAGGGGCTAACCTGTCAAATCACAATTCTTATAAATATATTATGGGAAATTTCTTAAAATAACCTATCGGACCACGGTTTTTTAAAAATAGCTCAAAACCAAAGAAAAGCCCAAACTAGCCTAAAAATCTCGTCGGATCTGACGGAAACTGTTTCTAATTCAACGGATTAATAACAACCAAGACGCGTCATGAAGCATACTATTCCGTCGGATCCGAAGGTTTACCGACGTAATAATAAACAACCGGATTTGACGGTTTAGTTCATGCTTCCGCCTATTGTTGTTGAGACTGGACCGGACCGGCCGGTCGAACCGATTCAACCCAGAGTCGGTCCACCGACCGGTCCGATTTTATATAGTTCGCTCGGCTTTAGGGAACCGGCGGCCCGAACTGGTTGAACCGAAAAACCGAACCGGTTTTCTAAATTTTTTTTTCCAGCCCTACTCGTCATTTGACCAAAGTTGTTCGACCGATCCAACCGGTGAACCAGTTTACCGTCTATTTTAATATCTGATCTGGTTATGAAAACATTGCTTCCGTCGGATCATACATAATTTTTAGGCTCGTTTGGTTTATATTCAAACCATGGTCAAAATAGGCTATTTTGGTAAATTTCTAATATATTATTATTATTATTATTATTATTATTATTATTATCTTCCCTACATATGTTCATTCACCCATAAACCCTCATAACCCTAATTCCCAAAACATTCCGATCGCCGGAAAATTAACCCAATTCCGTAATGGCAACCGACGGGTACCTATACGAAACCCTATCTCCTCTATCATCCACCGCAGCCGTCTCATGTCCACCACCAACAACCTCAACGCCGTTGCCGGAACCTGACAACGAAGATTACCTAGTCCTTCGTAATCACATTCCAATAACCACAATCTCAACGCCGTTGCCGGAAACTGACGCTCCTGAATTCTTCTCTCTTGACGTTGTTAACGACTACGGAGATGATTACAGTACGCGTACGCCGCCGTTGAAACGGTCAAAATTGGCTACGCCGGTAGTGGATGAAGAGCCGAAGAGGTTGCTTGAAGCTGGATGGTTTCGGGCTAATTGTAGGTTTAAAAGCCCCATGCTTCAGCTTCATAAAGGTGTGCTAATTGTGTGTATTATATGTTTTTATTTGATTTATTAGGTTAGGGTTATTAAAATTGGAATTTAATTTGATATGTTTTGATTGAGTGATTCCATGGTTAAAAGTTTGGTATGATGAGTTTGGTACTGGACCGCATTGTACCGAAATATACGGTTTCCGAAAACGAGTGAAACCATATTCCAAATAATATCTATGCAGTTATTGTGGTAAAAATTTGGATATCGGTCAAGGACTGATATTTGAGATATGGGTTATTGCAGTGGGATCTTGGTAATTTTAACATCATGTGGAATTTTTTATATAGCAATTTAGCACTGAAGTATACTTTCCTACCATTAACAATTTAACGTTTTGCAAATTGAAAAACGCTAACAATTGTAGCAAGTAGAAACTGATTAAGACTTAAAACACTAATATTAAACATTTAACTGGAGGAACTTAGATGAAAGGTACTGATATCGGGAAAAATCAGTGATATAGATATTATAGGTGCTAGTATTTCACATGGGGACCGATAACCGATATAGCACCGATATTTACTGCATAGGATATCATTGAAAGTACCGAAACCAGAGGGTTCCATTACCAAAAACATGGAAAACAAGTACTGATACCGATTGTGTTTGGCGGTATTGGTTTAATACGGTACCGGTATTATGCAAAAAATTCTCATCCCTATTTGTTGTGATTTAATCTAATTAGAAGTCAATTTTGATTAGGTGTTTCAAATTGAATGTTAAGATATATAAAACCTTTTTTTTACTGAGAAGTGTTTGTATGATGTT
The DNA here is from genome assembly GCF_021521415.1 of Bidens hawaiensis. NCBI lineage: Eukaryota > Viridiplantae > Streptophyta > Magnoliopsida > Asterales > Asteraceae > Bidens > Bidens hawaiensis. The sequence continues at coordinate 2,539,870 of NW_027491045.1, forward strand.
ATGATATCAAGCTATTTCTTTTGATTGCAGAAATATTGGATTTCTGTGATTTTCTATCTCCAACTGCTGAAGAGCAAGTGTCACGAAACGCAGCTGTTGAAGGTGTTTCAGATGTTATTAAGTATATCTGGCCTAACTGCAAGGTATGTTTTAAAAGAAGAGTTACAAAATGGTATTGACTTTTGATAAATGCTAGAAAGATGCATGATATGATGGTTTGTATTTGGTTGCAGGTGGAAGTATTTGGTTCATTCAAGACCGGTTTGTTCCTGCCAAGCAGCGATGTTGATGTGAGAATTATATTGTTTTTATATCTTATTATTTATAATAGGATGTTATTAGAGAACTTATGGCTGTTGGCTGAACTGTAGATGGTGATATTAGAATCGCGTATTAGAACGCCTCAGATGGGCTTATATGCTCTTTCAAGGGCTTTGTCACAGAAAGGTGTTGCAAAAAAGATTCAGGTACTTTTTTAATATATGGTAAATTTACATCATTGTTTCGATAGTTCCATTAAATATTTGTCTAATTCATATGTTTGGATGTATGTATATATATATATATATATGTTGTAAAATATATCAGGTGATTGCCAAGGCTCGTGTGCCAATCATTAAGTTTGTGGAGAAACGAAGTGGTATCTCATTTGATGTAAGGTTAGACATTTCAAATATTTTGTTTTGCTAAAAATGATAACTTTGAGTATTATCAGTTTTTCTTGAATATATATATTCCTTCCAACAGTTTTGATATGGAAAATGGTCCAAAAGCTGCTGAGTATATACAGGTTTGTTTTATATATCTGAAAACAGAGGAACAATTTCCTTTGATGAGAAAATAATTTTAAAGTTAAGGAAATTTATATTAATATAATAGTTTTTAATATTTTTTTCCAGGATGCTATATCTAAATGGCCCCCTTTAAGGCCGCTGTGTTTAATCTTGAAAGTGTTTCTACAACAACGTGAGTTAAACGAGGTGTGTGACACTTCTCAACTTGTCTGTCTCAATTTTAGTAATGTTTTTTTAATGATAAATGTATCAACCATTTGTTATCATTTCAGGTGTATTCTGGTGGGATCGGGTCCTATGCACTCCTAGCTATGTTAATAGCAATGCTGCGGGTACTTACTATATGCACTTACCACATGGGTACTCGTTTTTTAAATCACGGGTTCCATGCTTTTTATCATCAAGAATAAAGAGGCATTATATACGATCTGTTATCATAGAAGTTGATTAAAAAGTTATTGTAACTTAAGTTACTTTTCTGTATTTTGGTTTCTGATGGAATTCTTGTTATTTTTGCTCTATTTGATTATTATAGAATTCAATGGGTACCCATGCTTCTGCAGAACATAATCTTGGAGTCCTTCTGGTATTTGTCTCTTTAAACTGTTGTATTTGCGTGCTCTTAACGTTATGTGGAGATCTTTCTGTTTTTTTAGTAATAATAATGTTTTATGTTTTGGAAATAGGTAACTTTCTTTGATATGTATGGGCGTAAGTTAAACAGTTCAGATGTTGGTGTATCTTGCGATGGAGGCACGTTTTTCTCTAAAAAGAGCAAAGGGTAATATAGGAATTTGAAACAATTATGATTATTTCGATGTACTTCAGTTCATATATTTGTTGATTTTTAATTCGTTTTTTCTTTTGGACTTTCAGTTTTTTAAATGCAAACAGACGGTCACTGCTTTCTATCCAGGATCCACAGGTAACTTGTTTTTCTAGTTTTGCATTTTATGAAGTTATGATTATGAAAATATATAAATAATTTCCGTTTTTTTGTGTTTCATGATAGGATCCGGATAATGATATAGGGAAAAATTCCTTCAACTATTTCCAGGTTAGTCAATTGACCCTTTGGCGTTGACCTAAAGTGTCTGTACAAGTGAAATGCCTAAAATACCCTTGTGTATTCGGTTGGTGCAGATCAAGTCTGCATTTGGAATGGCATGCTCGACTCTCACAGACAATAAACTTATTATGAGCCTGGGTCCGAACCTAAGCATCCTTGGTACCATTATAAGACCAGATAAAGTATTATTGGAACGAAAAGGCGGTTTAAACGGTGACGTGACATTCACTAACCTACTTCCGGGAGCAGGAGAACCATTGCAAAAAGATTTTGGTGAACACGAGGGGCTTTTTTGTAATTGGAATGTGGCTGAGGAAGAACCGTTTTCACGTGGAAATGATGGTGGTGATGATGGTGCTGGTAAAGAGTCTGGTAAAAAGTCAAAGAAAGCGGTCAAGAAGAGGACGGTCAAAGTTAAAAAGGCGGTTACTATCAAGAAAAGGAAGAGAACATCAGCAGATACATAGAGGTTATATACTTCCAAGAAATCTTGGTCAGTTTTGTTGATGATTGTTGTAGACTATTGATCCTCGAGGACGATAGATATAACGGTAGTTTTTATGTTTTGTTAGAATTAAGGTTATTCTTTTCTTGTACCTTAAATTATGATTGATGCGGTCGACTAATATTAAATTTTGACAGTTTTTGTGTTTGGTATAAAATCTATGTTAATTTTGTTTGGAATGTTTTATTCTATATATTAGATTCTTTAATATATTCCAAGTATATGGATGGAAGAGCCAAGAATTCAAATAGTTAATACCAAGAGTTTGTTGAATGTTTGATTTAGTTAGATATGTGATTGGTAATTAGCTATTGTACATGCATATTTTTGTGTCATCTTTATGCCTTATAAAGGTTATTTTAACCTTAGATATCTTGTTATTACATAAATAGGAAGTGTCATGGGGTTGGTGGTTTAGCGGCAAACACAGTATCTAGATCTTTTAGTGCAAAAGTAGTGCCGAGTCAATGGATGGCCTTATGATTTATGAAGAGATATGGTGGCCCAAGCACCATACGAATCAAAATACGGTTCAACCCGTTAAACCTGCCAAAGATCGTGTCCACACGTCGCATGAGGAGGCAGTTTAAATATCGTTTCATGTGTCATCAGATATATGTCTCGATACGCATGATAAATTTTGAACCAATCAAATACAAGGTCACCATCAAAGGCGGTTACTCTTAACAAAATTTAATGTCACGTGATAAAATTTTGGACCAATCAAATACAAGAGGTCACCAGTAAAGGTGGTTACTCTCAACAGAATGGACCTCACTCAATGAGAGTGACGTTTACCAACATCAACTATAAATATAAGGTATCTGATGAAAGTAAGGTCATCTACACACACAACACTTTACTTTCACTTATGCTCTCAGATCGCTTTATTGATTCTTGCGTCGGAGGTTGGTCACTGTGAGAACCCCTTCATGTGGCGAGACTTTAACGGTGATCGGTTTTACAGGTGAACCCCTTCATGTGGCGAGACTTTCAACGGTGATCGGTTTTGCAAGTCAGAAGCTCTTCGCTGGATGCATATCTCCCCATCTCCGGTACAATTCCAAGCCAGATAGCTTATTCCTATAGCTAATTTGGTTTGGTAGTTTTCCATCAAAGTATACAAAGGACCTTTGAAAGGTTTTAAAACCATGCCCTAGATGTTTCTTCAAGGCCAAAAGAGACCGATAAAGTGCGTTGTACATGGTATTTAAGGGTACAATTGCGGCCATAACGAATTAATAAGTATATAACAGATTCGCAAGTGTGGTCACACATGCAATGAGTTTTAATTTTTGAATTAGAAAGTAGGTTATAAACGGGATTCAAACAAACCTGCAAACACATTTAACTAAAAAGGCCGGGTTCAGGTTGACAAGTTCACGTGTTAACCCGTCTGTTTCTTTTATAGATGTCTGTATATGTAATAACTTAAAATGGTTTAAGTATTTTATTATCAAATCTAAAACTAAAAAAAAAATTTGAAATCAAGTTTTATAATTTAAATGTAACTGCTTTATATAAATCTTTATTTTTTATTATAAATTTGTAAATGAGAGTATTAACATGCAAAAGTAAAAAAATATCAAATCATACAAGACGTGTTGTGTTCATGTCAACCCTCGAATAACCATGACACGATACAATTCATGGGTTCGGATCACATATTCAAAAGTGACACCAACGCCACCAAAATATAGATTTAGTTATAAACTAAGGCCACCAAAATACTTCATAAAAGCCATAATAGCGTTAATAGATGTCTTCAAACAAACATAACAAACATAGTCACATAGATGCTCACAAACAAAAATAAGTTCTGAAATTTAGCAAAGTTTATCTAAGATGCTAGTTATAAATAAGCGACATACTCAGCCCTGCTTGTTAAAACTTAAACGTTTCGGATTGATGACATCAATCCTAATAGACATCACCTGCCCATCTTCTTCTTCGGTCCAATTTATCGCATCCCTCTCTAGTAGTTTGCGTATCTGCATACATTCACACAAAATACACATAAATAATGGAAAAGCAATACAACCAAAATAGATGATTCGTGCAAGTGGAATTAACAAGAATCATAGAATTCTTACCAGACGTTTACGTTTGTTCTTGACATCATTGGCCCCAACCATGACTTTAAGATAATGAATGGCTGCACCAAACAGATAATTGATTTAAGCTTACTAAAAATATGAATAAAGTTATAACAAAAATGACGACTTACATGGAATGCCAGACATAGATTTCAATTGAGTTTTCAATAGATGTATCGCGTCCTTTGGATCATAGTCGTTTAGATTGATGGAAATCGCTTCTCCATCATCACTACAACCAAAATCATAAAATCACTTTCAAATTTTACATTTCCACCCAGTTAGGGCTGTCACTTTTAACCAAAACCCAACCCGAGAAAACACGTACCCAAACCCGAACTAACCCGAACCGAAGTAATTCGGGTTGGTTCTCGGGTTTGATTTATAAGTTTCGGGTCAACCTAAATAAACTTTTAGTTTCGAAATTAAATATATTTATAGGTATAATATGCTTAGTCTTAGCCACTAGCGTTATCAGAATCTGGTCCTAATCGATAGTTGTTATTACAACTATTATAGATCGATTGCTTATTGTTAATTTATGGTTTTTGTTTATTACTAATAGCAACCGTAATCGAACAACCAAATCACGCTCGATTGAAGACGATTATGGTTCGAGTTAGATTAATTTACTCTTCTTTTGGATTATTTTATCAAGCTATGTTGGTTTATTATTTGCTTACGAGCAAAGAATAATATGTTGTTTTAATTTTCTCATTGTAGTTTTTATTTTTTTTTTTGTTTTATGTTTTGTTTTCTAGGATACTCGAAGCTCGATTAACCCAACCCGAAAAAACCCGAACCCAAATTACCTGAACCCGAAAAACCCGTGAGAGATTCGGGTTGGGTTTCGGGTCAAGATTTAAAACTTTGAAACCCGAAGAACCCGAATAACACCCCTACACCCAGTAAGTATTTAAACCGCCTTTTGCTTTTTTATCAATAAGTAATTCAAATATAATCTATAAACCTGTTTTGCGTGAGTAATTTGGTAGATTTTTCATCTGCCTCACTAGCCTTAGCCATGTAACAGTGTCCCTGCATAGCCAAAAATATTTCAACCAAACAAGTAAACGTAAAAAAAACGTTTTTGCTTTTAAATAATTAACTTTGAAAACAATATAACTCCTCAAAAAACAGAAAATTCCAACCTGTTCAACGAGCCTATGTGAACGCTCATCGTCACCCTTTGCATATGCATCAGCAGCCTGTTGTCACATATGACCGATCATAAATGCAATATACAATACAAAAACTGAAATATGTAGATAATATGGTAGTATCCCGCTTACGGCTCTATAATACTGTTTCATTGTAATCCAGTGTTCCATCGTAGCTTCCCTTAAGGTCTCATAGTTATCCTCAACCTCTTCATTACCTATTCATCAAACAGCAAGCATAAAGATTATATTTAACTGTCGAAACTATTAATACGAATAACATTTTGAAATTATATGTAAATATGTCGTACCATTCTCATTAACTTCCTTCTTTACTATAGGAGTTTTAAGCTCTACAGTCGTGTCTTCTAGAGGTGCAGTTACCAGACCATATTTTCTAGTCCTAGGTTGCCTTTTTGGACGGACTGTTTCGGGTGCCACTTCAGATATTTCAGGACCATTTCCTTCTTTACTATAGGAGTTTTAAGCTCTACAGTCGTGTCTTCTAGAGGCGCAGTTACCAGACCATATTTTCTAGTCCTAGGTTGCCTTTTTGGACGGACTGTTTCGGGTGCCACTTCAGATATTTCAGGACCATTTCCTTCTTTACTATAGGAGTTTTAAGCTCTACAGTCATGTCTTCTAGAGGCGCAGTTACCAGACCATATTTTCTAGTCCTAGGTTGCCTTTTTGGACGGACTGTTTCGGGTGCCACTTCAGATATTTCAGGACCATGAAACAGGTTGGTCAAGATTTCTTTTTGAAGATTTAATCTGTGAAAGAAATACGATTCACATTTTAGTTAACTTGAAATGCTTAAAAAGAAGCCGAAAGTGGAAGCTAAAAATTAACCTTCTGGATGGATCACTGAGCTGTACATTCTCTTCAAAGTTAACGCTCAGGTCTTCATGAGCATCCGTAGACTTGTTCATACAAAGACGAAACAACGTAAGAATATGAGTTGGTAATGATGTTATAACTAAATAAATCATGCTGTTAGATTCCTTTTGATATATCTTACTGTTTGGTCAACAGAGCTTGATGTACCACTTCCCAAATCCACATTGGGAGCTGACATGTTCATCAGTCTCTCCATAGTCTGCAACAAGTAAAATAATAAAACAAGAATGTTGATTCACAAACAAAGAATATAAACATTGAACCAAAACTGATATACATGGAAATAATAGAGAAAACGTACCTCTTGGACATCATAGCCACAACCACCTGCAATATCAATATGCACCCATTAGCATATTAACAAATGAAGCTTATAATAGAAATATGAATGACTAAGTTCTTACCAAGAACTCCTCTAATGTCATCAATGTCTAAATTAAAACCATCTCCAAGCATCTCATACAAAAACGAGACCGTATCCGCATTAACAGTTTCAGTTGGTACATTCTTAACAGTTTGTGGTTTCTCAACCCATATTTGAGAAGCAGGAATCTCATTTGAAAACAACTTCACTGGTTTTGTAGTTTCACCAGTTCTATTAGTTTTAGCCTTAATTCTCCCATAATCAGCACCTATTATACCAGAAACTGTACCCAATGTTGCACCAGATGTTCTTGGTTTATATCTGGAATGAGCTGTTGCAGGTTCATTAGTTAAACCTCTTGGTCTTGCAAGGCCAGCACCATTTGTTCCAGAAACTTTACCCACTGTTGCACCGACTGATGGTGCAGGTGCTCTAGTAAAACCATCTGTTGGAACGTGTGTATCACTTTGGGAAGAGCTTCCAAGCATAGTGTACAAAATCTCACTCGCTTTGTGTACATCATAGCCCGCTTGGCTATAGGCAGATGCCATGTCTTCAGGGGATATCATTGAACCAAAAGCTTTAATCAGAAACTCTAGGTTCTTATCGTCGGTATTGGAAAGGTTTAAGTTCGAGGGTAGTCCTTTAATTATCGTCCTTATGCACACAAAAATGAACAAACATCGTCACTAACAGTTAAAGAAAACATAAAATCAAAATCTCCTGCTTGAATAAGAAAAAACAAGAGCAAAAAAAACTTATACTTTAAGAACACTTATAAAAACACTCACATTTTACAATCAACTTTAACTTGTGGTAAAATTCACACAATAAAAACTCTGATTAAATGTAATTTATATATGTTTATATCAATTTGAGTATTCAACACCTACTACTGCTCATCCACTTATTATATTCCCTTGAAAACTCCTACTTGATTAACTTTAATTTATTTATGTTTATCTTAAACCGTGTATTCCACACTGATTACTGCTCATCAATTTATTATTATTCTCTTTATAATCTCTAACTTGGGACTCAAAAAGACGATCCTCAACCCTAAAATTTTGAATCGGATGATACAGAGCCACAAGATCGTCTTACACTTAAGCAAAAAAACAAACACAAAAAACAGCAATAGAGTAGTAAAGTAACCTAGAGCAAAATACACTAACAGTTAACAAAAATATAACTTCAAAAATTCTACTAAACTGTTAAGAAAAGATATGACTTCGACATGACAAAACCAAGAGTAGAAAAACTTATATTACACTTTATGAACAGTCAAACACCAACAAAAACACTCACATTTTACAATCCACTTTATCTTGTAGTTAAATTCACATTTCACACAATAAGAACTCTAATTAACTAAAAATTATCTATATCTATCTTTAACTGAGTAATCAGCACCTACTACTGCTCATCAATTTATTATTACTCTCTTAATATTCTCCAATTTGGGACCAATACGAACCTCAACCCCAAAACTCATCACTAACGGTTAACAAAAGCAAAATCAAGATTCAAGAGTACAAAAAACTTATATTATACTTTATGAAACACCTACAAAACACTCACATTTTACAATCCACTTTTATCTTGTGGCTAAATTCACTCAATAAAAACTCTAGGTGACTTAAAACTCATCACTAACAATTAAAAAAAGCTAAATCAAAATTCAAGAGTACAAAAAACTTATATTATACTTTATAAAACACCTACAAAACACTCACATTTTACAATCCACTTTATCTTGCAGCTACATTCACTCAATAAGAACTCTGATTAACTGTAATTTATCTATGTTTCTCTTTAACTGAGTACTCAACACCTACTACTGCTCATCAATTTATTATTATTCTCTTAATAATATCTCTAATTAATTATCAGTAACCTGGGGCATAATCATCATCACAAATCAATGTACACTACAATTACAGTAAACTAAACACGATCGAGGAAGCATAAACGAAGTACAATCGATAAATAAACAAACTTATGTTTATCGTAACCTGAGTATCAACACTCAACACCTACTACTGCTCATCATTTTCTTATAATAATAATAATAATATTTATAATGATATCAACAAACAAAAGCTGTACACAAACCATAAAATTAGTAACCTAAGGCAAAATCAGCATATTAAATCAATGTACACTACAATTACAGTAAATTAAGCTCGATCGGTGAAGCATAAACGAAGTACAATCGATAAATAAACAAACCGATAATGTTTCATGATACTATGTTTATCTTCACCTGAGTATTCAACACTCAACACCCACTACTGCTCATCATTTTCTTATATTACTATTATTATAATAATAATAATTATTATTATTATCATTATTATTATTATTATTATTATTATTATCTCACGCACAAAAGCCGTACATCAACCCTAAAATTAGTAACCTAGGGCAAAATCATCATCACAAATCAATGTACACAACAATTACAGCAAATTAAACACGATCGATGAAGCATAAACGAAGTACAATCGATAAATAAACAAACCGATAACATTTCATGGATCTATGTTTATCTTAACCAGAGTATTCATCACTCAACACCTACTACTGCTCATCAATTTCTTATATTATTATTAATACTATTCTAATGATCTCAACGAACAAAAGTCGTACATCAGCCCGAAAATAAGTAACCTAGGGCAAAATCAGCATCTCAAGTCAATGTACGATCAATAAACAAACAATTACAGTAAATAATAAACGATCGGTGAAGCGTAAACGAAGTACAATCAATACATAAACAAACTGATAACATTTCATTGATCTATGTTTATCTTAACCTGAGTATTTAACACTCAACACCTACTACTGTTCATCATTTTTTAATATTATTATTATTATTACTGTTATTATTTCAACAAACAAAAGCTGTACATCAACCCTAAAATTAGTAACCTAGGGCAAAATCAGCACATTAAATCAATGTACACTACAATTACAGTAAATTAAACAAGAATCGATGAAGCATATAAGAAGTGCGACCGATTAAACAAACCGACAACGTTTCATTGATCTATGCTTATCTTAACCTGAGTATTCATCACTCAACACCTACTACTGCTCATCACTTTCTAATATTATTATTATCATTATCATAATTATTATTAATAATATTATTATAATGATCTCTACAAACAAAAGCCGTACATCAACCCTAAAATTAGTAACCTAGGGCAAAATCAGCATATTAAATCAATGTAGACTACAATTACAGTAAATAATAAACGATCGGTGAAGCATATAAGAAGTACGATCCATAAATTAACAAACTGATAACGTTTAATTGATCTATACATACATCGCGTTAGAAATAATAATAATGCAGACGGCGTTAGTTGCAGAGTTTGCTTTACTGGTGACGATAACGGTGACGGCGACGGCTAGCGGTGGTAGTGGTGGCGGTTTGTTTATGAAGAAAGGACACACACTTCTTTCTTATTGTTGTTATTCTTCCGTGAGAAGTTTCAGAGAAATGAAGGTGATCAAAGTGTGACAAGATGGGGAGCTACCTATTTATTATTATTATTATTAGTAGTAGTATTATTTGTAATTATGATCGTTTCAGTGGGGCGTCGACGTAGCTTGTTGTTTGTTTAAGTGTATCTTTATTATAATTGGATCTTTTTATTATAATGTTATATAAATATGATTGAAATAAAAAATATATATCATTATTATTATTAATTGTATTAATTATACGAGCGTTACGATGTGTTAAATCGTGAAAAATAATTAATGTTTTGGAGTTTTAGAAAAGGAAGAGAAGTTAAACTGTGAAATAAATTAATATGTTTAGGAGATATGAAGATAATAGGAATCTTTTTTTTTAATGAGAAAATATTGATCCTTTTATATATAACATAAACCGAACTACATCTGAATAATGGGTAAGCGAGCAACAAGATGCACCGCTATCCCCTTTTGAATCGCAAAACCTATTCTACTAAATATAAATCCTTGGTTCCTCGGGCTCAGCGAGTCACTTTGGACCACCTTCTGCACCCGCTCCGAGAAGCGAACCATCTCGGGAGCTAGGGATCCAAAAGTGTCGAAGGCAACTGGAATGAACACGTGCTGATTCTCCAAACACATTGTCTCATGCTTAGCAACCTTCCTAGACTCCGCTCTCAAAACCGCCTGTCCCGGTACGAAGCCACTGTCTCTCAGCCCCACCAATGGGGACACCCCAGTGAGGTCAACACACGCATGCTTATCCCCTGCCCAGCCAAACACAAGAACATCCGCAGGACGCAGGGTAGATCTTCCCTCACGCGGATCAATCAAAAAGTTAACAGGTGCCTCTTTCTTGGATGAGATCCCGGCACGTCTAAGCACATCCCATAACACATCTCTAACCCAGTTATGACGATACTTGAATCCCGGCAATTCCTTACAGTGGAGGGCATGCTCACCGAATCTATCCAAACAAGCTTTTTTACAAATGGGGCATAACTCATCTGGAGGGAAAAGGGGAATCATAAGCCGGTATTTAAGGATGGCTCTGTATTCAACTGCCGACATCCGTTGCCCAAGACCTTCAATGGGCACAACAGTCAAAAAATCCTGGGCATGAGCCCCCTCGAGACAAGCTAAAACTGCCTTTTGTCTCGGGGTCATATCGAATCGCTCCTCCAAATCATGTACGTGTTTACCATAAAGAGCAATCGTCAAGGTTTGTTGAGGTTTCTTGGGGGCGGTCTCCTTATCAGTAAAACCGCCTATATCAAGGTTCGGGAGAGTAGTTCCAATATTACCAAGTGCAAAAGAGTAGTCAGGATCTACCCCCGTAACACCAGCGTTTCGCAGGACGTGGTCTTGCAATTTCCACGACTGAGACCTGGAAGCCACAAATGCATATGCGGAGACATCCTCAGCCGAGAAAATTCCTAAGCCTCCGCAACGCATAGAGAAGGAAGCCAACCTCCATTGGAGGTCCCCAAAATGCGTTCCTCCACACACAACAATATCTTCAATTGCCCCCCGCAGGCCCGCATCAAAGATGGACACAGCCTCTTTGACATGTTCAGGTTGACAGGTCCGGAGCCCAAACACTAACTTAGCAACCCCCATGCACGAGCGTAACAAAAGGAGCTCACTTTGGGGGTCCCTCAGGTCCGGCAGGCGTTTCATAAGTTCAACCGCCCTCAAAGCTCTTTTAGTTGCCAAAGACCGAATAAACCCTGCATCCCGACTAACCGCTCTCCCCAAGAGTTTAACTCTCATCGCAAGCCTGCTAATCTCTCCAGGGAATAAACCCGACACTTTCTTCGAATCATCACATGACGGCCAAAAAACCTCTGTTTTTCGAATATTAAGCCTAAGCCCTAAAGACGCCCCCTCTGAGCGAATAATGCCCAACGCTCTAGCGACTTCCTCAGCCTTACCAATAATAGTGTCATCGTCTAAATACCAAGCATGGAAGGGTAAGGGACAGGTCCCCTGCACCCTAAGGATGAGCGGATGAAGAACCAACGCAAAAAGAAGAGGGCCAAGGGGGTCCCCTTGCTGCACCCCAGTAAAAGCCCCGATATGAGTATCCCCCACATATAAACGGGCGGGGCGGGCATATAAAAACTGGACCCATGGGAAGATGGATGGACATATGCAGCTAACTTCCCTAAGAAGGGTCATCCGATCCACCTCGTTGAAGGCGTTAGAAAAATCAACAGTGAGCATAGCCAGGGACCCGTCAAAATGAAACGCGCTCAAAAATCTGTTAGCACTATTCAATACCGCTTCTGCCCCATTAGGGATCCCAACCCCGAATTGAAAATCCCGTAGATAAGCAACCACCTTTTTCCCTATTTTACTCATAGCGACTTTTGACACCAATCTTCTCCAAATGGCCCCCTCTGCGATGGGTCTAATTCCATTGTCAGGCTTCAACAGGGGGTCAACGGTGCCGAAGCAATGAACTCCGCTAGAACTTTTGGACAAAGCCCCCAAGCCACAAGTTGACAACATCAGTGATGGCCTTTAAGAGCCCGGAGGCGGTCGGAGACCCCTGGCCACAGAAAGCGTCTAAAATATGTTGGGCCCGCAAACCATCCCTCCAACAAGATGTACCTTTCGGGAAGGTTTTAATACATTCCAACACACAATCACCGTCCACCTGCAAGGCTGGTTCCGATGGCACGACGGAGGGCATGGTCGGGGGGTCCACCACAGGATGTTTATCAATCAATGCTCTCAAAGTATCCCCCCCGGCAGCCGCGACCCCGGATGAACACAAGACTTTGATCGCCGCTGTGTAATGGCCGTCCGCTACCTTCCGGAGGCATTGCTTGATATTGCCCCCTTCCTCTTCTTTATGTTGGCAATCCCACATCACTGGAAGTTCAAGGAGCGGTAGCACCAACTCTTCTAAACCTGCCCCATCTTTCCAAACAGCCAAAGCCCGCATAATGGAGCTACATTGAAGCGATTTCCTGTTACCGGACCTTCGTTCTTGCCTAGTAGCCGGTTTGACAACACGTAACGTGCAACGAGGCAACAACAAAAGTTTAACCCAAGCCTCAATAGACCTCGGGGCATCCACCACTTTACGGAGCCCCCCCGACAAAGCCTCGGCAAAAGCCATGCTACACGCGGGCAGGGTACTCTTGACAGTGGCAATAGGAATGGCGAGGACGCGCTCAAGGAGAGCGACATCTACCACAAACGTCTCAGACTGACCACTCCCAAGCTCCACCTGCGAATCACGGGGTTGAGGGATCCCCACAATAAAATCAAAGTCGCCTCCTGCACGTGGGGTGCATTTAACAACTTCTTTTCCGTGCAGACAAGGCCTATTCAAGGCATGCAGGGCCATGCACTCCCCGCATAACCAGTTCTTAAGCAAGCGCAAGGTTTCGACAACGTCATTATAGAGTTCCAAGTCCGAAGCAAGACGCTCCTTTAACTGATCTCTCTTTTCCTTTACATTGAAGTGATCCCGCTGAAAATGCATGAGTAACCTAGAGTACCCCTTGTATCCCGGGATACCATCTTTGCAAACATGAAAATTTTTTAAGGGGCAACGCCAAATCCCCGTGCCCGAGCTAGGACCGGGCTCTCCACCACATGCCCTCATAAATCACTTAAGAAATTAAAACTTTTTTTGTTTTTGGAAACAAATGAAATTAAAATGACATTTGGTGTTGGGATTTAATCAAACACCTGGCGGGTATTACTAGCGAAACCTCCAAACTAATGTCATTCAAAACAAATCGCCCAGAAAATGAAATGCTAGAAGACCAAATAAGCAAAAACCGAGAATGGGTGGACGGTGGCAAAATAAGGGTGGAGCAGTGAGGTGGAGATGTGGGGGGGGGGGGGGTAACGGCAGTGGCGGTGGTGAGTGAGAGGCGGAGACGGAAAGGGAGGGTTACGGCGGAGCTGTGAGGCGGAGATGGAGGCGGTGGGTTAGCATTGAACGTTAGGAATCTAAGCTGACGTTAGCATTGAAAGATATTTTGTTTGTGTGTGTGTGTGGTGGGGGGGGGGGGTGGAAGGGGAATTGAACGGTAACGTGACGGCGAACGGCGGCGTTGGTGGTTGTTTATGAAGAAAGGACACGCTTCTTTCGTTCTTTTTCTTTCGTGAGAAGTTTCTGAGAAACTAATGTGATCAAAGTGTGACAAGATGGGTAACCACCTTTATAGGGGTTGTTATCATTAGTTGCCAGGGGCTAAACTTTGGTTTATGTAAAATAGGGGAAAATTAAGATACAAATTAAATTAACGTGCTAACTATGAAAGTTAAGTGGTGTAATTACACAGTTAAGTGGTGTAATTGTGTAATTACACCGTAGTGTAATTTCACTATGTTGTATTACACTGCACTGTAATTACACTATGTTGTATATATAATTACACTACTTGATTCGTACAGTTAGCAAATTAATTTAATTTGTATTTAATCCAAACTCGTGTAAAATATTATTATGATTATTATAGAGATTGTATTATTATTATTATTATTATTATTATTAATTATATAAATGTCACGGTGATTTAAATCATGAAAAAAATTAATGTTTTGGAGTTTTAAAGAAGGAAGAAAAGTTAAAACATTAAATAAATTAAATAAAAAACGTCTTTGGGAAATGAAATTTGAAAAAAAAAATAATAACTGAAATTAGCATTGAAAGAGGTTTTGTGTGTGTGGGTACGTGGTTCGAAGCTACGTCTTATGGGTGGTAAGGGCAGGTGTAGATCGTTGAGTTAACTACCACTTTGGTCAAGAGCTTGTGTCAACACCGTATGTTAGTGTTTTATAACTACATATAACTAGTATTAAGGACTCGTGTGTTGCATTGAGTCTGTAAACCGTAGGTAATTTATTAATAAAGTTTTTTTTTGTTTTACTATTTATAAAAATATTGTTTTAAAAAACAATTATCATATGTTTATAGATGAGAGATCAATGTTGTATATGAGGTAAGTAACTATTTGTTAATACTCTATGAGTCTATGTTATTGTGTTTGTATCGGCTTTTTCTCAATCATTCAACCTCACACTTAACCTATATTATGGTCCATTTCCCTCATTGTTCACCATTATATTATTTAATAATATAAAAAAAAGAAAAACAAAGAGAAAAAAAACTCATTTGATGGCCTTCGTTCCACCATCCTTCAAAGGATGACCATGACCACGATCATTCCCATCCCGTTATATATGGTCATTAGAGAAGGGGGGGGGGGGGGGGGGGAATTCAAAGGACTCATTTGAGTGACCCTTTGTCCACAACTTCACATAGAACCTTTTCTCTTACTCAAATGAGCCATTTCCCATGGCCTAACTATTCACACCGGCTATTGTTTCTATTAACTTTTTCTAAAGTAATAGAAGTATCCTTGAAGTTTTGAATATGAGTTTCTTTCGGCAAGGTAAATCTTCGAATATGTGTTGTGTATCATAATCACTTTTCATATAGGTTTTCGTCTCACTGCGTATTACGCCAGAGAGTTCTGCTATTACTGTGGCACAACGACTGTCAAGTGGCAGCCGACGGCATGGTTTCCCGGATGAACGCCCAAGCCAAACTCTAAAGTCAGCGTGAGTCCAGTTAAAACAACAGAGTCTAGCCAAAGTAGGACATCGAGGCTCTTAAAATTTGAATAGTATGACAACCTAAATACAAGAAAGCCGACTAGACTCCTGTACTCAACACATGGGTCCACGCATGAGTTGTAAAGTCCAAACATCCAACTAGACAAAATAATAAAGAGCACTCAAGATTGTATCTTTCCTTACTCAAGATTGCATATTTCCTCTTTTGAGCAAGGAAAGTTTCAATCTTTTGTGGTTAATTCACTTCTTGGGTTAAAAATAAAACTGTAATTATAATTCTACATTTTAACTGTCACAACTTATATACCACCTCAACATATTAACATGTTTAAGTAACTATAAAAAGTTAAAAACCACCCTTTTTAACCCTCATTGCCGCTGAGCTGGCAACGACGCTGACCTTGTAAAAACTTCCGCCACAAAACTTGGCGAAGCCGAAGAACAAACGGATGCACAAGGTCTAAGCAGAGGCGTACCAGCCCGGCTCGAGTTTTCATTAGCCACAAGCGTGGACCTTGAACCATCCGTCATTGGACCATTATGCGGCTGCAGCTCGATGTCAAGAACCTGACCGGGTGCTAACCCGGCTCGTGGACTATCGAGCTCGTGGTGGTCAAATTCTTCTACAGATACGACGGTGCTTGTGTCGGTGTGAATCGTGGAGTCGTCATTATATATTCCTAACCGTCGCCGCCTTCTTCTGGCTTCCTTTCCCCATCCATGGATTGTATCTCTTATTCTTTGTGGGATTAGCGCGGCCTTGTAATTTGTACCCATCTGCATAGTGACATAGATTTCATTTCAAAACCAATAATATGTTTAGAACTCCATATAATGTGTTAAATTGTATACTATTTACTAAATAAATTAACTAGAAGGCATGTAGATTTCATTACTTCTACTAAGATTTATTTTAAAATTTTATAATATTAATAGTCTTTTATTTAAATGCATTTATGCACATTTGTATGCATATGTGCACATTTTATATATAATTTTATAAAAAAAAGAGGATAGAGGAGATAAAATAAACGAAAGAGTGAGAAGAGAGAAATGAAAATCTTTTCTTTTTTTCAATTTTATATGTTATGTTTAAACGAAATGAACACATGTTATGCGGTTCTCACAGTTCTCAACATACAATTGGTTCTGAAAAGAACGAGGCAGAACACTAAATTATTGTAGGAGGGAAAAGGGCAAAACTAAATCGTCTGATTTTTTGATTTGATATATGGTTCAAGTTTTTTAAGTGTAGTACTTCTTAAATACAAATATGTATGTTATGCACATAAAAAGCAATAAACTAGTTGGTTCATATAAAATTTTAAAGTTTTACCATTTGTCCACTCGTGTAGGTTCTATATATAAACAAATTTTGTGCATTGTTTTATAAATTTCAGGAGAGATGTATATATGTGTGTGTGTAAATGTTTTTGGTCTGAAATTATACCTGGGTAACGAGTGCATAAAGCGGTAAGGTGCTATAGCTACATAAGAACTGGCCCATAAACCTATAACAGATAATAACAGTGAGCGATATCCTGTTTTAAGCAACACGTATAAAATCTGGTGAAGCTGAATGAAAACAAACACACACCCCAAAATCAACCGTATATACACGACCGTGTGGTTCTTGATAAAACAAGAATTATAGCCAAATTGCCACTGCAAAATAAAAAAATAAAAATATATATATATATATATATAAATAAGCAGCTTATACAACTCAAGTTTAAACATCAAACATGGTTATGAAATCAAGTAACCGAAATTACCCAGAACCAAAAGAACGAAGCTAGCTCAAACGCGTTCTGCACTTAAGTTGATCACAAGTCAGACAACCAAATTATCTTAATATTTGGATTAATGAAAACAAATTTAAAAACAATGAAAAGGTGATGCTGACCTGGAAAAGAATGAAATGAATTAAAAAGAGCAATAATTCTGGCTTTTTAAACCAAAAGAGTTCATCTCGAGGCTTTAATCTCGTTTCACCATAGTATTGAGTAATTTGAGCACTTTCTAGAGCCAAAGTTGCAATAACATGTTGTAATTTTGCCCCCACAAGTAAAACAAGCTGAAAATATACATATGCAATCAGAACTATAATATAAATTAACTACAATGTAAATAAGATAAGAAAAACGAGTACTTACAGTAATTGGAATAATGGCAATCCAGAAATAAAGATTTGATCCTGCAAGAAATGCTTGATGATCAATCAAGATTTGTTATTCCAACGAGGATTTGATGCATAATTAGTTCACGTCACGTACCTTTTATATTAAACAGCATAAAAGCAACCACAAACCCCCAAAGCGGGCCACTGCAAGAAACCGAATAAACAAAAAAATCAACTTTTGAACAGTAATGTGTTGAATTTATGTATAAAATTTACATGTGTGAATAGAGATAGCAAGAAAGAAAATACATTACCTGACTCCGACTATTCTTTGAAATTCTTCTTCCATAGAACGAATCATATAACTGTGAAAATCATATTTTGATGTGAGGTGGTGGTTCTGTCATGAATAAGAAAAACAAGCAGCTGTGAATAATGATCTGAAGGTACAACAAATTTAACCGCCCATCCGAGAGCTCGAGCTTGGTTCGTTTCGAGTTCTATTTTAAAGTTCCAGCTTGGCTCATCTATTATTTATTTTATTTATTAATTTCTATACATTTATAACTACTTATAGTTATGGTTTTTATATTATGTTGATTTATATGCATTTATAACTATTTTCACAGTTATAATTCTTATCACAGTTTTATTTATAATATTTATTAATGTGTAAATATATATGTAATACATTAAATAAAAATTATATAAATAATGGGCTCATTTAGGCTCGAGAGTCTACATGAGCTTGATAAGTGAAGCTCAGCTCGGGCGAGTTAATTATACGAGCTTGTTTTTAGGCCCGTGCTCGTATAAGCTTGTCATGATTCGAGCTTTTAGCGAGCTGGTCTTGAGAAGCTCACAAGCGACTTAGACCATTTACACCCCAACTTATTGCTAGTGCAATAAATTTTAAAAAATATAAATATTTTCCAAGTAGATATAGGGTGATATCATATGTAGCTGTAAAGGGGACCTCAACAGCTGTACAACATTATTAATTGCTTTTGTCGAAATTTGGCATACCATGATGAAGGCTTTACGCAGCATTAGGTAATCTGCACGAACAACCGAACGCCCAAATTGCCGAAAGAAACATATCTGTATAGCAAATTATATAATAAAACATTACTATCCAAATAGAAAGATTAAAGCTAACTATGCAAAAATGGGAGAGATTGTACCTACCATCCAAGTTAAATATCCATTCCTAACTAACGGATTTGATGAGTGGAATTTGGCCATAGTTGATTGTCTCTTAAATAGCTCATTTCTTGATATTTCTGCATTAAAATATATTATATTAATTGTATACATGATACCATTGTTAGATTTAAAATTGATAAGTATATATTACCGGTTAGCACATCATGTCGGTCCACTTGAGCCTCATCCTCCCATCTCCTCCAACTGTGAATCTGGCGAGATTACAAATTTAGTAATTTCAACAAACAATTATGTTCTTATTATGTTATCTTCATACAAGTATCAAGTAAAAATAGTAATAGTAATAATAATTATTATTATTATTATTATTATTATAATAATAACAACAATATGTACGTAACCTTCACTACAGCAAGAAGCATTGTTAAGCAGCTGTACGACACGTGAGTTATTGCCATGACAAAAATAAAGCGGTGGAGTTGCTCAAGGCCTTCATATGATACAAACGGCTCATAATCCTATAAATTAAAAATGGCAACAATATATTTGAAAAACTAACAAAAAAAACATAATACATGAAGTACCGAATGTAGATTAATGTGACTTGCCTTCTTACACGTGTTCTGATTCAATTCATTCAACACCCTCCGATGAGGATACACGAAACTCATAAAAAGTTTCCGCTTATTATCATTATTCTCCATTTCTTCATCAACCTCGGACCGAGTACATGGAGCAAATGCACTATTGTAGAATTTTGATGGGATACAAATGTTTGATATAATACTAGAAGTAGCTGTTAGAAGGAGGGATATGAAGCCGAGAAGCATCAACTCTGCACACAAACAACCAAAACATATGAATCAATAATCATTAACACTTCTTAAATAAAAAAAAAAGCATATGAAGCATTTACATTTCTCAAATAGGTTTCATATACAAAAAATACCTTCTTTCATTTTCTCCACAGCAGCAAGCAACGGCTTGCGGTCTGTTTTCTTCAACCACTAACATGTTAAATTAAATTGTCAGGAACAAATAAAAGTATAAAACCTATAACTATTGCAACACAATAGTAACAAATTGGCTTGCATAAATATTAACAAATACAAATTATTGCATACACTTGGATTAATCACATATCATTCATTCATTATCTCAATTAACGGTGTGCATGAAACTGAAAAACCGATCGAGAACCGAAAAAACCAAACAAAACAAAAACTGACAGTTTGGTTTTATGTTTTTGTAAAAACCACACTGACGGTTCGGTTTTGGTTTTGTATGTAATTAAAACCGAACAAACCGAACCGAATTTATAGCTTTTCATTTTTTTATTTTTCATAACTTATAAGAACTTGATAAATATATAACTCAGATATTCTAGCCCAAATGTATAATAATCAACTAGTTATTAATTAACAAATTGATTTACGCCCAAATTCGTTATTTTTTGCCTTTTTTTTCCTGCCCAAAATTTCTAAGCTCAAACGCAAAACTGAAAAATCCGTAACTGACCGGTTTTCAAAAGTTTAAAAATCAGAGTTACAGTTTTTGGTTTGGTTTTAGCCCAATTCCGAACCGCTCACACCCCTACTCTATATAGGCACTATGTATCACAAATTAAACAATATAAGCATATGGCACATTAGAATGAAGAACACAACACTTACATTGCTTAACCGATGAATCGATCTCTCGACAAGCAACGAAACAACAACAAAGACAGTCAAAACAGTAGCCACAGACCATGTTGGAGTCAAAGCCAAAGATCTTGATTCCTCTTGGTCAACCTCAGATGACATACTTCACCTAATTTACACAACACTCTAATAAACAAGATTTGTGTTATTTACTGAATAAACTCTCACAGACATTTAGTCAAACAGGTGGTGTGCACACAATAATAACCCTGTGATAATAATAATTCAAACCCACTTTTCTTGGAGCTCAGTAACAAGTTAATGATAACATAACATAGCAAAATGTTACTGAGTGTTGAACAAATCAAGATTTGAACTTTAGTTGTTTGTATTGGTATAATTGGTATCAAGATTGAATCTTTAGTGGTTTCCAAGATACCCAACAAGTGTGTGTGTCGCTTGAGTGTGTAAATGTGTAATAAAGAAATGTGGAAAGTGGGTGAATATATTATTATATGCAGGTTCTGGGAAGTAGTTTAGTTAATAGTTTTCTAGTTTCAACAACTGGAGTTTGAATGAAACAGAGACGATAGCTCTGTCTTTTGTAATTGTTTCTCTCTCTTACATGCATTCATTAACGTTGGGAGAGACTTTAAGGGAGAATTTCCAAAATAGTCTAAAATAGAAAGAGAGATACCAAATTAGTCTAAAAATGATTTTAATTATCAAACTAGTTCAATCAAACAAATTGGGAACGTGAGATCAGGAATCATGGCGTGAGATTTGTTAACCACTCACAGTGTGACACGTGTAAAGGTACGTGAAAGTTACTCTTAAATCTGTCTGCGCCGATAATTTTCTGGCCAAAATCTTTTTCTCACAAATTCATCTCCTCCGACGCAATTCAGGTGAATTTTGTCTCCTGCGAGAAATTTAAAAAATGTTGCAAAAACACGATACTTTTCTAATGAATTTAGTCTTCTTAGATGATTTTCAAATAAGTTAAAAAAAACGATAATTTCTCAACGAATTTAATCTCCTCAGATGATTTTTATAAAAGTTTTAAAAATATGGCAAGTGTTAAGAATGTGGTGGGTGGTGGTGGTGGTTGATGATGGCGGTGGGTGGTGGTGGTTGATGATGACAATGGGCGGTGGGTGGTGGTGGTGAATGGTGGTGGTAGGTGGTGGATATGATTTTCAAAAATGTTTTATAAACAACTATTATTTTTATGCAAAAAAAAGATAACTTTCATCTAAAAACCATCGAATTTAAATAATTTATAACAAAATTCATCTTTTCTAACAACTTTTATTTTTATGCAAAAAAGATGAAATTCACCTAAAATGCGTCGGAGGAGATGAATTTATGAGAAAAAGATTTTGGCCATAAAACTATCGGCGCAGACAGATTTGGGAGTAACTTTCACGTACCTTTACACGTGTCACACTGTGAGTGGTTAACAAATCTCACGTCACGCTTCCCTATCTCACGTTCCCGATTAGTTTGGTTGGACTAGTTTGGTAATTAAAATCACTTTTGGACTAATTTGGTCTTCTCTCTCCTATTTTGGACTATTTTGGGAATTATCCCTTAACTTAGTAAGTGTGTAATAAAATGTAATAACAGTTTGTCTTCATGAACTACTAAGGATTTGTTTGTTGTTAGCTTATGTTTAGTGGAGGAACTATAAAATAGGGTGATATTTGTCATGTAATGTTCAATCAGCAAATAATGGATTTTTGTTTAGGGATATAGTGGTGTTGTAGCCCAACACACACACACACATAACAATAAAATAATAATATTCTTCAAATCTTCGCCGGCGAAAAAATCTCAAAATCTCGTCCCCCCTCTTATCGTCCGGGGGGGGGGGGGTTTCCTTCATGTTGCCGCCCTTCTCGCCCTATTTGCCGCCCACTACGTATAGTCTTACAATATCGAGTTGAGTTTGAGCGAGCTTGAATTTAATTGAAGCATGTTTATTGAAAGAGTATGAGTTTCACATATCAAGCTTGACTGCATATGCGAGTAATTTAGATAAATCTGTAACTCATATAAAGATATTTTTTATGGGGTATCTCATAGAATAGTAACCAACTTTCAAAAGTGTTCCAGTTAGGTCACTCATGCATATTTTTCTCAAATCGGATCACTAAATTTTCAAATCGACTCTCACCGATTTTTTTGTGTGTTAAGAAAGAAATTGAGGATAAGATGTGGGGGTCGGAATTGCAATATATGTTGATATATTAAAAAAATTAAAAAACGCTAATTATATTAATATTTAAAAATAAAATATAAAATCCACGCCGCACTCAACATCAACATAAAAAAAGATAAAACGATTCCCTATGTGAAATAAAAAAGAAAACGCTAAAAAAACATGTTAAAACATTTAATTTAATAAAATATGAAAGTTAAGTGACTTTATTGGAACACCTATTAAAGTTGAGTAACATAATTAAAACACTTTTGAAACTTTGTTACTATTTTATGAAATTGCCCATTTTTTTATTTAATATAATAATTATTACATAATACATATATTTTTTTATTTTCCTTTTTGAGAAATTTGGATTCCTCAAAAGACAAACTGTTATAATACAGCGATAGTAACCGAGCAACGAGTTGTGTCGTAACCTCTTTTGGCTAATTATAATATTATTATAAATAGGTGACAATAAATAACTAAATAAATAGCAAATACTCTTAATTTGGTATAGAATTAAAACATCTAATCTAAATATAGTGAAGCTCGAGTTTTGTATACCGAGCTCGAAGCAAGTCAAGTATGAGTTCGAGTTTGTTAACTTTTTTTTTATAAAAAGTTGTAAGATGAATACGTTATTCGGATTCGTATGATGTTATTGCTAGATTGAAGATTATGATGAATTGACTTGTGAACGTTGTTATTCTATTAACAGAAGATTATGATTATGCTTCTGAAGTCAATGTAAATGCCGTGTATACACCTTGAAGGCTAACAAAACTATTTCAAATAAAAAAACAAACATGTTAAAGAATGCAAACACATCCTCATATTTGTTAAACTAAAAAGAAGAAACAAGTCATATAATTAAATATCAATCTAATTATCTAAAGATAACAGCCATATATATTAAGAAAAAGAAATAATAAAGCTAGTTGTTGTGAAGAGCTTTAAACATTATAAGTTAAAGTGCCACGAATGTGGCTCTAACTAAAACACCCCTTTTTAACATCGTGTTGTGGTTTAAAGCCCCACAAGTTTCTCCTTTTCTTTCCCTTTGTCGCCCCGTAAATGTGTTGAAGCCCTAACCTTTACCGTCCGGGCCTTGCACGATGCGCGCAACATTAAGCCCGGGCCACATAAGCTTTTGCACCTCCTTTTAAGCCCCATGACATATGTTAATTTGAGAAATGTAGTGGGGCGTTTTGGGGGCGAATTTGGGCTTGAGCTTTTGTAAGGAACGTTGGGGGGGGGTTGACTTACTTCTAGGCCAATGGAGAGAAAGGTGGAAACGTTTTACGGCAAAACCACTATGCATGATCTAGAGTTTTGAGTTAGAAAAATCTTACTCAATATTTCTATAGGCCTATAGCTTAGCTACAGGGCCGGCTCAACGAATGTGGGGGCCAAAATCGAAACAAGATTTTGGGGCGTTTTTCAAAACATTTGCTAAGAAAAAATAAGTTGATTATTATAAGTTTTGAACTCATAACTTAAACTTTAGTAACAACCAAACCTACCACCACACCGACACATTAATTTGAGTTTACTATACTCATTATTCTTTATAATATATCTATATATGATGTTTTTTTTTTGAATTTGAAGGCCTTAACCGAGTGTGGGCCTAAAACCCTAACTTGTTTTCGCTGTCCCACGAGCCACCCCTGCTTAGCTAGGAAATGCTGCCACGTACATACTAGGTATGTATCACACAAGACATGATCATAATATGTACAAAAGGGGAACACATAAACACATAGTCTAGAATTTACCGACCATATTTAAATGCAGGTATAACCTAAGTACAAAAAACCTACCCTAGTTGAAGACTAAAAAAGAAGAAAAATAGCAAACATAGATGAAAACAAAAAGAACACACACACGGGTGTATAAGTTTATAACATGTAAACACAAAATTACACTAGATACAAAGGCAAATTAAATTATTTTAAAAGATATACTTACGTTAAAAACTATAAGCTTTTAGAGGTTGTTCGATTCATATTATAATAATAATAATAATAATAAAATTGATATATGTCACACAGTTAAAGTTGGAATTGAAATATGTCAAAGAAAAAAAGGAAAAAGAAAAAAAGTTGAAATACATGCTTTTAGTTTATTAAAAGCTTGAAATATGGTGGGGTTGCGACGACAGAGACAATGACAGTGATGCGCAGGAAGAAGAGATTTCCATTTCTTGTTGATTTCTTCAATGTATGAAACTAGCGCAAACAATCAAACATCAGGTTTTACAACAGGAACGAAGTAATTTTATCTGAATCGTTAGACATATAAAAATAACTAGAAAAAATAAACCGAAATATAAAAATTGAAAACAAAACCTAACATAAAGATATTAACAAAAAAACCAGGGATGAGGTTCAAACCCGGGTAGAAACCATTAGCATAAGTAGTTAAAAGAAAAAGAATATTAAAGTCTATAGACCAATGGAAATTTACTACTATAGTTGTAGTTTTAAAATGTATATAGATACAATGAATGTTTAATCCTATAATGAATTTTGAGTAAAGAAATATTTACTAAACTATAACTCTTATAAACCACATATACTTGCAGTTTAATCGTATAATAAAACTGAGTAAAAAAAATTCACTAATCTAATCCTAGATACCCGCATTTTGCATGAATTGAATTCTCGACCTTTAAAATAAAAAAAAATGGCATCTTTACGCCACATCATGTCCTTTTGGGAACTAAAATGAATGTTTACCACGAAAGAAATTTGAGTACAGAAATAGAGTTAAATGCCATTTTGGTATATGTAGTTTGGTCAATTACACAACTTTAGTACCTATTTTTTATTTTATGTAAATCATTACCTTAGTTTCAAAAATCTTGCATTTTTAGTACTTTTTTTCTAACATCGTCTATTTTTTTCCGTTAAGTCAGGGATAATTTGATACCTTCGTTATTTTCTTTGATTTTTTATTCTCTTTTAAACATTTATATCTTGTAAACCCTAAATCCCCAAATCATAACATCAAAATCCAAATCCTAAATCCCCAAATATTGTAAAAATATTTGAATTTTGATGTTATAATTTGGGGATTTAGAGTTTACAAGATATAAGCGTTTAAAAGAAAAGAAAAAAACAAAGAAAATAACGAAGTTACCAAATTATACCTGACTTAACGGAAAAAATAGCGGGGTTAGAAAAATGTATTAAAATTGCAAGTTTTTGAAACTGAGGTAGTCATTTGCACAAAATAAATAATATATACTAAAGTTGCGTAGTTGGCAAAACGACATGTACAAAAATGGCATTTAACTCTATAGAAATATTTTCATAAACAAATAGCAAAATGAAGTAAAACCGGGATCTTTGTGATATATAGTTTGATTATGAGGGCGTCTGAGTTTTATCATCATTGGGCATTCATACAAGTGAGTTTTTTGCGGAATTGAAGATAATTTGGAGGTGCTTAAGGGGTTGGACCTGCTGAAATGGTCTTTTGTCATTGAATCACCCCGTACGAAATATCTAGACAATTCTACGTTTGTTTGTTTGGTGTTAAAGAGAAAAAATAAATAAATAAGAATATGGAGAAATGATATTAAATGTGGATACCAAATCACACGGCCCACACGTAGTCAAGAAAAAGACCTTGAACGCCTCAACGGTGGTCCAACTCCAACCTCTTTAATTTACTTTTTTCAATTTCATACCTTTTAACACTTTTTTATACTTTTGATCAATTAATGCAAGTGCTTACTTTTTCTACCGATTCAAGTAGTCATTTATTTGGTACCTCCCACTCCCAGTGGACCATTTGTATCTATATGCACGCAAAATATAAATGTGACAGTTCAATTATTAAATTAAATGGGACGAATACGCGTTAATTTGTCAACATTAGCTCTTTATTGGTAACACAAAATTAGGAGTATGCGTCTTTCAATAATTGGTATGCTAATTAAGTAATTATATATTGTTATTTAATTCAAGATAATCGACATAACTTTTATTTGTAAATAACTTATTTGATGAATCTAAAGTTACAAGTTCGTGCCTTTCTTGGTTTCACTTCATCTAGAGGTGGTAAAAAAAAACCGAGTCTGACGAGAGTCTCCAAAACCCGATATATTTAGGATGTTAGGATTTTTAATGGTAAGCTTTAAAAAAAACATGTGAGAATGGAGTTGAGTTAAATCTAGTTATTTGTAATTTGTGGGATTGTTAATCATTTTATGTAGGAATAATAATATTAGAACGTGGCTAAGAATAAGCGACGCGATCTAATTGAGGCCTAAAGTGATATAAAATTTACTTTTAAAAAAAATATACGATAATCAACAGGTTAATACATGCAATAAAGTATATGGAGTTTAGACTGTATATCTTGTGCCGTTGGCGTTAAAAATAGAATGTTATACCACCATTTAGCTTGCATAATGGAAATTACATTATATGATATGCTACACTAGCAATTCGAGAAACAGACACATGTTAATGTATCTTAATCACTTATCATTGATTCATACAGGAAAAAAAAACAAAAGGATTCGATTCATACAAAGAAAAAAAAAGTCGAAACGTGTTATGTCACACTTAGTAACTTATCTTTGACGAATTTTAGTGCCAACAACAATTATATTGTCGATCATCTTTTGCTTTATGCCTTTATCAAACACAATTAATAAAGAAACTATTGACAACGCTAACACGTTTTAATTAAATCAAAGTTTGAACTTTGAAGTATAACTTTCAATTATTAAGTAATGATCAACACCAAGGTTAGCTCTAAGGGCATTAATTCACTACACGTTCTAAAATACAACCCAAACACGGAACGCTTAATAAATGAGTCAATGCGAGCACGGCCCGCTTAATAAATGGATTAACATATTAACCTGTTTAAAGAGTTTTAGAAAAGTTCACATTTAGATTTTGGAAGAATTTTTTTTACAATTGCTTATAATTTAAAGTTTTAACTTTTTGTTTTATTATTTTTTTGATTTTCTCTTAACTTCTTAGTTTTCAAAAGTGACCCTAATTTTCCTTTTTGAAATCTTTATCACCTCATAACTTTTAACCACTTTATTCAATAAACAAATGAATTCTTTTTGTGGTTTCTTTAATGGCTTAACTTGTGAGAAGGATTAATGTTTAAAATTTTAAATAACATCCAATAATATTTAATTTTATAAATAATAATTAATCAGCTAATATTCAACCATGTTTGATGATTAGGGCTGTCAATTTATGACACGGACCTGTTAACACGACATAATTTTTAACAGTTTTGGGTTTGAGCTTAACAGGTTCCGTGTCTTAAACAGGTCGACCTGTTTAAGACATGTTTAAATTCGTGTCCTAACAGGTTAAAGACCTGTTAACATGTGTAGTAACCTGTGTAGTTTTTTATTTAAAAAAAATAAATATATACACTCCTAAATTCTTAAACCTAAAGTCATACTTATAAACGATATTTCACTAACGCTCGTCAGAACCCGATATTATATTTTTTATGGATGTTATGATTTGCATCAATGGTTTTTTGTTTCAAATATGTTATGTATTTGTCGTCTTTTGTTTCTAGTATGTATGGATTTGTGGTTTTTTGTTTCAAATATGCTATGGATTATCTATTAATAAATTCTTTTATGCTCATTTTGAAAATTTCATTTTGAAAATTTTGGTTTCTTTACACATGTATTATTCATCGTCTTTAAACATGTCCCTTAACAGGTCTTACCAGGTTAACCTGTTACTAAATAGGTTCGTGTTCGTGTTTGGAAAAAAATGACACGATTAGTTATCGTGTATTGTTCGAGTTTAGCACAACAGGTTATCGTGTCTTATCATGTCGTGTCCGACATATTATGACAGCCCTATTGATGATATCAGAAGTTGGAAATGAAGCTATTTAAACATATGTTAGGTTCGTAGGCCTTTTGGGTCGGATTAGACCGAGACACAGAAAAGAGTAGGGGCGCAGGGCTATGGGCCGGCCCTACCTCATCCCAGCTCGTTTATTTTAAACCGAACCATGTTAATTCCCCTCGTTTATTGCATTTTGTCTTCTGTTAGTGTGGGTGTGTAATCCTAACATAACCAATGACAAAAACATCATTCTTGATATTATGTTTGTCGAAACCTTGACACGCTAGCTCGAGTCAAAGAACGAGAACAAGTTGTCCTTGAACCAATTTAAAGCTCCTTTTACTACATGTTAAGAATTGAAAATATGAAAAACTTGTATATTGATTTTGGAGTTTCTAGTACAGAGTAAAAAGAACAAGATGGAACAATATAAATACAAGACTTCTTTATCTCAAAAATAGATATAATAATCAAATAAAGTTGATTGCTTGATTATTGCAAAGCAACGGTCTGAATTTCCTGTCATTGTTAATGTGATCTTCCAAGAATAGAAATGATGCCTTATTTTGCTCCTTGAATATCTTTTATTTGATTTTATTCTCTAACACTCCCCCTCAAGTTGAGTAGTCGGGTCTCCAATGCTCAACTTGCTAAGAAAATCGTTGAATACTCTCCCATTGACAGTCTTTGTTAAAATATCCGCTAATTGGTCTTCCGATCGGACGAACAGTAACTCTATAATTCCGGCTTCAAGTTTTTCTTTGATGATGTTACGGTCAACCTCTATGTGTTTTGTACGATCATGTTGGACAGGATTTTCTGAAATTTGTATTGCGGCTTTGTTATCACACATAATCTTGCTTGCTTCAGTTGGAGGGAACCCGATCTCAGTCAAAAGTTTGTGGATCCATATTACTTCTGCTAGGCCTCGTGCAATCCCTATGAATTCAGCTTACGCGCTTGATAAAGCAACTACTTTTTGTTTTTTGCTTTTCCACGTCACTAAGTTTCCACCAACTAGAGTGAAGTATCCTGATGTTGATCTTCTGTCGTCTTGATCACCTGCCCAGTCTGCATCCGTATATAGCTGGATCTTTATATGCTTGTTTTGCTTAAAGAGAACTCCATGACCGGTTGTCCCTTTGAGGTATTTGATGATCCCCATTACTGCCTCCATGTGGGTAACTTGAGGTTGGTGCATAAACTTGCTAACCACTCCCACTGTATATGC
This sequence comes from Bidens hawaiensis, assembly GCF_021521415.1. NCBI lineage: Eukaryota > Viridiplantae > Streptophyta > Magnoliopsida > Asterales > Asteraceae > Bidens > Bidens hawaiensis. Next base: position 2,570,081 of record NW_027491045.1, read on the forward strand.
AATATCAGGACGAGTATGTGATAGGTAAATTAGTTTACCTACTAAACGTTGATATCTTTCTTTGTTTGTTAACTCAGCTTCTTCTTCCATACGAAGTTTATGGTTCACTTTCATTGGTGTGTCTGCAGGCTTGCAGTCAATCATTCCCGTCTCAGCTAGAAGGTCAAGTATGTATTTCTTCTGGCATATAAAGATTCCTTGTTTGGACCTTAGTACCTCTATTCCAAGAAAGTACTTAAGTCTTCCCAAGTCCTTCATTTCAAATTCTCTGAATAGGTTTTCCTTCAACTTTCTCATTTCTTCTTCATCATTTCCTGTAATGATCATATCATCAACATATATAATTAAACATGTCACAAGTTTACCTCTGCGTTTAAGGAACAGTGAATGATCGGAGTTGCTTTGTGGGTATCCATATTTCTTCATTGCTATAGTGAATCTGCCAAACCAAGCTCAAGGGGATTGTTTGAGCCCATAAAGAGATTTTTTTAGTCGACATACTTCTTTTGCTTTGAAATTATTTGCGAACCCTGGCGGAGCTTCCATGTAAACTTCTTATTCTAATTCTCCATGTAAAAATGCATTCTTGACATCAAATTGATGAAGGGGCCAACCTTCATTAGCAGCGATCGAAAAAAGAACTCTGATTGTGTTAAATTTGGCTACTGGGGCAAATGTTTCAGAATAGTCCACTCCGTATGTCTGTGTATAGCCTTTAGCTACTAGTCTTGCTTTATATCTTTCAATAGTTCCATCGGGTTTATGCTTGATTGTGAAGACCCAACGACATCCTATTGGATTCTTCCCTAAAGGAAGGTTACATTTTTCCCATGTGTCGTTTTTCATTAGCGCCTTCATTTCGGTATCCATTGAATTTTTCCAATTACTTGATTCTAGGGCTTGTTCCACAGATGTTGGAATTTGTTCAACATATAGAGAAGTGGTAAAAGCCTTGGCTTCTTTGGAAAGATTTCCCTTGTCTATGTTGGCCATGGGGTACCTAGAAGATTTAGATTGTTTTTCTGGAGAATATCGTTTTGCAGGGATGCCTCTGTTGACTCTTGGTGGAAGAACATATCTCTCGATAATTTTTTCTTGCCTTGTATCTTCTTGTATTGGTTCTTCGTGCACCACTTCTTCTTGTGGTTGTTCTTCTTCATGCACTATTTTTCAATTTCTATCTCATGATTATCATATATGTCATTAGCTTGATTTCCATGAGATCTTTTATCTGTTATATTTTCTGTTGTTTGAGTGTCACTTACCTTTGATGGTAAATCAGTAGAATTTTGGTCTAGGGCACTGAATTTTGGTCCACCGGATTGTTGTGAAGTGTGTGGCTCATCTTGGTTACTGTGATCTTCTGATGATGATGGTGGTTGTACGGTGTGATTGACTTCTTCTTCTGATGGAGCCCATTTTGGAACCCATTTTAGCCAACTCAGTGTGTCATTATCCTCTTTCTCCCCCTGGCCACTGTGTTGGGAGGTATAGAAAAATTCGGTTTCAAGAAAGTCACAACTCATGGTAGTGTACATATGACGTCTTTTTGGACTATAGCACCGATATCCTTTTTGGTTAACACCATAGCCCACAAAAACACATTTTCCAGCACAAGGACCGAGTTTTGTTCGATTTATTTTGGGTATGTGAACAAACACAGAGCACCCAAATATTCGTGGTTGTAGTGTAAGCTCGGGTGGGAGTTTGGTATATTCAGAAAGAGTTTGGAGAGGGGTTTTAAGATCAAGAGCTTTTGTTGGAAGTCGATTGAGAAGATAAGTGGCAGTTGCGAGAGCGTCAGGCTAAAAAACTTTAGGAGTTTTAGATTCAATCAGGAGGGCCCGAGTTATCTCTAAGAGAATGCGGTTTTTCCGTTCAACCGTCCCATTTTGTTCAGGGGTGTAGGAACAAGATGTCTGGTGAATTATTCCTTTTGCTTGACAAAATTGTGTCATTGCTGTGTTAATGAATTCCCTCCCATTATCGGATCGAAGAATTTGTATGTTGGTTTTAAACTGTGTTTGTATAATAGCATAAAAATTAGTAAATTTGTCAAAAACTTCAGTTTTATGTTTTAGAAAATATATCCACGTCATACAAGTGCAATCATCAACGAAAAGAACAAAAAAACGAAAGTTTTGCCCCCCAATAACTTCTGCCGGTCCCCATACATCCGAATGGATAAGGGAAAATGGTAAATTAACTTTTGTGTTATTCGGTTTAAAAATATGTCTATGACTTTTAGCTAAAACACAAGCTTCACAGTTTATTGGTTTATTTAAAGGAAATAATTTTGGAAATAAAAGATGTAAGTAACCGATAAATGGGTGTCCCAAACGTCTATGCCATAACCAAGCTTCCCGATCCGTAGTTCCATGAGCTAGCATCACAGTGCCATTTTGAGTCACTTCATCCACATAATATAATCCTTGGCGTTCAGTGCCACGCCCAATAATCACTCCTGTCCTAATGTCTTGTAAAATGCAAAAAGTGGGGTGCATTAATACAGAACAATTTAATTCCTTCGTTACGTGACTGATAGATAACAATTTATGTGACAAAGACGAAACATAAAGACAATTTGAAAGTTTTAAAGTCGGAGAAATTTCTATAGTTCCACCTCCGTTGACGGGAACGATACCCCCATTTGCGGTTTTAATGTGGTTAATCTTGGGTTTAGATTTAGAAATTATGTCCGATAATTCAAAAGTCATGGTGTCGGTAGCACCACAATCAAATATCCATGATTTGTCTAAACTTTCACATGTTTTAGCCATGTTTACTTACCCAACAGATTCAAATGTACCCTTTTCGGTTACAGGCCCCTCCATAATTTTATTTTTATTTTTGTAAAAAACAGATTCTTGAGGAACCTTATTTGATGAAATTAAATTATGTTTTGTGTTTTCAAATATGTTTTGACTAGTATCAAAATTAACAGATTTGTTATGCTGACTTATTTGACATTTCCAAAATTATTGGGTTTAAAAAAGTAGTATTAAAACATGAATCATAAAAACATGAAGGGTTTGAGATAGGGTTCTCAAACCCATTACCTCCATCCCTGTAATGGCTATTGTTGACGGCTCCATCATCTCTAATGGATGTTACACCACCATAGCCACAACAATCCATGCCTAAAGCATCCAAATGTTTCTTCCTTGAGCCTGGTGGCCTCCCATCAAAGTTCAGAGTATTGCCACCGTAGGCGATGACGCTTCCACCGTCAATTGCACTCTCTAATTGCCCACCACCACCTGCCGCGACTCCGAAACCGGTAGTATTCTGAGAAGAAGCTAACCCTAGCGCCGAATCAATGTTAAATCCACCGGCGCTAAACCCGCCACGAGGTGTCGATTCGCCGCTGTACTGTTCAGAACAATCAAACGCGAAGCGTTGTTGTAACGATTCGTGGCTTATTGTGTTGTTTTTATTTGTCGGAACAGTGGTGTTTGGGTTTCGCTATCCGAGAGGATCTGTTTTTCGGTGTGGGTTTGATTTGTAAGGATGGTTTTTATGAGATTGGTGATTTGTAAAACAAGCTCATGATTGTTGATTTCGTCGGCCATTTTCTTTTCTGTGAGACTTGAAGGAATCATATAGATGATGAATTGTATTGAGCAGGTCTAATCCAATGATCTCAAACACTGTTTTGATACCATGTTAAGAATTGAAAATATGAAAAACTTGTATATTGATTTTGGAGTTTCTAGTACAGAGTAAAGGGAACAAGATGGAACAATATAAATACAAGACTTCTTTATCTCAAAAATAGAAATAATAATCAAATAAAGTTGATTGCTTGATTATTGCAAAGCAACGGTCTGAATTTCCTGTCATTGTTAATGTGATCTTCCAAGAATGGAAATGATGCCTTATTTTGCTCCTTGAATATCTTTTATTTGATTTTATTTTCTAACACTACAGAACCTGCAGTATGGAAGAAGCATATGATAAAAATTAACACGGCTCGTTTCTGCGAGTCTGAAAATCAACCGAGAGCGCATTATGAAGAAAGATAAAAAGATAAGAATACCCTGCAAAGTCTGTTAGCTTCTTCAGAGGGTCATCTTGATCTTCTGAACTGTTGTTACTTTGAGTTTTTGTAACTTTAGCTGCACAACATGAAATACTTTTAATTCACAGAATCTTGAAAATTAACTGCCTTTTCTAGAAGCTCTCAAATATGAAACATTAAACTAGAATTTAGAAGTGTGCATGAGTCGAGTCAGGTTGGTTTTGGGCTCAAACCGAAACAAAAACTGAATACTCGCTTTTTTTGTAAACCGCTCAGTTTCAATTTGTTTGGTTTTCACATGAGTTTGGTTCGTTTTCAGGCCAAAAAGATAGCCCAAAAAAATGAACTTGGGCAATGAAAATAGGCCTACAATTTTTTTTCCTTAACTAATGATTGACTGATATTACACACTCGGACCTAAAATTTTTGGGCTACACCATTTATCAATTTATTTTAAATTACCGGTTCGATTCGGTTTTTCAGTTTTTGTTGATAGCAAAACCTAAAAATCGCTTTTTAAGAAACATGAAACTGAACTGTCGTTTTTTATTTGGTTCAGTACTTCGGTTAGCCCTACTAGAACTTACCATCAGGGCGGTTGGAAGCAAGTTCTTCTACAAGCTCGCGGTCTCGGCCACTATCATCACAAACCAAGTACAGGATGATTAATAATTAAAAACAACTCATTTCCAACTAAACTTCACAACAAACATAACTTTATCAGTATTTTAAAAAACATACCTGATTCTTTTTGGTAGAGTAACTTGAATGGTGAACAAATGATCACCACGAATGGACGGTTTATTCAGTTTTGGGACACCTTTCTTTGCCAAAACAAGAACATCACCTGGTTGACTACCTGCAGGGATCTTAAGTTCGGTCAACCCTTCAATGGTCTTCACTTTGACCACTGTCCCCTGTAAGTCCCCCCGGGGCGTCGCCGATCGATACGAGATCCGCACGAGGTCTAGGAGTGCGGAATCCTCCTAGACTCGTTTATTGGTGTAAAGATGAAGAACACAAACACGTACACGAACAAATACACGAACAAATACAAGAACGGGATAATCAAATCTGCAGATTCTTATATAATAATCAAAACACTTACATACCAAACATGAAAACAAATGACACGGCCGACCCGAGGTGAGCTCTACCTCGGGCCGTCCCACACGGCTCACTCTCTCGGTTTCTCTCTAGCTAATTAAACTTATCACACAATACTCTGATTTCTGGATTACTAACCCTAAACACGACACACATATATATATATATATAAACTTCACGGGCTTGGGCCTGTACAACTTCGCCTATGGCGAAGTTGATATAACTTCGCCTATGGCAGAAGTTGTGCTAACTTCGCCTATGGCGAAGTTGTTCTAACTTCGCCTGTGGCGTTCCGCTGGTCAGAATTGCATAGCGACGGTCATAAAATGCACCAACAGACTCCCCTTTGACCGTTGCTCTCAATTCTAACAAACACGAAAGATCATCTGTTACAAAAACATGCACCAACAGATTCCCTCTTAACTGATGATCTTCTGTTTGCCCTTCAACCAGCCGTGTCTGAAACTGTCATGTAGCTTCACAAATCTACCAATCACCCAGCGTCTTCCATATCAGATCTCCCCTTCAGTGTAAGCTTCTCCGACTATAACGATTGAGGTCTTTGAAATGCATGCATCCTCGTGCCAATAGATCATCTCAACCAATCACGTGAGTCCATCTGACTTCACCAACACGTGAAGTTGGGCTTCCTCCACAACTTCACCAACTCGTCGGCATACGATAAGGTTTAATCTTCAACTACTCAACATCAAGTGATCAATTTCATCACAAAACCACCTTGACAGAATCTAACACATGACCATTAATTAATCCGAAGCATCTTCAATCACCAGGGATAACGATCAAGAACATAAACACTTTAGTTCCCGATTAAATCCAACTTGTTCCAGAATTTTCACTCTAATAAATAAGCATCACGTTTCAGGATCCAATTCTCGAACGCCTTGAAAATAACATAAATAATATGCTCTGACCGCAATCCAGTAATGACAAAAACCTTCAGTTCAATTTGACTTTCTTCAGTTGGTCAACCTCGAACAACAACAATTTCATTGCCCACAAACACCCAAATATGTGTCAATATCCAGTTTCAATCAATATCCCATTCACAAACTCAACTCCATATCCAGAGTTGACACGTATTTGTTCACACGTAAGACCCAGAGATAACAAGTTCACTCGTTGACGGTACAACATCTTCGGTCTCACAATAATCGTGTACACCGGGCCATACAGACGAAAACACCAAAATACTCTTTTTTTTTTTTTTTTCTCGTTAACTTCGTCTAAAGTTAACTTCGCCTAAAAGTCAACTTCGCCTGTCCATAACTTCGCCTGGCTATAACTTCGCCTGGCTAAAACTTCGCTTGGCTGCTAACTTCGCCTGGCCAATAACATCGCCGAAACCCTACGAACAGTGACGGCAACTTCGCCTGAATCCCATAACTTCGCCTGCGGCGCTGTTCAGCCAAGAACGCATCAGATTCGTGCCAGAAACACCAAAACGCCGATCTCGAACCATAGCATAAGAGCCTAAGGCTCTGATACCACATGTAAGTCCCCCCGGGGCGTCGCCGATCGATACGAGATCCGCACGAGGTCTAGGAGTGCGGAATCCTCCTAGACTCGTTTATTGGTGTAAAGATGAAGAACACAAACACGTACACGAACAAATACACGAACAAATACAAGAACGGGATAATCAAATCTGCAGATTCTTATATAATAATCAAAACACTTACATACCAAACATGAAAACAAATGACACGGCCGACCCGAGGTGAGCTCTACCTCGGGCCGTCCCACACGGCTCACTCTCTCGGTTTCTCTCTAGCTAATTAAACTTATCACACAATACTCTGATTTCTGGATTACTAACCCTAAACACGACACACATATATATATATAAACTTCACGGGCTTGGGCCTGTAGCCTATGGCGAAGTTGATATAACTTCGCCTATGGCAGAAGTTGTGCTAACTTCGCCTATGGCGAAGTTGTTCTAACTTTGCCTGTGGCGTTCCGCTGGTCAGAATTGCATAGCGACGGTCACAAAATGCACCAACAGACTCCCCCTGAGCTGTGGAAGTCCCAAGAGCTTGAGTAGTTCTTGGCAACTCACCACCTGCACCTTTCGATGCATTGGGATCATCGTCTCTATCATTTCTCTTCTTTGTCCTTAACTCATCGCCTTTACAGCCTGTCTCCCCCTGAGATGCCAAGAACTCCTTCATAGCATCTATAATTCTCCCATGTTCAACCAGGAGGGGCGACTGTAGTTGATTCTCTGCTACAAGACGCTGAATAGCCTGGGTCTGGACAAGATATCTCGATCAACTCAGGTGCGGAATCCCTGCGTAGATCGTTACGAGTATAGAACACGAATCACACGAACACACGAAACGAACACACGTTATATAATAACTCAAACACGTGATACGATATCACTATTACAGACTCTCGTCCTCACGTTACAATGAACTTGATAAACTACTGAAACGAACAACTAATTGGAACTCAACACGAAACCAAGCCGTAACCTAGGTATATAAATACACGACAACTTCGCCTGGCATGTTCAGGCGAAGTTGTCCATAACTTCGCTTGACTAACAAGTTCGCCTGTTAAGCGAACTTGTCAGTAACTTCGCTTAAACATACAAAACATAATTAAACATTGCAGACTCGATTACAGACACTAGACTATGAACTACTGACATTATGCACCAACAGACTCCCCCTTGGCAGTAGCTTCATATCTTGATCTTTAAGCACTTGTCTTGTAATCTTCAACCTTGTATCTTCACGCATGCACTCCTTCTCTAACACAAACTGACACAACTCTTTGATACTTCCTCGCTTCGTCCTTCCAAGCAGGAATATAAAAGATTTTCTTCTCATTGAGCACCTGCAGATCAGCTTGCGATAAGTTTACCAAATGCATCGGATCGTAAACTCTTAGGAGCTCTTGTTCATCCTCGTCTTCCATCACTGCCTCTGCTGTCTCACAATCCACAAACCACCACTTTAGGTCTTTAAGCACATCCTTGGGCATAAGCTTCATCGGTACTTCTTTCAAACACCGGATCGGTTTATACTTCATGACCATCCAAGGTTTTCCATCAGCTCTCAAACCTCTATCCTTGTCTTCAACAAGTTTTCCCTTCTGCGGTTTCAACAGCTCAAACTTCTTCTCTTTTATACTCTCTCTCCATACAATTTTCCCAATAACTCTAGCCATATTATCGTCACTCCGATTGATTAACCCCAATCTGGCTAAGTCTTTCACTTCACATTCCGGCAGTGTATTCAACGACCTTAACATTCTTTTAAAATACTGAACGCATGACCTTAAGTATTCTTTATATAGGGGCGAAGTTACACAGGCGAAGTTACGGTTAACTTCGCCTAGGCGAAGTTATTCACAAGTTCGCCTGTTTAACAACTTCGCCTATATTTACAAAATCAAACCTTAATTTGAACATTTTTCAATTAATTTTTAAAAACTTCCCTTTAAGAATTAAATGACACGATCAAGTCCAAGTAACCAGATATAAAATCATAAAACTACCTAAGTACTAAAAACTTTTAAAAATTAAAGTACAAGGGATCAAATTTCAGTCTCGATAGGGACTACTATGTTTTAGAAAAGATCCGAACAGGAATCATACTAATTACGTGACTGTCACATAGATCCGTGTTTAGCTGTATTATGACATAAAGAAACAGGTTGTAAGCAGGTAAATAACTTAAGATGGTTTTCATCGTTTCTGTGATACGAGTTAGGTTCAATTATGCCTCAAAATTTAAGTGAGCAACAACTCAGAGATTATGATGCCTCCTATCTATTCTCAAAGCGTATTTGGCTTTCCCCAAGTCACCCCGAATTGACCTCGACCCATAGTGTCTGATTAAATTTGTAAGTACTCTTCATCTGATTCCCGTTCTCTTTCTTACTCCATGATTGAGAAGTCTTGACATTTTCAGCTATAGAATGTTTCAATAACTCCTAATTTTTTATTTTTTTTTATGATAAACATTTACATAGACTTCAGAGTAGTAAACAACTGCAAGTCCCGAATCTGGATCACTGCAGTTTCTTCACACACTATCTTTGCGGGAATCAGAACACTTACGGGCTCGTGTATGACTGGGTAATCGCTTTTCTGCCTATCATTCGGAAAGATATATATGAAGACATGCAAAACTCGTAAGGAGTTTCCACGTAAAATCGAGTAGATTTAGTTTGTATCACATCTACTTTTACGCACCATAAAAAGCTACCATGACATACAATGACTGTCCTAAAGTCTTTTAAGCCTAATAACTTCACTAGTTAAGCACACAGAATCAGTATATCTATCATTTTCCAAGGTTGGATCAATTTTCTGTTAAACATAGCAAACGAACTTCTTACGAAGTAGTAGACTTGAAAAATAATTTCATTTCCCTTTAAAAAATTTTTAATATTAATCGCCCCGACCAAAACAAAGTCTTCAGGTAAACGGCTATCCCGAAGATCCAATGGATCAGCTGGACCGACCACATACTAGTATGTGTCCTTCTAACTAAGTATGATCGACTAATTTTAAGCGAAAGAATGAAAACTCATCATAAACCGCCCCGGTCACTTTCAGTCATCTAGTTAATGGCTATCCTCAAATTCTACAAGTAGAAAATGAGGACCAAACATATCCTAAGACATGTCCTTCAAACTGAGGTAACCGACATAATTTTAAGCGATAATGACGTTTTTTTTCTTTTTTTTTTCTTTTTTTTTTTTAAACGAACACAAAAAGCATGGTTACTCGGGATTGATCATCCCATTCAGCTCAATAAGGTTTTGAAATCTTGTTTTGTCAAACGCTTTAGTATAAAGATCAGTGAAATTATCAAGCGTATCCACCTTTTCAAGCACAATCAGTTTCTTCTCAGCACAATCCCGTATAAAATGATGACGTATGTCAATATGTTTAGTTTTACTGTGCTTCACGGGATTGTTAGTTACTGAGATAGCAGCTGTGTTATCAATGCAAATAGGAGTAAGTAAGAAATTCAGACCATAGTCGCGCAACTGTTGTTGAATCCAAAGAACCTGGGAGCAGCAGTTGGATGCTGCCATGTATTCTGCTTCATAGGTTGAAATTGCGACTGAAGTCTGCTTCTTGCATTGCCACGACACCAATCTGCCACCAAGAAACTGACATCCTCCAGTTGTTGACTTCCGACTCTGATTGCACCCTCCATAATCAGAATCTGTGTAAGCGACTAGCTCCAAGTCTCCTCCTCTCGGGTACCACAACCCCAGCTTCGGCTTGCCCTTGAGATACCTCAGTATCCTCTTCACACCCTTCAGATGAGATTCTTTTGGGTTTGCCTGAAAGCGTGCACAAAGACAAACAACAAACATTATATCAGGCCTAGAAGCAGTTAAGTACATTAAAGAACCTATAATAGCCCGATATTGAGTTGGGTCCACATCTGCATCACCGTCTGACTCAACACCCAATTTGTGTTTGACGCAGATTGGAGTGTCGAATGGAGTGCTGTCCTCCATCTTGAAGCGTTTGAGCACATCATGGACATACTTGGTCTGATGAATGAACATCCCATCCTTCTTCTGATCAACCTGCAATCCTAAAAAGAAAGTTAGTTCACCCATAGCACTCATTTCAAACCTTTTCTTCATGACAGACTCAAACTCCTGACACATGGAGACTTTTGATGCAGCAAAAATAATGTCATCCACGTAGACTTGCACCAGCAGGAAGTCGCTTCCTTCTCTCTTGAAGAACAACGTGCTATCAATCTTCCCTCTTTCAAACCCATTTTCAAGCAAGTAATCTGATAAAGTTGAGTACCAGGCACGAGGTGCTTGATGAAGTCCATACAACGCCTTGCTTAACTTGTACACGTGGTCTGGAAAGTCTGGGTCAGGAAAACCCGGAGGTTGCTCAACATACACTACCTCATCAACTTTCCCATTCAAAAACGCACTTTTCACATCCAACTGAAATACCTTCATCTTCTTATAAGCAGCAAACGCCAAAAACAATCCAATGGCTTCCAATCTTGCCACAGGAGCGAACACTTCATTATAATCAATCCCCTCTTGTTGATTAAAACCTTTAACGACTAACCTCGCCTTGTTCCTTATAATAATCCCTTTCTCATCTCTCTTGCACTTAAAAACCCATTTTGTGCCTATCGCATGCACATGCTTCGGTTTTTCAACCAAAGTCCAAACTTCCATTTTCTTGAATTGAGCCAACTCTTCTTGCATAGCTTCGACCCACGAGCTGTCCTTGAGAGCCATTTGATAATTCTTCGGTTCAATCTGGCTGATAAAGCAGGTGTACAAGCATTCGTTGATTATGCATGTCTCCTTGATGCTTGTGTAAACACAGGTGTGCTCATTCAAGCTACGTCTTGTTTGTACACCGGAGGACACATCACCAATCACATTCTCCAAAGGGTGATCTTTATGAATTCTCGTGGTCGGAACAGAACCGACATGCAAATTGTCTTCCAAGTTAGAAGAGAGCTCGTCAATGGTTGTTTCATGCTGAGAGTGAAATGGATTGAAAAATTCTTCTTCAGTCGAGGCAGCAGGGGTATCGATAGCATTTGATGAGGAAGGTTGACATTTATCGATCAGCTGTCTTTGCAATAGGTTTTCTTCCTCATCAAGGATCATCTTCGTAGAAAGTCTTTCTTCTTCTTCTGCACTATCCAAAAACGGTATGTTAAAAGACTTAAAAAGTTTAACATAGTCGAAAAACTCAGCAGGTCCGTTGCTTGGTTTTGGCGGTTGGTAACTTGTGATATCGGTGTTACACACCACCTCAACCTTGCTGGTCGATGTATTAAAGACACGTCTGGTGGGAGTCCCAACAACATAACCTACTAAGATTCCTTCATCGGCCACTTCACCAAATTTAGAATTTGTCTTTAAAATCGAACAAGGGGACCCGAATGGTTCAAGACCACTCAAGTTGGGCTTTCTCCCATGCATAAGCTCATAACACGTTTTACCAAGTCTTTTAACAGTTAAGACTCTATTCAGAACATAACAGGCTGTAGCAACAGCTTCAGCCCAAAACACCACAGGAAGCTTCGAATCAGCCAGCATTGTTCTGGCTCCTTCAATTAACGTTCTGTTCTTCCTTTCAGCCACTCCATTCTGTTGCGGTGTATACGGAGCGCTGTATTGGTGTTCGATCCCTTTCTGAAGGCAGAAGATCTCCATCTCAAAATTCTTGAACTCCGTTCCATTGTCACTCCTGATGAACTTAACCCTTTTATCCATAACGTTCTCAACTTTGGTAATCAAATTCTTCACCATCTGAGCCGTTTCATCTTTTGATTTCAGGAAATATACCCACGAATATCGTGAGTAATCATCAGTGATCACCAAGCAGTAAGAAGTACCTCCTAGACTTTTTGCATTCACGGGACCGAAGAGATCCATGTGAAGCAATTCTAGGGTACTGGCAATTGAATTGACTTTCTTGGTGAGATGGGATTTCTTGTGCTGCTTTCCCTTCTTGCACGCTATACATTTATCTTCAAAATTGAAACTCTTCAAGGGAACGCCCAGCACAAGTCCATTCTTGACAATGTGGTTCATCTTCCGAAGATGAATGTGCCCCATTCTCCTATGCCACAATTCGGACTCCGATTCGCTCGCTTTTGTCATAAGGCATGATTCTTCCGTGGCCATTTCAGTCGACCTCATATCCATAATATACGTATTTCTTTCACGTGGAGCCTTCATCACAATCCACTCCTCTGGTATCTGAAAACCAGGTTGCAACACAATCGCCTCATTCTTTGTAAAATGAACGGTGTACTCCTTATCACAGATCTGCGACACACTCAGCAGATTGTGCTTCAATTCTTCCACAAAGTTAACTTTCTCCAATGTCATCTTTCCGTTCGACACCGTTCCCATTCCTGTAATCTTGCCTCCACTTTCACCGGCAAAGCTCACTCTCCCTCATTGAACAGGTTTCAAATCGTGTAACAAGTATTTGTTACCCGTCATGTGCCGGGAACAGCCGCTATCCACAACCCAAAGATTGTTGGCAGCCCTGTTCAACTGTTCCTGCACAATAAAGCAAAAGATTAGAATTTAGGGACCCAAGACCAATTGGTCTTGGATCTATACATCCCAAACTCTGGCTTTCCAAAGTTAGTCTCTGGATAATTCCTGTAAGTCCTATTTGGATATCTCCTTGAAGATTGATTGTGAGGCCTTCCAAACCTTTGTGAATTGAAAGAATTATAGCTTGTGGTTTGGTTATTAGCAGTGTAAAACTGAGATTTGTTTCTATGAAAACCTGAATTAGTCACATTTTTGAATTTTGAATGGTTTTCATTTTTAGCAGCATGATAATTACTATTAGGCTTATTCTCAGTTTTAGTAGGCCTTACACCTCTGAATCGCTGCTTCAGAGGGCAATCTGCAACTAGGTGCCCTAATTGATTACACCTAAAACAACACCTATGCTCAACCTTTTTATCAACCTGTGTTTTAGATGTCGAGGCTTTATTACCGCCCGTTCGTCTCACATATGGTGGGACGTACGGGTTTAGTGGAGTACTCTTTTTATTCGTCTTATCTTTCTCTCCACCATTGGGTAATACCACCTCCTCTTTTGCCTTACCAGACTCGGATGACTTATCCGAATCTGATGAGACTGGACTTGGATTAGAAATTTTAACACTTGAAACAGGCGAACTTGTTTCGCCTCCACTAACATTTGGTTCTTTACAAGTTACTTTAACTGGTACTGTCTGAGCAACCTCAAAGTCAACAGATTTCTGAACACTAGGGTTAAAAGTGTAATTGTGATTATAAGGTGGTGGAACCTCATGATAACCGATTCCTCCTCTCTTAGCAGAGGAACCTTGATCACTAACAAGGTGATCAAGAATAGCAGCGGAATTTCTGAACTGCTCTAGTTTTCTATTCAGTTCCACCACTTTTACCTGGTGATCAGCAATCTGTTTTTCTCTATCAGCAATTAGTTTGGTTTTTTCTTCCAAAACTTCATAGCTTAAATCAATCACTTCAATTTTTTCAGCAAGTTTTGTTGTTAGACTTTTAACATCTTTTTCACAGGCTTTTATTTTGACTTTATAGCTATTTTCTCTTGCTTTTGTAAAATGATGATCTTCTTTTAGGGTTTTAAATTCAGCATCCAACCTAACATACTGATCGGTTATAGTTGCTAATTGCTCAGACAAGTTTTCACATTTAGAACATGTAGGTTTAGAACATACCTCGGAGAGCTGGTCTTTAACATCTGCCATGAAAGCTTTTTCTTCTCCGGTAACCTTCTCACTTTCTTCAGTTTCAACCTTCGCCAAATTTGCCTGCTCAAAAGTTTCTTTAGAATGCAGATTCCAGTTGTATTCACCATCTTCTCTGGACATCATGGCACTATAATCTTTTCTACCCTTATTATGCTGTGTAGACTTTCCTTGACCACGTTCTACACGCTCATTCCTGCACTCCTTAGCAAAGTGGCCGTTTTGCTGACAGTTGTAGCATCTCACCTTCGTCTTGTCAAACCCTGGCTTTCCACCGACAAACTTTCTTCTGGTCTTTCTCATAAACCGCTTCACTCTTCTTACGATCATAGCCATCTGCCATTGCAAATCCATTTCCTCCAGATCATCAGCATCAATCTGGTCATAGTCTTCATCCAACACAGCTGGATCAACAATCTTCCCTTGAATGTAGTTCTCATAGGAAGCAATAAAAGAAGCATAGAGACCAAACTGCTCTTCAGCAGACTTGACACTCATAGGCATCTTGGAGTAGTTGTTGCTGGGAATACTTGGAGAGTAACTACTCTTGCTTACCTGGGGTTGAGAACCACTCAATCCACCTGCTACATAGCAAACATCACCATTTGTGTTGACTGACACATGACCCTCATGTGATGAGTTTGCGCCCGACTCTCCCTTCGAGTAGTAGGCAGCAGATTCAGTCTTCGATCCTGAGCTAGTGTTGACTTTAGCTCCATACATACCTGGATCTTGAACCTGATCCATAGGTGTCTCCTTTCTGACCATATTAAGCTCAAAGGTTCGGAGCTTGTTAACTGGCGTTTCTAGATCATATGTGGGAAAGTCTTTGTCTTCCTTCATCAGCACAGTGTACATCTCCCATTTTGGTGGGAGAGCATCTAGAAGCTTCTCAACTATTTCTTCTTCTCGGTAGGAAATTGAATAGTTGCTCAATTCAGTCATCAGATGGTAATATCGAGTGATAATATCATCTAAAGATTCATTCTTCAAATACTTGAAGACTGAGAACTGGGTTTTGAGTAATTTTATCTTTGAAGCACGGATTCCTACATTCCCTTCAAATCTGTTCTCAAGAGCTTCCCAAAGCTCTCTTGCTGACGTGTACTTTCTAAACGTATGAAGGATCTCTTGTGGAAGAGCCATAGTAATAGCAGCATGAGCCTTGCTCTCGGCCTCATACATCTTTTTCTCTTCTTCTTCCATTTTGCTATACTTTTTGATTTGATCACGACCTTCATACTCCATAACTGGTGGAATATAACCATCCTGGATGCATACCCACATCTTCGCATCCTGGTATTTGACGTATTGTATGAACCGATCCTTCCATGCAACGAAATCGGTTCCCTTCATCAATCTTGGGGCCTTAGTAGCTGACCCTGCTTCAACTTCCATCTTCACTAACTCAGAGATGTTAATCGACGACATCTTTCCCGAAAAGTAAGAAACCCGAAAAAAAAAAATCAAAAAATTTTCTGAAAAGTACTGTAGGCGAAGTTACGGATAACTTCGCTTAATCCTTAACTTCGCCGCTGATTAACTTCGCTGAAGAACTTCGCAGATGATTAACTTCGCTTAAGGTAAGCGAACTTAGGAGGTAGGCGGAGTTGTAGAGAACTTCGCTGAGTTAGGCGAACTTGAGAAGGTAGGCGAAGTTGTGGATAACTTCGCTTAACCTTATATCTTCGCCGAAACCCTACGTATCCTGACGGCAACTTCGCCTGATGAACACGGACGTTTTTGCAGATCTGAAATCTGGATTTTACGAGGTTTTTGACGGTGCAAAGGCTTGATTACGATGGTAGGAGGTAAGATTGACTCAAAAACACAGAAAACACGTCCCGCGAATAGTCGAAACGGGACGATTTCTACACCCGCGTGAATATCCCGAACCACACAATCGAGCAAATGCTCTGATACCAATTGTAGGTTCCCTGGACGGATCGCACGAGATATCTCGATCAACTCAGGTGCGGAATCCCTGCGTAGATCGTTACGAGTATAGAACACGAATCACACGAACACACGAAACGAACACACGTTATATAATAACTCAAACACGTGATACGATATCACTATTACAGACTCTCGTCCTCACGTTACAATGAACTTGATAAACTACTGAAACGAACAACTAATTGGAACTCAACACGAAACCAAGCCGTAACCTAGGTATATAAATACACGACAACTTCGCCTGGCATGTTCAGGCGAAGTTGTCCATAACTTCGCTTGACTAACAAGTTCGCCTGTTAAGCGAACTTGTCAGTAACTTCGCTTAAACATACAAAACATAATTAAACATTACAGACTCGATTACAGACACTAGACTATGAACTACTGACATTATGCACCAACATCCCCAATATAGCATCAAGATAACAAATCGAAACAAACAAAAGCAGATTAACTCCATCTCTTTTTATCCCATTAATCTCTTTAACATCAAGGTGGATATAAAGATCACCAGAAGGACCACTGGTAAAACGAAACATGTTGGATTATAGTAAAACAGTAATCAAGATAAACAAACGTGCGCGCAGTTATAAGAAAATACCCTTTTGGACCAGCATCACCTTCACCGGAAACTTTGAGTAGGCTTCCTTTGTCGACTCCAGGCGGAACTTTGACTTTGATATATTTCTTCACACGAACACGCCCTTCACCAGAGCACTTTCCGCAATACTCAGATATTTTCTCACCATTTCCATTACAATCTGCGCATACAGAAACCTATATACAACAGGCAAAACATATTAATAATCATGGTTTTAAAAATCAAAGTCAAACCAATTAGGAATACCTCATCCACGGCAACTGAGAATGTACTACACGACACGAGTACTCTTGTTCTCGTAACTTCACCTCTGCCACCACAAGTGGAGCATATTCTCATCTTGGATCCAACCTTTGCCCCCGTTCCCTTGCATACGTCACACGCTTCAAGATGAGAGAGTTCAAATCCCTTTTCGGTCCCAAATATTGCTGCTGAAAATTCTAACGTCATGCCATATCTGTAAATACATCAAATCATCAAATGCCAACCTAACTTGATGCCAATAATCTTATATCTAGATTTAACAAAACAAACGGTTCATACAGTATAAACACTAACCGTATATCTTTGCCTTTAATAACAGTAGTTTTACGACGTCCTCTAAAAAACTCCTCAAACGGTTTCGTCTATGGGAAAAACAGAAAAAGGATCATCAATAAAAGATAAAGTAACAAACTTATTCTTCGGTTATTACAAGTAGTACCCCAGATTGTCCCCCTGCTGTGCTTTTACCTCCATCTTCACCGATCATACGTGGCTCGTTTTTGGTCATCTGATAGAACCTGACAACCTCATACTTCAGCATTCAAAAAATTACAAAGCTATGTAACATAATTCTATTTATATATATTGTCATGCATACCTCATATGCAGCCCTGATCTCCTTAAACTTTTCTGTGACTCCTGGTTCCTTATTGACATCTGGATGATACTAAATAATATGTGCAAATGATGAGTATTCAGGGTTGTCAAACTGCTCATCGCTCTTGGAAATTGCTCGAAAATGCTCGTTCGATTTCGGCTCGGTTTGGTTTGAAAACAAACCAGGCATGACCAAAGCCTTGCTCAGTTCATTTAACTTAAATAATTTTTTAGTTTATTATATTTATATATATAATATACAATTTTTAAAAATCTTATTAATTTCCCACTTTTGCGTTGACTTCAAAATTCAATTTTACACCCTAGCCGCTCTTTTTATGTATGTTTTCTTGTTAACTTTGAGTTTTAGACATTTTAGAGTCAGAAGTCTAGACATTTTAGAGTTGGAAATATTGAATTAATGACATTTGGAAGTTTTAAATTCAAAATTGAAAACTTTGTACGAAACCAAGCTACTCGGTTTCAAACCAAACCAAGTTCAAGCCTAAACACATCGCTCGTTTCTTTAAATTCAAACCAATCGGTTCAACTCAGGTTCAAACCAAACCAAGTATGAACAACCGTATAATGCAGAAGCCATAAAATTGTGATGTCAATTGTTGGATATGAATGCCTAAGTCTTAAACATATCTTAATCCGGTTAGTTTCTAACTTCTAATTCTAAAACAGTTTAAAGCTGGTTAATAAGTCCGAGGGGCAGTTTAGTCATTTTCAGAAAGTTAGTTACTGAGCTTTGATAATGTTTGATTGCATCTTGCAAGAAGTTGTAAAGTTCGGGGGTGTAAAATGTAACTTTGGATTCAAAAGTTTGTTACAGGTAGTTAGTAATTCAAAACCGTAAGCATTCGGATCTAATTCGATTTCGATTCGGTTCGGTTCTGTTCATTAGTTTTCGTGTGTCGATTCGATTGTTATTTCCGATAAATTGTAAAGATCAGATTAATAATAATACGCGAGCAAACGGTAATACCTGACGAGCTAATTTACGATAGGCGGATTTAATATCTTTAATAGTGGCAGACTTTGGAACTCCGAGAGTGGAGTAATGATCGGAAACCGCGAACACGAAGAATCCTCCAACGCGATTGCCGTACAACTTGTTTTTGAGTTGTGATGGTGAGTTGAATGAAATGTTGTGAGTGTTGGTGGTGCGTGTGAACGAGAGTGTTCCGCCGTTGAGGAAAGATGAAGGAGACGGTGAAGGAGCTTGAGTGAAGGTGAGAGAGGATGAAGGGATGAGAGTGAAAGATGCGGCCGCCATTGTTGGTGAGGTTAAAAGATGAAGCAGACCAAGTGTTCGACGAAATGCTCGGTGTAAAACGGTAAGGAAAAACAGTTATGAAGAAGAAGAAAAGACTGAGAAGTCGACTCAGATATTTTTGGGCTAGATAATAAGTTTGAGCTATAGATTTAATAACAATATAAAAAAGTTCGATTTGGTTCGGTTTTTGCTATTCAATTAGGTTATGGTACCGGTCGGTTCATTGCTTTCATTATTAGAGATGTGCTCGTACCCTACCGGTACTGAGCGGTACCGATTTTCTTAAAAACTTGCACCGGTACTGAAAACGTAGGCAAAAACTTAGTAAATACTGGTACCGGTTGGTACTGATCCAGATTTTCTTAATAACTTGGTATCGGTACTGTAGGCAAAATTTCCGTAAATACTGGTACGTACCGATCCCGAATTTCCTAATCCCGATTTTCTTAAAAAACTTGGCACCGGTACCAAAATGCACGTTTTGGTACCGGTACCTGGTACCATATGCTCATCCCTATTCATGATTACTTTTCTGTTCTAGCAGAGCAGGTCTTTTGGAGTGGGTCCAACAGTTGGATGCATTATCAATCATGTAAAACATCCAATAAAATAAATATAAAAATGCATTGGACCGTTGACCGTCACATTACTAGCGCGATGCTCTGACCAAGAGGGAGGCTATTTGCAAATTTTTTAAGTTCAAAAACTCTTATACAATCTTGTTTGTATTGGATATTATTTTGGGAGACAGGCCTGGTCGTATTGTCTTTTCTGGTGTGTGTTTTAGACTTTTAGTTCATTCCGGGATGGTCAAGCTCCAACATTCCGATCGTAATAAGTTATGTAACATCCCATCCCGAGGGTGGTGGGATCTCGAGCGGTTAGAAACATGTCGATAGTTGGGCATCGATTTCTTAACACAACATAGATGATATTAACATAAGGTTTCAAAGTACTAATATTACTCAACCAAGGATTCGAGTTTTAAGGTTTCGATCACAAAACAACCAAGCAAACAACATGGAACATTGGAACTTTGCTTTTGTTTCAAAACATGCTACATGGGTTTCATTTCATCACAAGCCTTCAAAATGTGAATAACCAATTAAATTGTATCCAAATCATATTTAAAAAACAAAGAGTCAACTGCAGTTTTCGTCCCCATGGTTTGTCTAAATCTGCAGTTTTAGTCCATTAGTTTCAAATTTGCGATTTTCGTCCCCTGTGGTTTCATTTCACTTGCAATTATATCCGAATTCACTAATCCTGTTAAGTCTGGTCATTAGTGAGAGGCAATTTTGTCATTTTTCTTTCTAAATAAACCTGAATTCTAATTCGCAGCCCCCTCACGTGAGGGCTGGGGTGAATTTGGGGGAAAACGGGAAAAACCGCCCCTCACGTAAAGGGCAGATTAATGGATTTAATGACCAAACTTAACAGGATTGGTGAATTTAGGTTTAGCTGCAAGTGAAATTAAACCACATGGACAAAATCACAAATTTGAAACTATTAGACTAAAACCGCATATTTGGACAAATCTGTCACACCCCTATCTAAGGCCTAGGAGTGCGACCCATAAGTTGGTATCGTGTTTGTAAATAAATCAGAGTTGCATTTATTTGCGGAAGACTTATAAAACTTCAAGGATCAAAAGTATAATTTATATTTACATTCAAAAGACGGGATTATGAACACCCGTTTAAGTTAACAAAAGATTATATGTTTATAAATACAAACCACCATGTTAAGTTTACAAAAGAAACCCGAGCCATCGGATTTATATATAAAGCACTTCGATATCCCAAGCACTAAACTTGTTCACCTGCAAAATGTAAGAAAATACGTCAGCAGCGAATGCTGGTGAACACGCTGACGCAAAAATATTTTCTTTTACTTAATTACTCCTCGAGGCTACGCCTGTCTCGGCCCAACGTGGCTTAGGAATAACCAAGTCAAATAACACATTATAAATACGAGACTCTACGCTAGGTTACCTCAGCAAACACCGCAGCGTTCGACTTAGTTAAGTACCCGTAAATATACACAACGGTCGTACTCCCTGCAGGAGAGCATCCTACGACCAAGGGTGGTGCGATCATGCCCATACATCGCATAGTACCACCTATGTAAGGATCCAGACATACGTATACCACAGCCTGAGGGCTAGGTTTATACCCTTATTCATAATGATTTTAGGAACACCAAGTTCCTTGTAAACAATTTCTTAAAGCAAGTTGACTCATTTTAAAATAAGTAAAAGTTTGGGGGCGTATTCACCTTGTCTCTTTAGGATCGGCTTCACTCACCGTCCAAGGGTCTTCCCTTACTTTATCTCGAACCTATAGTTACGAGTATAAATATTTGTTAGTCGGATACACGATCCGGCTTAAGACCTTTAGTCTTATATCTCAATCCTCGATTGAACCTTTAGTTCAATTCTTATTTACTTGAAAACCTCTTGTTTAAAAGTAAATCATAAACCTTTAGTTTATATGAAAACCCGGCGTTTCTTCTTCTCCAAGAAACGTAATCTTTATTATTTAAGAATACTCTTTATTCATTAAATAATAGTTCCATAACAAAGAATATATACATATATATTTACACACATATATATGTATTCAACAATTATTCAATAATCATATTTTCATTCGTTTCTTTGTTATGTTTTCTTTTCTTTTTCTTTTATCGAGGTATCGAGTATATCCTCGACTTAAGGCTTAAGCCTTGAATATTAGATTATATTGAATTCGATATTACGCCTAACCTTAAGTGGCGTAAAGAAACTCTAGAGACTCGAGCAGCACTCCAACGCCGCTTTACTTTGCTCGTCACGCTAATCGAGATATGACAAATCTTCAATACTCGTGGGCACGTACTTCGAGAACAAACGCCATTCTTGGTTAAATGTGGGTGGAGGGTGGCACGCACTTCGAGGAAACGTTACACATAAACAAGGGATCGGGGCACGCTTATCGAGGTATTATGGCACGCTTATCGAGGTAAGGCTAGAGAGAGAGAGAGTAGTGAGAGGTTAGAGCTGATTTGGTGTGCAGATTTGAAATGCCCATGGTCGCTATTTATAGGCGATTTTTGGAACCCCATCGCGGTACGCGATGGGTCCCTGGGCTGACCTATCGCGTACCGCTATATAGGTCAGATGACGCGACAGGTAGGTCTG
Organism: Bidens hawaiensis; assembly: GCF_021521415.1. Lineage (NCBI taxonomy): Eukaryota > Viridiplantae > Streptophyta > Magnoliopsida > Asterales > Asteraceae > Bidens > Bidens hawaiensis. Next base: position 2,592,371 of record NW_027491045.1, read on the forward strand.
TCACGTGTCGACACGTGGCAGGCACCGCTCCACGTGGCGACACGTGGCGGACGTGTTGCCACGTGGTGACACGTGGCGGACGTGTTGGTGCCACCGTGTGCCACGTGGCACACGTGTCACAAATTGTCAGATGTCCCATCGCGATACGCGATGGGGTTCTCTTCTGACTCATCGCGTAGCGCGATGGGTCAGGAAATCAGATTTTTCATTTTTAACCCTCCAGTTTGGATTTTGGTAATTTCACTCCCTAGACTTTGAAAAATTGACATTTTTGGCCCGAATTTTACGTGATGTTACAAAATCACATGGACGAAAACCGCAGGACACTCAAACACAAATATTTCCATGTGTTAATGAAGGCAAGCTATAATGTTATATAACAATGCAATGCTAGGGTATGAGAAGAAATAAAATTAATCCTAAACAAGGTTACAAAATTACATCAAGAAAGTATACACTATATTTAACACTTTTGACTTTGAGCAAAAATGTTATCTTGTGACAAATTAATTAAGGTTTAATTAAATAGCATCTAATATTGTTTTATTTATATTTATATATAACATTAATAAGATGTTATTAAACCATGTTTACTGATATCAGAAGCTGGATATGAAGCTATTTAAACAACATTTGATGTCACGGAAGCTTCATTTCCAAATTCATTCATAGCATAACCAATCGTCCAAGTGCACGAAAACATCATTCTTGATCTTATTTTTGTCGATACAAACCTTGACCCGCTAGCTTGAGTCAAAGAACGAGACCTACAAATTGTCTTTGAACCCCTCAAAAGACAAAAAAAAACCCTCAAAGTTGTATTAACGAACGGTTGATGGATGACGTTAATGAGTTGGACTAAAACTAAAAGTTGATTGAAACGGTGGTACAATAAAAGCCTAAAATTAACTATTGGACCAAAATTGATAATTTTAAAATTACATGGACTAAAATTGAAGTTCTATTTTTTTAAAATGTCTATTTTACTGCAACCGGTTAAAAAAATTTCCATTTGAGTAAAAAAAATCTTATAAATATCTATACCAATTCTCACATCCGTCATATCCGACTATTTAAAAATGTCAAGCGACATTATTGTCAACCTATTATAAGAAGCCACGTGTCAGATAAAATATGTCGTAAGGAAAAAAATTAAAGAAAAACTCTTCAGAACTTCCAAAAATTCTGTGGGAACTCACAAAAAAATTCATTGGGACTCACAAAAAATTCGGTTGTAACTCACAAAAAGTTCACTAAATCTCAATAGAATTTTGTACCTGCAAAATTTTTTTACGGGTTGACGACGCACGACACCTTACCCTAACGAAGCCCGTACAAGAAGACGTCCCATTTTGTGGATCAAAACGGTTTCTAGGAACAGGACCACTTAAGTGGCATGGCAAAGATGCAAAAGGAATAAGAAGATTCCTCCACCAATAGGAGAAGAGAGGTCACAATCAAGTTGTTAGTAAGTGAAACCCCCTAAATATTCTTTTTCTCAGCTTGCATAATAACGATCACTTTGTACTAAACACCATTGATATACGAAATCATCCATAACTTACCTCGGAGAGTTTTAAAGGCTCTTCACACATGACTGCTTGTTGTAGGTGTACAATATCGGCATCTGACATGTTTAAACCATCCATGCCCGCAAATTAAGATGGACATTTGAGGAAGTTTTAGATCCTAATGTACTAATGAACACTTTATTAAAAGTAAAAAATGGACATTTTAAAGTTTTCCGGTCTAGATTTAGATTTCGCTTAATCTTTATATTTCATCATTACCATTGCATCTTTTAGAACACAATTAAATAGTCGGTAATCCTTGGATGTTCCAGTAACACCAAACATCGCAGCAACCCATTACCGATGATGAAGCCGAAGGTGAAAGATGTAAAATCATGTTTGGGTAATTTGGGAAAAATCGGATTCATTTTCAACTGCGCTACAAGGTTGGGCAGTTGAAAATGAAAAGTATGTTTGGGTACTTTTGGGTATAGGTGATCAAATCGGGTTGGTCAAAGGAACCGGAACCTGTTCAGAACCGGTTCCATTAGTCAACATCACTGTTTAAACCGGTTCCATGTTCGAACCGGTTAGGGAACCGAACCGGTTCCCCAACCCTCGGACCCGGAACCGGTGGAACCGGTTCTGACCGGTTCCTAAACCGGTTCTTACACTGTAACCGGTTCCAACCGGTTACAGTGTAAAAAATAATTTTTTTTTTCGTTTTTCGTTTCCGCTGCTCGTATTTGTATAACATGTTTAATAAAAAAAACAATTAACATAAAATTCATTTTATTTACTTTAAGAAGTTCAAAAAAAAAGGTTACATGTTTTAAAATATTCAAAAACAAACTAACAAAACATTAAACTTATAAATATAAAGTTGTGACATATTATTTCTATAAAAGCCTTCTTGTTCGTCGTAATTATTGAGTGGCGACTTATTCATCAGAATTACTTGTAGAAACGCCTTCTTGTTCGTCGTGCACTCGAACATCAAGTGGTGTTTCGTCTTCCAGAGTGGTTACGTGTTGAACACGATCGATTGAGTCCAAGTGATCCTTCAAGCAAATGCACATCTCCACCGACTCCGAATTCAGTTTTGTTCTTCTCACCGATATTACCCTGCCACTAAGAGAAAAAGCAGATTCCGAAGCTACCGTAGAAGCTTGGGCGGTTAGTAAATCACGGGCCATGGTGGCAAGAATCGGAAACTCGGTTTCCTTTACCTTCCACCAAGCCAAAACATCAAAAGTGCCATATTCCTCTTCGGATAAACCGGTAGAGAAATCATATGCACTATACCTTCCTAGTTCGCTTGAAGGGGTGTTACCCCTTTGTTTTTTAGCCGTTACGTTGCGAACGGTGTTCATAAGGCTAATCATGGGGTCTCGTACTCTAGGAGCACTTGAACTTGATGAAGACCCCCCCGGCGTAGGCATGTGTATGTTTGACCCATATTTATTTATATAAAAGTCATACATAAATTTAAAATTCAAGTTAAAATCATTTTGTGCCTCTGTTGAAAAGTTTGGGTCAACTTCATGCATATCTAAGGCTGAAAAAATTTCGTCTATCACACATTCAACCCCCGTAACATTTAACATTGGGTTTAAAGCGGCGGCGCAAGTAAAAATCGGTGGCAATTCAAGAAAGTATTTTTTTAATTTAAACTTCATTGGTAATATGATGTTTGAAAACATTGGACTTTTATTTTCAAATTCTTTAAGATTGTTAACGATTAAAAATAACTCCGAAAGAACCAAGGGACTTGTCGGATAATACGTTCCCGATAGTTTCGTAGTTGATGTTTTAAAAACTTCAAGAAAAGTCGATAAGTCATTGATAATTTCCCATTTCTCATTTGAAAAGGGGATTGCCAAATCATTCTCGGCAAGACTAGAATGAAACATTTGTAAAGTGTCTCTTTGTTTCAAAGCACTTTGAAACATTATGCAAGTGGAATTCCATCGATGAGGTACATCCCAATTAGCTCCCAAAGCTTTTCTTCCCGTATCTTTACAAAATTTTCTATAATCCATTTGTCTTTTTTTACTTTTCTTAAAAACTTCATGTAGCATTACTCTAAAATCGTTTATAACCGATGTAACCTCATCCGAAGCAAGTCCGTCTTGCACGATTAAATTAATGATATGTGCAACACACCTTGAGTGAAAAAATACACCATTGCAAATCGGCGTATATTTTAATTTTAATTTATCAACCGCCGATGTATTATTCGACGCGTTATCAAATGCAATTGAAAATATTTTATTTTCTAGTTTATAAGTTTTTATAACATAATCTAAAATTTCAAACAAATTATCTCCCGTATGTGGATACTCAAAGAGTTCGAAAGCAATGGTGCGTTTCATCATTTCCCACGATGACGGTTCTACCCAATGAGCGGTGACACAAAGATAAGATTCGGGTAGACCATGTGGAGCCGACCAAACATCAGTAGTTAAGTTTATTCCCGTATTTATATTTTCAAAATATGCAATTAGTACCTCTTTAGCCTTCTTCCACAATTTTAAACAATAACGTTTAAGAGTATGACGACTTACGTGAGTGTATTGTGGTTGAAGCGTATCTCGAATCATGGCGGTTAAGCGAGGGTTGTCGAAGTGGCTAAACGGCAAAGCTTCTTGAATCACAAACTTCGCCATACGATCTTGAACTCGATCAATTTGGTATGTAAATATTCCGCCTTCACTATCCATTTGCGTTTGTTGCGACTCGACGTTCTGTTTCAACGCCCTGCAATACGGTCTTTCGATGTGTTTCTTCAAATTTGAATTCGAAAGTGGGTTTAAATAAATCCCACAAAACTTGCACCGAGCCTTCAATGAATGGTCACTCAATTCAACCAAATCCCAATTGCACCAAATCTCTTGATTACGATTATGAGGTACAATACGAACGAAACTTGGTCCGGCGGTGGAACCTTGACCAACCGATGATTGTGAGGCAGCCATAACAACAAATATGAATATAGAAGAAGAGAAAACAAGAGATTAGAGAACTCAGAATGTTGTAATAGCGTTTTTTTGTATTTTTTTGCGTTCGGGTTTGCGTTTTGAGTGTTGTGATGAACCCATTACACCAAATACCTATTTATACTAGTAGTGGGGTGTTTGGGGAGCCAAAAAAACGGCCATTTTTGACCCCAACGGTCAAAAAACGGCCATAAAACCGTTTCCCAACGGCTAGAACCACTCCAACGGCTATAACCGGTTCCGAACCGGTTCCAGAACCGGTTCCGGTTCGGTTCCGGTTCCTACCCGGTCCACCTCCAAACATGTCAAACCGGTTCCGGATCGTCGGGTTGAAACGGAACCGAACCGGTTCCTACGAAAAACGGGTAGGAACCGGTTCGGTTCCACCGAACCGGTTCCAGGAACCGGTTTTGTTGTCCACCTCTACTTTTGGGTAGTGTCCTGTCCACCCTTACGTCTGTTAAATGCACAAAGTTCCAAGTAGATGAGACGGGAACTAAATGCAACACTCTCTATCGGGAGAAGTATTTATGCATGATCATAGCTGAGGCGCAATCAATGCCTTTGGTGATTCCATTAGTCGGGCAACAGCTAAACGCTAGTTGAATAATGTAGGCAAGATATCGACAGATTGTGCTACCAAAATCTTTGGCATTTAATGCTTGCAAGCTATCGCTATGTTTCTGGTTCAGTTCCAAACAATTGAATTGAACTCGCATTACAATTCTCAAAACTAAATGAAATTCCGCCATTCGGTTTCATGATCATGATTAATAATAGGGGCAAGAAAAGAAAGCAGAAGTTGAATTATTTCCAACTATGAAACCAAGTTCTTATACTCTTTAACTTAACGAAAACATCAATCAATCGGTGTATAGAAGATATAAAAGATTACAATCTACTTTCCCATTAAGCTGGCAAATGTAGATCTCTTTCAAACAAACAATACTCATAACGAAAATCTATCCACCACGCCAATAATGAAACACGTTTTTGTACCTCTTCGCTAAAAGATATCCGGATGAAACCGTCCGGGAATTGAGTTGTTTCCCTGAGCTTGTCTTAGATGCATCGTCAATGCATAGTTATTCACCTGCAAATACCGACAAAGTCAACTTAAGCTCTATACATGTATATCTTGTTTATATAATGAAAGCATAAAATGAAGTTATAGTGCAGACCTGAAGTGTCCTCAACTGCTCTTGATGCTGAGATAATAACTGTTTCAACTGCTGCACTTCTACAGTCCGCTCATCATATTCCTTTTGATGTTCATGTTGAATGGCTACAGCTCGTTTCAGTATTGCATTCTCCTTCAGAAGAACTTCAAGTTGTCCCTTGAAGGTTATATTTTCCTGAAATTAATATAACATTAACAACCAAATAAGATAGCTGCGAATAGCGCGTGCACACACATACACACACTCTCGGGGACTTACCTTCTGAAGGGCTTCTGCTGCATCACCAGCAGCACGTTCGGTTATGGATTTCTCCAAACTTTCAAGTACACGCCTGGCACGGAGTCTAGCATCGTCAATACTGGTGGCACTTGTCATTTCTGTGACAAACAGTTCAACCCAGTCTTCACCATTTTTTGGGATATTTTCACTATCAGTAACCGGGCCTGCACGTTTAAAAAACGGAAAAACTTTGTCTATTAAATAACCAAGAAGATATTTCTTAAAATGAAAGACCAGATATACTGATTTTGATATCAAACAGTGACACATAACCTTTCTTCCCAGTTAATTGATAATGAAAATCAAATGAATTACCTTTAACGGTTATTGTGTTTGACTGCGCAGGCGAACCTGATGCTCCATTAACAAATCCAAGAGAGAGCTCATTGAGACTCTTGATGGCAGAATCCAAATTATTTCCACTCTTTTCTAGTGCTTCTTCCAGAAGCTGAAAACAGGGTTAGTTCTTTCCATTTAGTATACATATTAAGGTAGTATTCATCGAATCCAATTTCGAATATCCAAATTAATCGAACCAAATTATTCAATTTTTAACCTTTTGAACCTGGATACGCATTCAATTCGAAATAGATTCGGTCGATTCAATTTGAATTCGAATTCATGATCAATTCAAAATTCGATTTGCTTCGAATTCAAACTAACTCGATTCACTTCCAATTCACCAAAAGAATACTTGGACTTTGGGCTTAGGTTGGATACACACACATAATTTTTTTTATATAACTTAGATTCAAATTTCGAATTGAATTAAAATCATAAATTTGTATTCAATTCGAAATTCAAACATCAATTTGTATTCGATTACTAAATTGATTTCAAACCGAATCAAATTCTAATCAAATTTTGAGTTTTTCAAGTCTGATTCGAATACCATACACCTACATAATTGTATTTTCACATTTGAACCACCCTAGATATTATTTTCACAATCACGGCCTTGTTTAGACACTAGGCTTACCCCTATAAAATGTATTTAGTAACAAAATCACAAAACCTGTCATTAACATAGTTCAATTCAGATAAGATTACACACATTTACACACATTCACAAGCATAAACACTGCAAATAACATATTGTATTCGCCAAATACACCACTACAAACAACTGTTACTCACTCTAAGTCTCAAACCTCATCTATATAAATTCAATTCAAACAACGGGTTTGTCTTATTCAATTATCATATATAATCAAAGTTTAATCAATCCATGCGTTGTATCTAATACCAGATCAACTGAATCACATCAATCCATACACATAATCAAAATTGCATACTTCAAATCATTCAATTACAAGAAATTAACAATACCAACCTGCTTATCCATAGTCGGAAAAACCGATCAAAGCTTACCAACAAGCGATGGCACCGGCGACGGTGGGGAATTAGCAAATGCCGAAAACCTAACAACTGGTACTCTAGCCTCTAGGTCTCTAACCTCATCTATATAAATTCAATTCAAACAACATCATCATCATCATCGTACTCAGTATATCCCGCCAATAGCAAAGCTATGGTAGGGTCTGAGGAGGGTAAGATGTAGACAACCTTACCTCTACCCCATAGGGATAGAGAGGCTGCTTCCGGTGAGACCCCCGGCTCGATAGTAGTTTTGCATCAAGCCTTGGACATAAGGCACATAACACTCAATCATCGGGACACCGGCTGATCGGTGCATGTACACTTGTCTTTCGGCTATCAACGCCACCACATGATGCCTGATTAACCTTCCGCCACTTTTAACGTTATTTTCACGAGATTAGTAAAATAACGTCAAAATTAGTGTAATTTCACTTTTGCCCACCCGTGGGTTCACACATATATACATTATATGCGCGCACCGCAAGCAGGGCGTAAACAACATCATCATCATCATCACCACCCGTGGGTTCACACATATATACATTATATGCGCGCACCGCAAGCAGGGCGTAACACAACATCATCATCATCATCATAATCATCATTCATATTATCATATACATTTAAAGATTAATCGATCCACGCGTTAATCTATTAACAGATCAACCGAATCAATAATAGCATTCAGAAACAGGTAATTAAACACTTCAAAACATTCAATTACGATAAATGAACAACACCAACCTGTCATAAACACAGTTCAATTACAATTCACAATTACACACTTGTTTAGACACTAGGCTCGAGACCTCAATATCTATTTAGTAACAAAATCACAAAAAAACCTGTCATAAACATAGTTCAATTCAGATCAAATTACACACATTTACACACATCCACAGGCATAGACACTGCAAATAACATATTATATCCACCAAATACACCACTACTAAAAACTATTAATCTAAGTCTCCAACCACATCTATATACATCCAACTCAAACAACAGATTTGTCTTATTCAATTATCATATATAGTCAAAGCTTAATCAATCCATACGTTTATCTAATAACAGATCAACCAAATCACATCAATCCATACACATAATCAAAATTGCATACTTCAAAACATTCAATTACGAGAAAAACCGACCGGAGCTTATCAACGAGCGACCGCACCGGGAGAATTATCAGACGGCGAAAACCTAACGACTGTTACTCTAGGTCTCTAACTTCATCTATATAAATTCAATTAACAACCGACTTGTCTTATACTCTAATTCATATTATCATATATAATCAAAGCTTAATCAATCCCTGGGTTTACGTTTATCTAATAACATAATAAAAAACACATCCAGAAATGAATAATTTCATATTAAGTAAAACACTAACCTGCTTATCCATAGTCGGAAAAACTGATCGGAGCTTATCAACGAGCGACGGCGACGGCGGAAACCTAACCGGAGAAGTTGAAGAACTAAAGCAGCGAAGCTTCTTAGAAGCCGGAGGAGATGACGGTTGTTGTAAGTCTTCGAAGAACGATCGCTTGCCGCACACAATCGCAGACATTGTTTCTATCGATTGGATAAGCGGCCGTGAATCAGAAATGTAGACTCATATATGTATATATATATTGTAATTGAAGTGAGTTAGGGTTTGGGTGTGAAGCAGATGATATGATATGAATAGATGATGATGATGATGATAATAGTATTTGCTTATTGCTACTGCTATTGCTACGCATGTGAAGAGTGCGTGGGTTGTTGATACGGGATAAGTTTTTAAATTTTGTTTGGTAGAAATGACACGTTTGGTCTCTATATTTTGTTGTATTTTTCTTTTGTTGATCAAAGTGTTTTCTATACGACGGATGTGATCTTCATACACCACCCTCGTGTAGAGGTGCACACATAACCTGGTTAACCGGTTAGTACCTAAAAATGTAATCGATTAGTAACCGGTCCAATCCTAACCGGGTACTAACCGATCCTAACTGTCGGTAGTAACCACCTTATATTACTGATTTCCCGAACCGGTTAATCGATTATTATTATTATTATTATTATAATATTAAAAACCAGGTTTTTTCTTATTATTAACCGGTTCGGCCTAACCGGTCAAAACCGTTTCTCTAACCGGTCAAAATCGGTTACTACCCGACCTGAAAAACTGGTCTAACATGTTAATCTCCGCAAAAAAACCAGTTAACCGATTTTGGACCTCTACCCACATGGTCTTATATGGTTTGTATAAGGCTATAAGAGCCGTACAGGTCACGAACAACTGACGAGTGCACGGAGACACAAAAGCAGCTTTTTTTGCAACCTATACAGCCCGTATAATCCTATACGAGTCGTATGGGTCTTCAACAGCTCGTATAGGTCTGATACAAACTGACACGTCTCGGGGCCTATACGAATCGTATAGGTGGAAAATGGTGTGTGAAAATCCAATGTGGTATAAGAAGATCTCATGCCTTTCTTTATAGATAGAAAACGAGTTTGATTCGTTAAGAGTTAAAGGCCATATATGTCATGACCTTGAATGAATTGTCAACATAATTGGAAATTTTAAATTTGATCCTATGTTAGGTATTGTACGTTATTATATAAGACTGACAAAAACTAAGACTGATGATAGTCAAGCTAGATTTTAGTGGTTGTTTTACAACTTTAAACTTCTTTATTTGTTCATGATTAAAGAACAAAACTAGTATTTACACCCCCCGTAGCGGCGGACGTGTAAAAATTTGTATTTACATATCCACTCCACTTGAAAGCATGAAATTATCACCACCACCACCTTCATTCGCCATCCCCTCTTCCGCAGTCAGTAACTTAAGTTAACAATTAAGAAAACTGGACAAAAAGTAGACATAAAAACATTGAACCACACACGCTCATTGCATCGGGTTAACACACAAAAATTAGACTGAAACATAAAATATAAAAAAAAAATAACTAAGTCAACTTAACATCTACGTGTTGCGATGGGGCTGTTAAACGAGAAAACAGACATAAAGTTCACCCACACACATGTGTTGCAGTGCGTTAACTCGTTAAATTCAAACGTAAACAAAAAAATGTAAAAGATGAAAAGCATAGGGCACCAATGTTGAAATTGGAAAAATATATTTTGTGACATACTTGTAATCTATGAAAAAGTGTAGGGACCAAAAGTAAAAAATGAAAGTTATTAAAATGAATAAATACATGGTACAAACTTGGATGCATAATGTACAAAACACTAATGTAAATTGGAAAAATATATTTTGTGACATACTTGTAAACTATGAAAAAGTGTAGAGACCAAAAGTTAAAAATAAAAGTTATATAAAAATGAATAAATACATGGTACAAATTTGGATGCATAATGTACAAAACACTAATGCATGTTTCTCCCATTTTATTATTATATAAATTATAGATAATGATGTTACTTGTGGATTCTATGATAAGTAAATTGCAAAATGAGAGACTTAAAACTTATTACATCTAAAATTATTAAATTGCTTAAGCAATCCAAATTTGAATTCCGCACTCCTTGCGGTCTTTGTTAATAGGGATAAGATCGGTACAAGTATTTAAGGTAAAATTCAAGAAATACTGGTACTGTATCGATACCAAAAACTCAAAACTTTGGTACCGATTTGATACTAATTTAATACCGATACCAGTATAAATCGATACCAATACCGAATTTGCTTATCGTTACTTGTTTTTTTTAATAAACATATCCCCATGCTCACACACTATATGCTTACATGTGAAGAGTGTGTGGTTTGTTGACAGGGGATGACTTTGCAAATTGTATATTGATGAAATGACTGTTTGGTCCCTCTAGTTTGTAGTACCTTTCTTTTGTTGATGTGAGTTCTTTTAAAAGTAAAAAAAATAGAGTTTTCCATATAGATAGAAAACGAATTTTATCCATTAAGAGTTTAAGAACATATATCTCAAGATTTAGGACCTTGAATGAGTTGTCAACATAGGTTGAAACTCTAAATTTGATCCTATCCTTGACATCGTATATAATTTATTACTAGGTTATGTATCCGTGTGAAATCCGGGTTAAAATAAATATTTTTTTAAATAATAATATAATATGAAATACAAAAAATATGTTGAAAAGATATAAATATATAGTTTATGATAGACTTACTTTTAATTGTAACTTTTCCCTCTATATACTAAATTAATGGTTTCACTTTTTTTTCCTACTTTTAATTCTAGATAATGTAATACATAACTGAAAGTTAAAACATGTTGTCCAAAAAACAAACCAATAGTGATTGGCGTCAATTTTTATTTATCTTTATTGCGTAATAAACATAAGGTGAAAATTTCATTCTTTGAAATTGAAAAACAATTAATTATCTAAAGATATATAATTTTTTTTCAAAATCAAAATTTGAGTTCCAATATTACTTCCAGATATGATTTCAGATTCTATAACACGATTACCATATTGTATTTTCACATGTAGTTTATTTTCATTGCATATGTCACTTTTCTAGTTAATATTTTAAGTAGTAACACTTCAGCATCGGCTTTTGGGACTAACCTATGACAAACTTAGATTTTGAAGCCATTTAAAACATTAGGAAAGTAATAATTTGTTTTATCGTATAATTTTATTTCTGACATATACCATCTGAACAATGGTAATAGTTTTCATCTATCGAAAACATAGATAGTCAACGGTTGTTAGTTTCTTGAACAAACTCATTTTTTGGTGCAAGTATTGCTCGTTCACTAAAGAAATCTATATTTTTTAAATCTTCAAGAATAAATTGATATATAAAGTCAATTTATCATCGGATTAACAGTGTGCTTAAGTCTAACATTTATATTCCTCGGGTAATAATTTGTCTTATCCACATGAAAAGCTAAAACATGTAGTCTAGTGTTTCCATTTTTTGTGGATTTTTAAGATGATGAAACATAAATGATGGGTTGATCAAATAAATAAATAAAAGTAATTTTAAATGGATACTTTTATAAACCAAACCGTGGACCGAAACTCATTCTAATCATAGACTGTTTTGATCTGAACCATCTTTGATTCTTTAATCGGTTAAAGAAACCCGCTCATTTAAATTAACATAAACACTGAGAATACATAAATATTGATTGATCTTTTAAATGTTTTAATGAAAAAATTTGTAATTTAGTAAGCAATCATATATATTTAATAAGTTAAAGTTTATTGAAATTTTTAATTAAGCTTGCTCTTCAGACAGTAATATCATTTGTTAAACATTAATATTAATTAACTAATATAATATGTTTAAACCTTAATTTTTCAAATAATTATCCAAAATCAATATGAAAGTTGATTCTTATAAAGGTTTAATATTAATAATGAATACAATATATTTATGTAAAATAAAATAATAAATTTATGTTGATATTAAAATTTTTAAATTGAGAAATAATTATTAAAAAAGAGAAAATGATATATTAAAAAGAAAAAAAAATGAAATCTAAAACTATTAATAAGAAAGAGATCTAGTTAATATGAGAGAGATGAGGGAAACTTTGTTAAGAAACACTCTAATGTGATGACATGTGGTATTTAAAAACCTTTATTTATTATATAGTATAGATACGAGAGACTCTTTTAAAACTGACAAAAATTAAGACTAATGATGGGAAGCTAGATTTAAGTGTTCAGATTTAGGTTTAATTCGTAGTTCTTGTTAACAAACATCTCTTGATGCTCACCAATGATACACTCTTTGCTCACATGTGTGCACATCCACCAAATTTGGAAAACAAGTGCATCTATGAAAATGGTAATAGTCATAAAATAGTTAACACTTTTCTTAAATCATTTTTTTTCAAAGTAATGAGGCAAGCTAAATAGTTGAAACATTTCTTAAAATCATTAAAAACATTTATTATAGGTTTAAGAAGTCCTTAACTTTTATCTCTTACCATTTTATGAAATTCATGTCGCTTAATCTTTACATGCCATCGTTACCATTGCATATTTCAAAATCCGTTTACATGTCTTACCATTATATGAGATTCATGCCACTAAATCTTTAAATTCATAGTTAGCGTTGCATTTTTTAAACCCCAATTACATGTGCAACACCTCACTTCGAAAGCGGGATTGCAAGTTACTTGTACACAATCAAAGATACTAATTAACGAGATTGTAACTAGGAGTTTATACGCGAAAAAACTTGGAAATTTTTTTCAGAAAACCACGGTCACATAATGAGTACAAGTGGGAAAATGATTTTGGTGGTGATTTTCATCATAATTTACCAAATAATCAAATATATGTTGACACACCACTTATTAATAGTTTAAAAACAAAATGTAAGAAAGCAGTAAACCGTCTTCATCTTCACACCCCATTGTCAACAAAAATTTCAAAGACAAAAGAGGAACTAAACTGGAACTAAGGATTGGCCCTAATCGAGTGTTTTGAATTCAAACTCAACAAATCTTCAAAACAACGATATGTTGTCTTTTGTTTTTATGAAGGTTGTGAATTGAGGTCGAGTAACTACAAGGTTGTGACTTGTGAGTGTAAATATGTAACGATCATTTCACATGAATTTACAAAATTTTTACTCTTTTTTTCCTGTCTTTGAATAGTAAGGGTAAACTGTCATTTCACATAAATGTCGAAACCACATATGCCTTTTTTTATAAAATTTACGTGTTATTCATGAACACCGAAACCATAGATATCGAAAAAATGGCCAACATCGTAATATAGTCATACCATATGAACATTCGTGTAACATGTTATTTTTCTATATTTATGGTTTTATAATATTGAGTACATATATGAATGAATGCCTTCTATGTGACACCACTCATACAACCACAGGGGCGCAGCTTCACTAGGGCCAGGGGTGGCCCCGCCCCCCCTTTTTTCCGCTTAGTAGTGTATATTTCCGATATTCAACCGAAAATTTGTATACGTAGTGTAAACTTATCCGTTTTTGGCCAAAAATTTGAGCCCGGCCCCCCCGAGTTTATGATTTTCACAATACATTACCCGTTTTTGGCCGAAAATTTGAGCTCGGCCCGCCCGAGTTTATGATTTTCACAATACATTTTGAGTCCGGCCCCCCGACAAACTTGTCCAAGCTTCGCCACTGTACAACCATATATACATGCCTTTTTTGTTATATTTTCCCGTACGTACTAAACGTTTTGGAAAAAAATGCCATTCTTTCCCACAAACTAAAATGTAAAACCATATTTACAATCAAGCATGTAAATAGTAAAACCAAGTATATTTTTTACCTGTTTACTGGTCGATGACTCGATTTGGAATGTGTTTTTATGTAACATATCAATGTTCAAATGGGTAAGATTAAAAAAAATAGCTAAGGAAACTTATCAAATGGGTCAACATAAAACCAGGAATTGTATGCATATTGATTGTGTGTTTAATAGGGCCACATAAAGGTTTCATATCCCAAGCTTCTGTTACATCTATGTTGTCTGTTGCATTATTATGATTTTACTAGTAATTGGCAAGACATGCAACTTTATTATTTGTTAAGACAAAGAAGGATTCTTGTTTGTTGCATCACATGTTTTCTTAGGATCGAATGTTGTCGGTTTTTGAGATTTTATAGTTGAAATACTCGTTATGTGTAGGATTCTATTTTGTCTAACAATAGGATGAAGTTCGTGACAAATATCAGAGCTCTAAATGATGAAAAGTGTAATTTTATAAGTTAAGAAAGTTGTTACAAATATAATCGAAAATGATAGTTGAAGTTGAAGCTCGAAATAATGAAAAATATATATTTTTATAAGGTTGTTTGTTGTAGGATTAATATTATTATATTAACGTCGGGGTGTTAACTACCCCATCCATGTCAGCCACTGCCCCATAATGTCCACCCTCTTAGACTCTTCCACATTAACCCAATACCGCCCTCGCCCTTAGACCTGCTAAAGTGATGCCATGTGGCTGTTAACGCTTGGGGGTAACACCCCTATGCTAATAAATAGCGATATTAACGTAGCATTTCATTTATTTACTAATACGCTAAAACTTAAAAAAAGTAAAATAAAAAACGTGTCAACTTTATCACATCTCCCCTACATAAACTTCTTTATCTTTACGTGTTTGTTAATCTAAGTAACATTTGCATGACTTTGTTGTCGTGTCTATCATAACCATGTATAAACTCCATTTCATGTAAACTTAGGATAAATTAATAACGCATGTTCATATACAAAACAATCAAATAAATCAAACCCCCAATGGCACTGATCGGGCCAACGCCTACTGTCAAGTTACATCCAAAAGGACCAAAACTTCACCATCTTCGCAATATAACTCGCACACAATCCACCCTCTTCACTAAACAAAGCCACATTTTGCGTAGAACGACTGGCATAACCACCAATGACCACATTAAAAGAAATGCAACGAGAATTGTTATTAACCGGGCATTGGAAAGTGGTGAGGTTGGTGAGATCAAGTTATTGGAGGTGACGGATGAGCAGCCGAGGGTGAGTAGGATATGGAATGGTTCAGTTAACACGATATTGGTAGCGATGCATTTGTTGGCATTGCATTTGCTATGTGTTTTGGCTCCGTTTACGTTCAACTGGGGAGCGTTATGGGTTGCGGTCGGGTTGTATGTGGTGACTCTTTTGGGAATCACTTTGTCATTTCATAGACATTTAGCACACAAAAGTTTCAAGATACCTAAATGGCTTGAATACACATTTGCTTATTGTGGGCTTCAAGCTCTTCAGGTGAACAAACTCTTACTAGAAAGTTGAATTTGAACTTTACTGAATCCGGTTAGGTTTTTGGTTATTGCGGTAGGGGTAGGGGTAGGGGTGTGCACAAAACCGAAAAGACAAAACCGAAATAAAAAAAAAAAACAAAAAAAATTGAACCGAAAAAACCAAACCGAATTAGAAACCGGCGATTCAGTTTTGAACTTTAGAAAACCCGAAATATTGGTTTTGTATTTTGTAAAAAACCGAACCGAAATAAAAAAATCGAAGTAACCATAATATCTTAATCGTAACCATTACAAAATCTGTCAATGACTATTTGTTTAGTTTTAACATATGGTTAATAACAAATATATTTAGTTTCTGCATATGGTTAATAACTAATAATTACTTTTAGTTTTGATTTTAAATTTTAATTTTAAATGTGTCTTTTATTAGCTTTTAGTATCTGAGTTCCAAATATTCAATATTCTATTAATTATTAGTTTAAAGAAAAAAATGCCATGTCCAATTTCAATATCTTGGGTCAAGTTTTTTTTTTCCAAAAAGTTTTGGCTTGATTAGCAAAACCGAAAAAACCGCATCCAAAACCGAACCGAACCAAAAAAGCAAAAACCGAAAACCGAAAAGACCGAAACCGAACGGTTTTAAAAAATCATAAAACCGAAAATTTGGTTTTCGGTTCGGTTTTAGTTAAAAACCGCATCGAAACGCACCACGCACACCCCTATATTACGGAACAAAGTCCTAAACCAAATAACTCGAAAACCAAATTTCTATGTCATATCTAAATCTAAGTGGTTCATTGAATATGCATTGTGTAGGGAGACCCAATATATTGGGTGCGCATACATCGGTATCATCATCTATATTGTGATTCAGAGAAGGATCCACATACCCCGGTTAGAGGGTTCTGGTATAGCTACATGAAATGGATGCTGAATACCGATGAGATTTTAAAAGCGGTATGAACTTATTAACTATTAAAATGACTTCTAATTAATTTCATCATACAATTAGTGGTCACATTCCATGTTATTGGTATAGTGTGGGGAGCATAAAATTGTGGATGATTTGGAGAAACAAGTGTTCTATAAGTTTTTACAAAAGACTTCACCTTTACATACATTAGCCCTTGCACTTATTCTATATGCACTTGGAGGAGTTCCTTTTGTTGTATGGGGAATGGTATGGCCTTTCTATCATTTATTCTTCAAAACTTTATCAAATTACACTACTAAATTTGTCGGGCCCGATTGTTTAAATATGCCAGGTGACGATATTGTCAGCCTATTATACGAAGCCACGTGTCAAATAAAATACGTTGTATAGAAATCTTTAAAGTAATTCCGTCGGAACTCACAATAAATACCGTTATAACTCAAATCCTTTAGAAGTCGAATAATCAGTCAGAACTTACAAAAATCTGTCGGAACTCATAAAAAGTTCGTCGGATCTCACAAAAATTTGGTGCCCCACAAAAGTTTTTTACACGTGCCTGATTGTTATAGGTGTACAATACATGCGTCTGTCTGACATGTTTAAACTGTCACATCCGACAATATGAAGATGGGCATTTGAGGAATTGTTTGGTCTAGGGGTGTGCAATAAACCGAAAAAACCAATCAGGAACCGAAAAACCGAACCGAAACAAAAACCGACGGTTTGGTTTTATGTTTTTGTAAAAACCGAACAAACGGTTCGGTTTTGGTTTTGCATATAATAAAAACCGAATTCCTAGTTTTTTGTTATTTTATATTTTATATTAAATAATTTATAAGAATTTAATAAACATGTAACTTAAATATTTTTGGTAAAATGTTTAATAGTATATTATTTTACAATTAACAAAATAATTTATACCTAAATTAATTATTTTTTGAAAACTTTCTTTTGACCTAAAATTTTCAAGATCAAATAGTAAAAACCGAAACCGAACGGTTTCAAATACTCCGAAGACCGAAGTTTTGGTTTTCAGTTCAGTTTTAACAAAAATCACACCGAACCACATCACGCACACCCCTAGTTTGGTCAAATGCACATTCCTTTGAACCTTGAAAGTAAGATGGAGATTTTGGGGTTTTCCCATCTTTATAAACTCTTTTGTATAGAATATTTCAAGGAGAATGAGTACTTTATTTGAAATCATTAATGAGTATTTTTTTTTTATCTGAAAACAAGGGGGTAAGAGCAGTGTGCCTGTTTCATGTAACATGTCTAGTGAACTCAATCTGTCACGGACACGGACAACAACCATGGATCACAAATGATCTTTCTCGGAACATTTGGTAGGCGGTAACCTTTTTCATCTTCATCCGTTTAGACATATGTACAGCTCACAATAATATTAACGAATGACCATTGACATGGACACAGGTGGGTTGCAATATTATCATTTGGAGAAGGGTGGCATAACAACCATCACGCGTTTCAGTATTCAGCACGGTTTGGATTAAAGTGGTGGCAAATGGATATCGCGTGGTACACGATCCATTTCCTTGAGAGTATTGGGTTGGCAACTGATGTTAAGTTACCAATACCAACTGATATTCAAAGAAGGACTTGTTCCTTAAGTCTCAACCCTACTCCAATTGGAGCAAAATCAGTTATTGCACCACACCAAGTTAACTAGCTAGACATGTGAATGATGAAATTTATTATATCATTTATATGTGCATTTTTAACCTTTCAATAGTTGTCTATTTGAAATATATTGATCTAATGGTGCTATATAATTCAATAAAAGCGAATGTTGCTAGGTTCTAGAAACTAGGATGGGATTTTTTTTTCCAATATACCCTTAATGATTTAGCCTATTTGGTATAGACATTGATGTCAAGATTTAAGGATTTCGGTATTCAGTACTTAATATTACTAATACGGGTATTTCGGTATTCCGTACATGTTTGGGATATGTAGAGGTTTTAACAGAAACTTTCATATTTAATGTCTAAAAATAGGCCCCGCTAATTATTAATCATATAGTCGGTTCTTAAAGTTCATCAACCTTTTTTTGATAAGGGTTAAGGAGTCCTTATCCGTACACGTACTTCGTTGATTTTAATCAGAGCACCGGACATCATCGATCGCATCGGGTCAGCTTTTATCCTACTTCATAATTCCAATCGTAACCACTAGTCGTACCAGTACGCATACCGATTTAATTTATTTGTTACGAGTACCGATAGCGTTACCAACACAACAAATTGCTACCAAATCGGGTGCCGTATCGAAATACAACGTAACGATATAAACAAAACGATGCTTTTAGGTACCGCTCAAAGCCTTACATAACAGAACACACAATCACACACGCACAAACAAAAGCAAAAAATAAACGACACAAGAAATAACATGGTTTGGTTAAGATGACCTACATTCACGACTACAACTAGTGTTTCTCAATTATTATTGCTCACTACAATATTACAATTACATAATACAAGGATTTAAACCATGATTGTGGTTGGTAGCTAAGAAATTAAATATAGGCTTAATTAGGTCAAAGGGTGTGGGTGTGTTTGGGTCACTCATTGGTCCTATCTTGCATGCCACATCACGTGTGACACTATTTGAACATCACCCTGCCCCTAACCATTTAACCCAAACGAGGGTGGTCATTCCCGTCATTTGAAGGGTGGTGGCCCCATCCACTAATCCTTTTTTATTCTTTTCTTTATATTTCTTTTTGATATTAAATAAAATGGATTGTTGGAGAATGAGAAAGATGAACTATAACAGAGGTCGAAAGGTGAGAATAAATGATGGAATAAAAGCTAAGTTGACGTTAAGATGATGTAGGCGTGACAAACAAGAATAAATAAGAAAAATAATAAGGTATACCCTCTATTCTTATATATATATATATATATTATATAAATAAGCCCCATTAGACCTCCTTGTCAACTGTAGAGGTAGGGTATGAAACCCATCATTTGACAAAGTATCACTAACTGCATAACGCTGGGCGGAACACTAGGCGCCAGAATATCACTAGCGCCGGGCGTAGTGCATGGCGCGAAGAGTGTAGTCCAATATTGCTTTCCCTGGCACCTCGGGAATGGTAATACAAAGGTCCCACCAGCATGGGACAAAAAGATGGTAACCCACATAGGGATAAACACCAAACCAATGGGGATTAGACAACACATAAAGGACGGTACAAACAGTACAACCACGTCCTTGTCAAAAGGCCATGATGCCCACCAACTTCTACCAACCACCACGACCGCACGAATGGAGAATATTATTGGTGGAAAACCTGACAAGGTGGTTGGTCACACTCTCTCTCCTCCGGCTATAAATACCAATAAACCTCCAAATGGTAAAGGATATACTTTCTCCTACTATCACTATCAAATTATACTACTTCGTACTATCAAGTACTGATTTTCACGCCGGAGGGTGGTTACGAGAGAAACCCCCCATTCCTCGTAACGAGCTCATGGTGTTTTTGTTTTGCAGGTTACACTTGTCTGTGCCAAGAAGGTTTTATAACCCCTCGTGTAGAATACTTAACCATTACCCTCGGACTAACGTGTTAGACCTTGAGGGGTGGATTCGTGTTTCTTCATTGGCGCCATCCGTGCATATAGCTAGAACAGTAACTCACTCCGTTCTTGACTTAGATTAGTGGCAAGACTACACCAAAGGAGGTTGGCCAAAAAGCCAACCTAGAAGGAAACGTTGAAAATCTGGACGTAGAGGATATAGGCGGAGGTCTTCTAAACACCTCCACCGTTCATCCTACAAACACATATAAACAAAAAGTGAAGACACGTTCCAAAGCAACCATGCCGCCAGACATCATGGCGTGGCTCGAGGTAGAACAACAAAGCTAAGAGACAAAGTACAAGAAAAAATGGCGTCCGTTGTGAAACCTAGATCACTGTTTGATACAGCTTCTAGTAGCAGCGAAGAAGAGGAATCTGAAGAAAACTCAACACCGGCTCATGTGAAAACGCCTTTTACCAAAACATCTCCTGCTAAGCAAACCAGCAAAGCAGGAGACAAGTCACAGCAGTCAAATCTAAAGGCAGACTCATGCCTAGATGACCCGGACTATGAAGAGAGCTGGAAAGGGCCAGAGTGCCAGACGCCAGAAAATTGGTAAAATATCATCCAGAAGCGGCCGTTGATTTTTCCAAACCATACCGGCCAACATCGGCGGGAAAATCAAAGTTTGTAGCAAGAATAGCCGAAGCAGAGCTACCAGAAAATCCCAAGATCCCGCCAACGGTGGGCCAATATGATGGTATCTCAGATCCAGATGATCACTTGCAAACCTTCACGGCTGTGGGTTTAGTATCAGGGTGGACCATGCCGTTATGGTGCCACATATTTACTCTAACCCTAGTGGGAGCCACTAGAGCATGGTTTGAAAGGTTGCTAGATGGCCAAATTACAAGCTGGGAAGACCTAGCAAAAAAGTTCACTCAACAGTTTAGCCAGCAACGACGACACATCAGTGACCCATCGGACATTTTGAATGTCGTTAGAAAAGACAATGAAACGCTTGAAGATTTCATCACAAGATTTAACCAAGAAGGCCTGAACATCGGCGGCGTAAGTGAAGAACTTCTGCGGGCAGCCTTTCGCCAAAACGTAAAGTGTGACGATCTTATACGTAACCTTACGGGCAGAGATGGCATGCCGCAGCGATGAGACGACGTTATGAACGCGGCCAAAAGGTACGCGCGGATGGAAAAAAGCTTGGGAAAAGAACTGACAAAGAATAACGCCAGAAACGACATTAACAGGGCCCGCCAGGGCAAAAGAATGTCCTCCGTGTGGTCAAGGTTGAACAGTGACAGAGAGTCTACCTTCGACCCGTCCAAAACAAGACAAAAGGGTCAGTCGAGTACGCCCCAAACGAACGCATCCAGGTGGACTCCGCTGACAAAAAGTCCAGCCCATATAATGTACAACGAAGGGATCCAACTGAAAAAACCGGCACCAGTTAAATAGGGGCCGTGCACATATATGAAAAGTTATTGCGACTTTCATGAGCAACATGGCCATTCCACAAACCAGTGTATCAACTTAAAAGACGCGATCGAAGAATGCGTCAAAAATGGCAAATTGGATCACCTTGTCAGAAACATACGAGGGAAGTACAGACGCCCACCCCCAAGAGATGGTGGAAAACCGGAAAAGAAGATCAAAGATCTACACGCCAATATGATCTTAAGCAATGTTCAAACAAGAAAAGAAAAACAGATTGGGCGCCATGGAAAGAAGAACAAGTCATTTTCCCAAGAGTAAGAGGAGGGGCGAACAAGAAAGCACCCTTAGTGATCACAGCTGTCTTCGGGAACTACAGGACGCCGCGTTTCTTTGTTGACACGGGGGCAACGTCCAACATCATGTACCGCCAATGTTTCGACTTGGTAGACGAAGAAGACAAACGTCGGTTGACAGCAGTTAACGCTCCAATCACGGGGTTCAACCAAAGTATTGCATACCCGCTGGGGTAGCTGACATTCCCAGTTGAGCTAAGTGATGGGCTCCATTCGCGAACGGAAGACGTCGATTTCCTAGTAATGGAGACCCCCCACCCACAATATGATATAATCTTGGGAAGAGAGGCCATTGGTGATTTCAATGCTACCCCGTCAACAGCACATGGGATAGTAGAGGTACCAAACCCGACCGTGATTGCAATGATCCACGCCAACAAAGAGTGTAACATGGTGAAGAGAAAAACACCGCCACAAAAGACGCTTAAACTCGGTAAAACCGGAGAAGTGCAAAAATGGATACTCAACAAAAAATTCCCAGAGCAAAGCATAACCATTTGACAAACCATCTCCGAGGAAGCACGTGCGGCACTCAAAAGCCTGTTGGTAAAAAACATTGATGTATTCGCCTGGACTCCGGCAGATATGACGGGGGTCCCGAGAAGCAAAGCGGAACACGAGTTAAAGGTTAACCAAACCTTCGTTCCGGTGGTACATAAGCGAAGGAAAATGGGACCAGAATAGGCAAAAGCATGTGATGAACAAGTTCAGCAATTGATTGATGCAGGTATAATCAGAGAAATCCAGTACCAAACATGGGTAGCCAACCCAGTAATGGTACCCAAGGCAAATGGTCAATGGCGCATGTGTATAGACTTCAAAGATCTTAACAAAGCCTGTCCAAAAGATTGTTATCCACTGCCAGAGATCGACCTTAAAGTTGACGCGCTAGTACCCTTTCAGTTCAAATGCTTTTTAGATGCGTACAAAGGATATCACCAGATCCACATGGCGGCAAAAGACCAAGACAAAACGGCGTTCAGAACGAACAGCAGAACATATTGTTACAAAATGATGCCATTTGGTCTTAAGAACGCCGGGTCTACTTACCAAAGGCTGATGGACAGAGAGTTCAAACCTCAGATTGGAAGAAATTTGGAAGTCTACATGGACGACTTGGTCATCAAAAGCAAGACGGAAGGAGCCATGTTAAAGGATATCGAGGAGACCTTCGGAACTCTAAGGTCAATTAGCATGAAGCTTAACCCAGGAAAATGCTCCTTCGGCATGGAGGAAGGAAAATTCATGGGAGTAATCGTGACAAATGGTGGCTTAAAAGCCAACCCAGAAAAATTGGAAGCCGTGCGGAAAATGCCTTCGCCAAAATCGATCAAACAAGTGCAAACGCTTAACGGCCGATTAGTCTCATTGAATAGATTTTTATCTAGTCATGCGGAAAGATCATTCCCGTTCGTCTCAACCCTGAGAAACTGCCTCAAGAAATCTCAATTCAGATGGACCGAAGAAGCAGAAACGGCGTTCCAAGAAATTAAGTCACGCTTAGAAGAATTACCAACACTTACAGCCCCTAAAGCTGGGGAACCGTTAATAGTGTACTTAGCAACATCAGAAAGAACAGTCAGCGCAATCTTGATGGTGGCGAGAAATGACGTTCAAACGCCTATTTATTACATAAGCCACACTCTGGCAGACGCAGAAACAAGATACTCCACCTTGGAAAATTTAGTCTTATCCTTGGTCCAGACAACGCGACGATTGAGAAGATACTTCCAAGGCCATCCGATACATGTTGTCACCAACTTTCGCTTACAAAATGTGCTAAGCAAGCCGGAATGTCTGGAAGGCTCGCAAAATGGGCAATAGAATTGGGAGAACATGCCATCGAATACAAACCAAGGCCAGCAATCAAGGGCCAGGTTTTGGCCGACTTCATCGCAGAAATCCCACAAGAAAAGGAGGAAGAATGCAAAAGAGAGATCGAAACCCCTGTAGATCAAGTAAAAGATGAAGTCTGGAAGATGTTCACAGATGGAGCTTCCAACGATGAAGGCGCTGGAGCGGGCCTAAAGATAACCAACCTAGAAGGGCAACACTTCACGTACGCATTACGCCTAGAATTCAAAAGCACAAACAATGAGGCAGAGTACGAAGCTTTGTTGGCAGGGTTGAGAATAACTAAAAAGCTAGGGGCACGCCACTTAGAAGCACATGTGGATTCCATGTTAGTGGCAAATCAAATTGAAGGATCGTACGATGCAAAAGACAATAAGATGGCATCATACCTAGCGCAAGCTAAAACGCTAATGGCAACTTCTGCCACATGCAAGATGAAACACATCAAGAGAAGTGAGAACAAACAGGCTGACGCCTTAAGCAAACTTGCAGCCTTTGGTTTTAAACACCTAGCAAAAGACGTCCGCATCGAAGTCCTAGCAACACCTTTAATAATGAACAAAGAAATTCTCGTTTGTTGGAAGATTTGTTTTGATCATTTTTGTGTGGTCGTATTTTGCATTATTCAAAGTTGTAATATTTGTTATGATTTGTTGAATCCGACAATATTCTTTTCTTTTGTCATATCATTGTAGCCGAAAGTATTCAAGTAATTCATTTTATTTTATTCTAATTTTAATTGGATCTATTAAATTCACTTTCAGAAAAAAGGTGTATTAATATATAATTAATTCTTGTCCCAATTCTATAAAAAGTTGATAGTATTAAACACGATGGATGTATGATACAACTTCACGTCTATTCTGTTTGCTTTATTTTTTTAGTGATCTATACATACTATTAATGTAGGACACAATTTCTACATGGCACCATTTTAGGGTGTCCACATAGGATGCCACCTCACCTCCATGTCGTCCATTTCCTTACTTAATCATTCCAACTCAGCAATTAAACCACAATTAACCTATTAACCCATATTAGCTTAATTTCTCGCGGGTCTTCATTATCCATTAACCCATTAACCCGTAAATTTAAATACTGTATTTAAGTCTAAATTCTTCTGCTTACACTTTTCACAAACCCTAATGGCCGCTCTTAGCCTCTTATTTCTGCTTAATATTTCCGATCCAAGGTAAACTACAATAAATTAATTTCTGGCAACCTTATTATTTTTTCCGGTTATTCTTTCTTATAAGTTCTATATGTTTATTTTCAGATATAACTGATTTCAAAAAAATCAGTTTAGGTTGGTGACACGATACACGGTCATGAAGGTGATATGTGGACGTTTTAAGTTTTTTCCGGTAAGTGTTGCCGGTTTATTTTTCCTATCATGTTTATAACGATGATTTTTTTATATTTGTTTCAATACTTCATTTAACTTTGTTAATTAATCAAAATATGAACTTTCATGATTAATAGAAGTTTCTTTCTCTTTTCCGGTATACCATGGTCATTCTTACAATATCGTTTTTCCGGTAACACCTTTTAAATTTTCCTTCTTTTTAATTATTGTTTAAAACTCAATAATATATATATATATATATATATATATATATATATTAATTGTCTAATTTATTATTTCAGGATATTGTTCGACTCATCTATACTAATATCGCTTTTCCGGTATACCATGGTCATTATGACAATATCGTTTTCCCGATAACACCTTTTTAATTTTTTGTTTTTTAATTATTGTTTAAAAGTCCATAATATAATTATTAATTTTCATTTTTATTATTTCAGGTTATTGTTCGACTCATCTATACTATTATCGCTTTTCCGGTATACCATGGATATTCTGACAATATCGTTTTTCCGGTAACACGTTTTAAATTTTTCGTTTTATAATTATTTTTTAAAAGTCCACAATATAATGATTAATTCTCATTTTTATTATTTCAGGTTGTTGTTCGACTCATCTATACTAATATCACTATTGATGAAGACCGAAGTATTTGTATTTTTATTAAACATTCAAGTATAGATTTAATTTATTAATGCATTACAATATTTCAATTTCATATATCATAGTTAAAAGTTAATAGTATTTGTTTTCGTTTTTGATAATAAATTACACCATTAACTATTTCATTAATTCTAATTATTTAATATGACTTTCCTAATTTGTGGACATAACCGAATTCGGTTTTATACGTTGACTTTCCTCAATTAATTATTTCCTAATTTTTGTCATTACCATCTATAATAAAATTCTAATTATAGAATTTAAACCCTAATAAAATAATATTATACATTGACTTTCCTCAATTAAATATTTCTTAATTTGTAATTATAACGAAATAAAAATTAAATTAAAATTAAGTTAAAATTATTACTCTTTTTTCAAATTTAATCTATAAATCTGTAAATAATAAATTCCATAATTCAAATCATAATAATTTATTTAAAATTAAATGTTCTTAATCTATAAATAATAATACATAATACGGACTAACAACTTTACCAATTATAAATAAGTAAATCAGGTTATAGAATGTATCTATTGTATCTCTATACATTTTTGGTATATGATTTGAATTATAATTTTAATTTATAATAAATATGAATATTAATTGTTTGACTAACAAGTTTCCTTTGTATTCGTTTAATATACCGTCAAAAATGAGTTGTTTCCTACTTTAACATGTTTTCTTTTTTTGTTTCTAACTAACAATTCAAGGACATTAATTCCTAAAATCAATTCCACGAAACATCATAAGCTAGTCAAAACTGATTCAAATTACATTAATTCTGGTTCTAAATGTTTAAACTTATATTATTCTATGTAATTCAAATTTTACATATTATTTAATATATTTTATTTGATTTAAACAATATATGTGAAATCAAGTTTAAATTTAGTCCAAAACACATTAGTCAAAATAATAATGTCCTTGAATTGTTATATCATGTAAAGAATTATATTTTCCCATTATTCAAAATCCTTTCTATTTATATTCAATTTAACATAAATAACTCAATAATTTACACTATATATTCGTTCATTTCTTAAGCTTTCTAATCACCTAGAACAATTATAACCTCCATTGTTTTTCTTCATACAAGTTAATGTCAGTTTTCTTTTAATATTTTTTGATTTATCTTTCACATTTTTCATTCATTATACGTTACTAATTCATTGTGTTCTTATTTCTTAAGGTCAATGGAGTCCCAGAAGTTTACTATGTTACACGAGATTGATGTTCTTAGATCTACTCCATCTACCATTAAGGTAAAAGTGTTGAAGGTTTGGAGTATCAAGGATAACATTAAACCTAATGAAGATTTCTTGATTGAGATGGTTTTTATGGATGAATCGGTAATGTTTAGTTTTACCATTTATGTTTATTATTTTTTGTCCCTTTTGTTATTATTTCATAATTTGTTGTTTGTTTTTTTAAAAATCCAGGGTAACCGAATGCAGTCTACAGTATTTAAATAAGATATATTCCGTTTTAAACGTTATTTAAACGAGAATGCTACACTAACTATAGTCAACCCTAGCCTTGGATCTAATGCGTCTAATTACAAGGTTATCGACTGCCCTTATAAGTTAGTGATAAACTCCAGTACCCATGTTAATCCTTGTAGCCAGTTTGATGGTCCTACATTCGGTTTTAAGTTTTACTCATTCAAGTCAGTTATTGATAAAGAGATCCCGTTGAAAGCAACTATAGGTATTATTTAAGTAGTTTATTTATTTTTATTTATCAACATTTTTTGTAATTCTAATTCTTTAATCCCATGTCTTCCAGACATAATTGGACATGTTGTTCATGTTTTTAAAGATAACAATTCTAATCTGAGAGATGTAAAAAGAAATGTAAGATTAACTATGGAGGTTTCTGATATCAGGTAGATGTATTTCATTAATTTATATGTCAGTTTGTATTAATATTTCTTAATTGTGGAACACTATAAAATTTTTGTTATAATATTTGTGATTTTTACAGCGGTGACGGTGTTTACGTTACTCTTTGGGGTGATTACGTATCACAGTTCTCTAAGTATGTTGTTGACCATTTTGATGAATCACATATGATTATTCTCATGCAATTTGGTAGAGTTAAATACCATAAAGGTTTGCTTTTTATTTTTAATATCTAATTAATTTTTATTGGAGACTTTCTTATTTTAATATCATAATGACTGTCTTGTGTTTAAATTTTTAGAGAAACCATATGTGTCTAATTCCTACGGTTCTGATGTTACTCGTGTGTTCCTCAATGATATTATTTATGAGATTGAAGATTATAAAACACGGTAATATTATTAATATATCTCTTTATTTGTTTATTCAATAATTATTTCCTTTGCATTTCTAAATCCTTATAAATTTGTTTTGCAGTTTGTTTGAATTTTTAGAGTTCAATGTTGATGGTGTTGTTCGTAGGCCGATTCCTATAATGTTGATGTCTACTCTTGATGAAGAGTTTCTGATGGCTACATCATTTTTCAACATTTGTGAAATTTGCACTATATTGCAGGTATATTTTTATAATAATATCTAATTATAATTTATACCTTTTAACATAACGTTATGTTATCTTTTTTTATTGATTTATTTCAGCCAAAGAGTATTATAGTACTCGGGACCATAAAGGCGGTTTGTCCGGATTCAGAATGGTACTATGTCGGTTGCAATAGTTGTAGTCGTAAGGTGATCGTGACTGTGGTGGAAGGCGAAGATGTTTATGAAGGGTGTTACACCTACTCCTAGGTATATTTTATATTGTATATGTAAATATTTTTTAATAATAAATGTTGCTATGTTTTTTATTAAAAAAAATATTTCAGGTTTAAGATTAAGCTAAGAGTTTAAGATGACAGTGGTGTTGTTTCGTTGCCATTTTTGATCGGGGTGCCAAACTTATTATCAACAAAACAGCATCTGAATTGCTTGCTTCTAAAGATGAGGTTATGTTTTTATGTATTCATATTCTACTGCTTAATGTTTTATTTATATAAAACACTGTTTATGTAACACATGTTTATATTATAATTTTTAGGATGATGTTGGGCATAGTGGATTTCCCACGGAGTTGAACTGTTTGTTAGAAAAGAAGTTTGCTTTTAAAGTTGAGATTGCCGATTTCAATTTTAGGAATAATGTTGAGGTATACGGTATATCAAAGCTAACAGACGATCAAGAAAAAATTTTCTGCTATTGAGAAAAGACTAATGCCTGAGTTTATAGTGGTAAATTCATATGCCTTTAACTTGTATCAACTACATTATTGCGTTATGTTTTAATTCTTTTTATTATATTTTGTAGCATTCTGATTCTGAATCCCTAACTTTTGGAAATTCTTTAACTGATCTTCAGTCTACAAGTTCTGCTTCTTTAAAGGTTTTTTCCACTTCTATATACTTTACCTTATTTGAGATTTTTGGTTTGTTTTTATATTGTTTACACCTTTTTTTGGACAGATATCTGAGTTTGGGGATAACAAGACTCCAGTTTCTTATCGTTTGGTTGATGATGAAGTGAATGAGATCAAAATGTCAAGTAGTGATTCAGATGACAAACTGAAGCGTAAGCTTGTGGATGTTTTTGAGGGTGATCAACCATCGGGATTTTCTTTTACTAAGTCTAAGATAAGCGATGTTCAAGATGATTCTGAGTTGGTTAGCGTTGTTGGATCAAGCAAGGATGGTGTTAAATTTCTTACTCCGAAGGTCGAGAAGTGACTTGAAGACTTCATTTTGGTGGTGTTTTTGAAGACTTGAAGATTTTATTTTATTTACATTTTAGTAATTAATAATAAATACACCTGAGTGTGTTCGGTGTTATTTATATTTTAAGACTTCATTTTGGTGGTGTTTTTGAAGACTTTATGTTTCGGTTTTGCTTTTATTTACATACATTTCTTATTTATGATGGTGGTTTTAATTTCTTGAATTTATCCTTTAACTTATTTTGGTTTTTTTGTTTATTGCAACTCATATATTTTAGTTTTAATTTTATTATTTTACGTTTTTAAAAATTTATTTATTTAAATTTTGGATTACATAATTCAATATTGACTATAACAAATGTATTCAATATAGACTTAAAATAATATAATTAAATTCTACAAATATTAAAGTTTAAGATAAGATCAATATAAATACCATAGATATGATATCTAGGTTATAATATTATATTCCAAGATTAAAAAATAATGTTTATATTTTCAAGAAACCCGTTTACCATTTTTTTACCCGGGGTTAAACCGACTTTTGGTTTGATTTATAACCAATTTTAAATTCTTTTTACTCTATTTCAACTATCCGATTAATATCAAAAAAAACTTTTAGATTTTCTTCCGTGTTTTGAAGGTAAGTTGGTTACTTAAACCCTAATTATTGTTTGATTTTATTCCCAAACACTCTATATTAATAGATTTTTGTTGATTAGTACACATATTTGTTCATCATTTACTTGAATTTCATATATTTGTTTTTATTACTGTATAGCTAATTACCAATAATACTGATTAATCGGATGATTTATCCTGCATTAGCCGTGTTTAATCAACCATTCGTTGAACATATGGTCAGTATCTACAAGTTAAAAGTTGTCGTTATTATAATGTTCTTCAAATTTTTAGGTTAATCTATGCTAATTTACTTTCTGTTGTATTTTATAGAAAATTCCCAAAGATTATTTTAAGATTCTTTTCCCTCATGAGTCTCTCCACGAGACCGTTAAGATTACACATCTAAATCAAGAGTGGAGTGTTGATATTGATCTAAGCAATGATAAGTATGTATATGGCAATGGATGGTTCCCATTTGTAACAGACAACGGTTTCGGATTTGGTGATGTTTTTCTTTTCTTTCCCAATCAGCCACACGAGTGGAGATTGTTATATGTTCCAGAACATCCGGATTGGAAGCATAAGGTTTTTGATGTCTATGTCTCTTATCCATCAATGAATAAGTTGGTATGTTAAAGCGTATTGTTATTCTTACTCATATGTCAGAAATAAATTTTTAAATATTTATATGTTTATTTCTTAAAATTTGTCTTTTACAGTATTCTTAACAATGTTTTATAAATTTGTATGTCAGCAATTAAGAGACGATCAGCTTGTACTTTATCTTTCATATCTGAATCGTGGAAGGTCATCTGCCAACTGGAATGTTTCTGCAGCTGATGGAAGTAGATGGACTCTTGTGTTTAAAAGTGTCAAAAACAGTATTCCTGGATATGCATTTGTTGGTGAATGGCCAAGTTTAGCGAGGCATGTTAACTTACAAGTTAATGATTATCTTGTGTTTTTACCGGTTGATCCCAATACTCTCAGGTTATATGTGTTTGATAGTCGTGGTGTTGAACGAACACAGTTTGTTCAACGAATTAATATTGTTGGTGGTTTGGACAATGTTGACATTGTTACTGTTTCAGGTTAATTTCCCAATATTCACATAATTTGTTTATCAAAATATAATTACTTTTTAACTTTTCTTATATGTTTTTATTATTAGATGATGATAGCTTTGGTGTTGTTGATATAGAAGGTGAGCGTGTTTGGATTCGAGATGAGGATGTCAGTGACAATTTTGTTGAAGTTGTTATCAGGGATCGATTGGTAAGTTTTTTTCCATGTCATAAGTTTGTTAAGGTATACTTACCTTTTTTGTATTCAAGCATGTATTATTATAAACATTAAATACTTTTGTTTATATATTTTACAGCGTTTACCTGTTCAATTTGCACGTGACAATGGATTAGATAAAGAGACTAGGTTGGTGTTGATAAACCCAAATGGTGAGGATGTGATGACTAGAATCCACATTGAATACAATCATGGTAATTACAAGTTTAGAGTTCATGACTGGCCAGAATTTGTTCGTCTTAATTCGCTCGATTTG
This sequence comes from Bidens hawaiensis, assembly GCF_021521415.1. Lineage (NCBI taxonomy): Eukaryota > Viridiplantae > Streptophyta > Magnoliopsida > Asterales > Asteraceae > Bidens > Bidens hawaiensis. The sequence goes on from NW_027491045.1 coordinate 2,624,536, forward strand.
GGGAAGAAATGTCTACTCGAGTACAACCGTCCAACTCATTCTATGATCCTGTCACAAGTATTTGAATAGGTTTTAAACAAGCTTTTGTGGTATCCATGTTTGGGTTCTTGAATATTATGTTTTGGTTGTTTAAGTTATGCTACAATTGACACTTTATCTTTTTTTTTTTTTTGTTTAATATCTTTTGTTAATTATTATGTTTTGCTATAAACTTAACAGATTTTATAAAGTCTATGTTTATCATATTTTTAGACTCGTGATACATGTTGATGTGGTTGAATACATATCATAAATATTATAGTATCTCATGTTTAGTATGATATTTTCATTCTATATTAAATTTATCTATTTACTAGATGATTTACATATTCATAATTTATGTTTACCATATTTGATTATAACTAATAAATAAATGTGTTTGAATTCTTATTTTGTTATGATTCTTATAGAATGTACTTTTCAAATTCAATAGCCACCACTATTATATTCCTTTTATTTATGTTAATATGTTAATGCATTATAACAAAATTGCCGGGTGTTACCTAAGTTAGAATATAATTTAAAAAAGTGTTATAAATCCCTAATCATCTTTTAGGTTTAACATCTTCTTTATCACTCTCCCAGCCGTCATTGAAGTATGTATCAGTCCCTTAATTTCTTTTAACTATTTTTATATAAGTTGTTTTTCTTAGATTAATACGTTAATAACTAATATTTTAAATTTATATTATTTTGTTTTATGTGGAAAGATTATTTTTGTAATGACAACTTCTTTTCTTATGCTTGTCGAAGATCCGAAATTTCCTATTAAGGTATTCTTAAAATTGTATGATAATATTTTTGTCTAAACGTTCAATATCTAATTTTGTAAATCTGAATTTTGTTATTAGGAAATTCCAAAACAATTTATCTTGCAAAATTCTTTGATGTTTAACCTGTTGCCTAAAACAGTTGAGATTGTTCATTACAAAGGATCATCGATAGTGGAGTTAAAAAAGCATGAAAAAACAGTTTGTTTGGGAGATGGAGTTACCCAACTAATGTGTTCTTTGAAGATTCGTCCTTATGAGAGGGTTATTTTTGTTTTAAGTGAAGGTGAAACTAAATGGTTGGTTAGAACTCCTTCAAAGAAAGCAAATTCTACTTTGCATCGACAGGCATTTGTTTTATACGATCATAATAGAATGAATGCTAAATTGGTAAAATTCTCTTAATTTTTTTTTAATTAATAGTCAGTGTTAGAAACATGTATATTAGAATGGTTTTAAAATATAGTATTTTTTTCCTATTTTCCTAACAGGTTGTTTCAAAGAAGAATATTGAATCCCAGTTTCAAGACGCTCTTCAAATCGGAGTAATTAAGTTCATATTTGATCATAGCCATTCTTGGGAGATAAATTTTAAATTTTATAAAAAACACTATTTATTTGGTGACGGCTGGAAACAGTTGGTTCAAGATTTGGCTTTGAGAGATAGTGACGTTCTTTGGTTAAAGTATGTCAACACGTCTACTGTTGATTTTATAGTGTATGACAAGAACGGTATTCCTTTATTGTTTCCACATTTACCACCAATTATTTTTCATTGATTATCAAATTCCAATACAAAAGGTGAACATACCGTGGAGTCTCCATATTGTGAATCAGTAGTTGGTTATTCTCACAATCCCGTTATACATCATGGTGATAATAATGAGGCTGAAAACTCTAATTGTTATTTAGAGTTCCATAAGAAGATTGAATATCGTATGGTAATAAATTTTATACGTTTGTAATATATTTTTGTTATAAGTCTGTTCATTTAAATTTAAATTAACCATATTAACTTTCTAATGCATTTTGTTTTTAATATTTTAGCGACTACTGTCACACCCCCATCTAAGGCCTATGAGCATGAACCATAAGTTGGTATCGTGATTGTAAATAAATCAGAGTTGCATTTTGTTGCGGAAGACTTATAAAACTTTAAGGATCGAAAGTGTAACTTTATATATATAATCAAAAGACGGGATTATAAAATACCCGTTTAAGTTATTACAAAATATTTATGTGTTTATGATTACAAACTACCATATTAAGTTATTACAAAATAATCCGAGCCATCGGATATTAGTGGCACTTCGACATTCCAAGTGCTAAACTTGTTCACCTGCAAAATGTAAGAAAATACGTCAGCAACGAATGCTGGTGAACACGCTGACGCAAAAATAACTCTTTTACTTTATTACCCCTCGAGACTACGCCTGTCTCGGCCCAACGTGGCTTAGGAATAACAAAGTCAAATAACACATTATAAACTAGAGCCTCTACACTAGGTCACCTCACGAACACCGCAGCGTTCGACTTCATTAAGTACCCATAAATATACACATACGGTCGTACTCCCTGCAGGAGAGCGTCCTACGACCAAGGGTGGTGCAATCATGCCCATACATCGCATAGTACCACCTATGTAAGGATCCAGACATATGTATATCACAGCCTGAGGGCTAGGTTTATACCCATAGTTATAACGGTTTTAGGAACACATAGCTCCTTGTAAACAATTTCATATAACAAGTTGACTCTTTTGAAAACAAGTTTAAAAGTTTGGGGGCGTATTCACCTTATAGTTTTAGGATCGGCTTCACTCACCGTCCAAGGGTCTTTCCCTTTCTTTTATCTCGAACCTATAGTTACGAGTATAAATATTTGTTAGTCGGATACACGATCCGGCTTAAGACCTTTAGTCTTATATCTCAATCCTCGATTGAACCTCTAGTTCAATTCTTATTTACTTGAAAACCTCTTGTTTAAAAGTAAATTATAAACCTTTAGTTTATATTAAAAACCCGACGTTTCTTCTTCTCCAAGAAACGTAATCTTTTATTATTTAAGAATACTCTTTATTCATTAAATAATATTTTCATAACAAAGAATATATACATATATACTTACACACATATATATGTTATCACATATTCAATATTCAATCTTCATTCATTTCTTTGTTATGTTTTCTTTTCTTTTCTTTTATCGAGGTATCGAGTATAACCTCGACTTAAGGCCAAAGCCTTGAATATAATATTCAATTATATTGAATTCAATATTACGCCTAACCTTAGTGGCGTATCGAAATCCTAGGGACTTGAGCAGCACTCTGACGTCGCTTTACTTCTCGATCGTCAAATGAGTACACCAAACTTCATTACTCGTTGACACGCTTGTCAAGATTCATTGCCATTTCAACAACACCTTCTTGGTATGTGGGTGGAGGGTAGCATAAACTCTAAGGAAACTGTAAGGCCCCGTTATCGGTAGCCCTACTTTCGTGTTGGATTTACTCATAAACGCAGTTCTAATATCAGAGTTAATTAAAACATTCGCGGAATATAAAAACTTTCATAAAACATTTCATAACAAAACACATCTTGTCTTAAAACAACATCTTGTCTTTCAAAATAAACAAAACGTTAAACTTAAACGTCTTGAGTCTTCCGATGCTAGCCTCTTATTCAGTGCCACGTGTCTCCTCAAGCGAGCTGCCTCATCCTACTCACCTGCGTGCATACTAAAAGTCAGCTACGCTGAGTGAGTTCTAGTTAATCATACATTATACAATACACATAAACTTATATTCTTTCATTCATACTTTCATACTTTCTTACTTTCCTTTTTTGTATTAACTTGCTTTCATATCTTACGTTATAAAGAGCATTACGCCCTACATTCCTCGAGTATTATTAAGGCTCGGTACCCTCCTTCCTCGAGTATTATTAGGGCTCGGTACCCTCCTTCCTCGAGTATTATTAGGGCTCGGTACCCTCTTTCCTCGAGTATTATTAGGGCTCGGTACCCTCCTTCCTCGAATATTAGTAGGGTTCGGTTCCCTAGTTCTCAAATATTAGTAGGGTTCGATTCCCTCTTCGTTACCATACAACCATGCATCATACCTCGAGTATTATTAGGGCTCGGTACCCGATTCGTAACCATACAACCATACAACCATCATTTCCTTCTTTTATTAACTTTATCATGTTCATACATATAAGCATACATATCATACTTACCTTATACATAGCGTTACAAACTGACAGTACGTGCAATATCCAAAGATCGTTCACGTACCATCAAGCAATCATTCATACATTTCACATTATTCACATAAGGCATACTAACAAACATATTGAGTATGCACACAGCCCCGAAAACATAACACATAAATGGGGCTAGAAACTCACCTGAATCCTGTTACGCTCTCCGTTAATCGTTATTCCCTTCTTGAGCTGTGCACGGCTAACTGTATAATATTTACATGTATCAATTAACTACTACTACTCATGTTGTATTTCTATCTTTATATAACCCACAACGAACGGGGGTCCGGGGGCAGCGCCCCTGGCAGCGGGGTCTAGGGGCGGCAGCCCCTAACAGGGTCCAAGGGGCAGAGCCCCTGGCTGGGGTCGAGCTGTCTTAACACATTTTTAATTAGGTTTTTAATTTATTTTCTAATTTGCTAACTCCAGCGAACTTATCATTAAGCGAACTTAACAATAAGCGAACTTAACATTAAGCGAACCTACTGTAGGCGAACTTAGTGTTAAGCGAACTTAACATTAAGCGAAGTTAAGCATTGAGCGAACTTATCACCAAGCGAAGTTATCAGCTAGGCGAACTTGGCCTCAGGCGAAATTATCAGGTAACTTGGCCTTAGGCGAAGTTATCGGTTAGGCGAACTTGGCCTTAGGCGAAGTTATCAGCTAGGCGAACTTGGCCTTAGGCGAAGTTATCAGCTAGGCGAACTTGGCCTTAGGCGAAGTTATCAGTTAGGCGAACTTGGCCTTAGGCGAAATTATCAGTTAGGCAAACTTGGCCTTAGGCGAAGTTATCAGCTAGGCGAACTTGCTTGCAAGCGAACTTTCATGAAGGCGAAGTTATGGCTTGCAGGCGAAGTTGCCCAGCTGCCGTCTCTGTTCAAACTTAATCACCAAAATCACCCTTATTTCATCAAGAATTTCTTGGATATTACGTTAACTAACTCCGCGATCATTCCCATGGCCTAGTTCGGGTAAAACTTAGCCCTGAAAGACATAAAGTTTGGAGCTTTCGGCTTAAAACGTTTAATAACAAGTCGCCGTACATAGCCATAGGTTTGTCAAGTTCATTTCCAACATCAAGTTTGTTACTTTACGTTTTGTTTAGACCCGATTTACTTTATGTTTAAGTTTCAAAGCTAACCGATCCTAAAAACGTAAACTTTAAGGTAAAAGGCATACCTTTACGCGTTCGGTGTGGTCGCGGTTTGCTTGGTTATCTCGTATCTAGCTCGTATATCGAAGGTCTAATAATGGTTGGCTTGATTTTGGACTCGAGTCCCGTTCTCTCTCTCTCGCGGCCGTGTGAGGTGAAGGATGTGTGTGTTTTTGAGTGTGTAGAGACTAAGATGGAATGAAATGAGGTTTAGGGTTTTATGGTGGTTTAGGAGGATATTTATACCTCTTGAAGCCCGTGGACCTAAAGCCCATTACCACTTAATCCACCTTAATTAATCTAAGTCCATGATCCGTTCTTTACTCGATATTAAATAAATTAATAACGCGAAATCACTAAACGTAACTTTCTTTATTTAACATTATAATATTTAGGATGTTACAGAAACCTTGGTGCACAAACGAGGGTTCTGGACACGTTTATCGAGGCAGATCGTTAATACGAACTTGGGATTCTAGTGAGATGTTAGAGAGAGAAAGGAGAACTGATTTGTGGGATGCCAAGAATGAATCCCGGACCTTGCTATTTATAGACATAATTTTGGTCCCCATCGCGATACGCGATGGGTCCCTCAGCAGACCTATCACGTATCGCGATATAGGTCTGCTGACGCACATCGTAGACCTGCCACGTGTCGACACGTGGCAGGCGCCACTCCACATGGCAACACGTGGCGGCAGCGTTGCCACGTGGTGACACGTGGCAGCAGACGGTGCCACCGTGTGCCACGTGGCACACGTGTCACAATGTGTCAGGTACCCCATCGCGATACGCGATGGGGTTCTCCTTTGACTCATCGCATAGCGCGATGGGTCAGGAAATCAGAATTTTCAATTTAAACCCTCGAGTTTGGATTTTGGCAATTTTAGTCGCTAGACTTTGGAAAGTTTATACTTTGAACTCGAAATTTTCACGTTGTTACAACTACCTGCTGAAGTTGGTAGACTGGCGAATCTGAAAACAACCCGCTTAATTAAGTTCAGGAGTTTGTTAGGCAATGAAACCATCTTTAAAGTTAAAAACATAGGACAAAAAGAGAAGGGTCGCTTTACGTTAATTGGATGGAAGGATTACGTGATCAACAATCAATTATGTTTTGGCAAGACTTTAGTTATTCGTTATTATAAGAATGATGTTGCTCTGGTTGTTCTTAAAGTTATTTAGTTGTGATGTTTTTTTTCGTATTTATTTTTATTAATTTGGACTTTATTAAAATTATAATGTAAGAACCATTATCTTTATTTATTTTGTTTGCTTTAGAAATAATCTGTTTATGTATTGTTTTTTATTTCATTCATTCATGTTTATAAAAAATATTTTTTAACATTACCATAATTATGATAAACAAAATCTTTGTATAACCATAACCTATGATTATACAAAATTTATGTTATTCATATTTTTTTTAAAAATCTGGTCAAAATATATTAATATTGAACCATTGACTTACATTAAGCTTTATTAAGATTTCCTAAAGATATTCATTATTGAAATTTATATAATATTCCGTAATTTAAGATTCTTTCCATTTTATTACATTAATGGCATTTTAATTCAGTTTTAATTAATATTATACATTTCTTAAATAATGTTTCATAATGTTTTCCTATATTAACCATTTTCCACGATTTGTCAACATATTTTCCACCATTTTTTTCCATTACTGGTATAATCATGTCTTCAGCTTCTAAGAAACGTAAAACTGTTCTCTCCAGTTCAAAGAGCAAGAACAACAATCCAACTGGTATTTCACCCTTTGTTCATATTTCTTTCAACTCAGTCTATTACTTCTTCATTTATACGGTATTCTTTATGTTTTATGTAGGTAATATTTCAAGAGACCCATTGTTTGATGTTTCCAACTCAACCCAGTCAAATAATGTTCAATATGTTCATTCGAATCCACCTATCACGGGTTTTTTTAACGGACACTCATATCCAGTATATCATTCCAATCAATACGATAAAATCTCGAGGCGTCAACATTTTAATATTAATTTTAACAATCTTTAATTTGGTTGTTTTGTAATATTAATATTTTCATTTTCTTTGAATTATATATTTTCGTATCCTATGTTTGTTGAAATAAAGGTCAATCTCAAATCGGCCATTTAGGTAACGTTTTAAGCAATACACCTGTTAGTATGTCTCAAAATTACACATCAAATAACTATTCATCAAAACACGGTTCAAGTAAGTTTTATATATATTATATTTACAATATATTTGTAAATTTATCTATACGACATTATTGGACTTATTATAAACGCAGATTCAAACACTAGAACCCGTACACAGTATGAAGCTCAAAGGAGTTGTGTTACTACAATTCACAAAGGAAAGGAAAACTTATCTCCGTCAATTCTACCTAGCGTAAACAATAATTCCCCAAACTACCAACGTTCGTTTCTCTTTTTGTCATTCATAAGTATTCTAATTCTCTAGCTACTGCTATTTTCATTATTTATTTTTCATTATATTTATATTATAAATATATTTCTAGATGATAACTCTACGCAACTTGGTACTTTTTATTCTTCAAATCGAAAACAAAGAAAGCAAATTGTAGATGCTAAACGTGATAAATTAAAGCACTCCTTAAACCAAGCTTCTCAAACAATGCCGTCTTCTTCAAGTAAAATGTTTTTCCTTTTAGTCATACATTTGTAATATTAATATATTTTTGTTTTATTTGTTATAAAATATTGTTTTTAACAGGTTGTGTTATTTCATCTAACATCATCCCTAATACATCATCAAATTTGAGCGGTTCTGTTTCTAACTACATAAACTCTGGAAGTACGTCATCAAAAAGGCGTGTTGGAAGACCAAGGAAAACCACCAATACTACTCCTATACCTATGCAGCAGTTAAACATTTTTGAGTTTGTTGTTAATGTTTTTAAAGGCATATCAACAGGTTATTATTTAATACATTATATAATTTTACATTAAATATTACAAATATTGGTATATGTCTCATTTATTTTATAGATTACGTTAATCATGGTGATAAAAGTTTCAAATGTGAGTCTTGCAACGCGTGCTTGTGGGAAGTTGAATCTAGAAGAGGAAAAAGAATTGCCGATACAATGTTCTCTTTATGTTGTCGCAATGGAAATGTTAAACTTCCTGATTTAAAGCAACCTCATGAAAGTTATGTAAAGTTGTTTCGTGGCGAAGATCCTATAAGCAAGTATTTTTTGAAAAATATTAGATGATTCAATTCGATGTTCTCCTTTACATCAATGGGTGGAAAAATTGACAATTCCATTAATAGAGGAAACGCTCCTTACACGTTTAGACTTGGCGGAGAAAACTACCATTCTATAGGAAGTCTTCTTCCATTAAATAACAAACCTCAGTTTGCTCAACTATACATTAATGATACGGAGAACGAAATATCAAACCGACAACGAGTATTTGGGTAAGGCTTACTTTTAAACATTATATGTTTCTCATTTTTCAAACAATTACTATTTTATCATATATATCATTTATATTAATGTTAATTTTTATTTGTTTGTCTTACACTGAATCATCTTCAGATGCCAACAATTACGAAAATTATATTATTAATTATCTCAAGGAAATGTTAGACTCACAAAATCCATTGGTTCAGGCATATCGTATGGTACGTGATACTTTTAAAGAAAATCCTCAGACTGATTTGAAGCTCCGCATTGTTGGAACAAGGAAATACGATGGTAGGACTTATAACTTACCAACTACCTCTGAGGTTGCCGCTCTTATCGTTGGAGATTTTGGTGACGCAATGGACAAGAGAGATATTATAGTTAACTCCAGGTCTGGTGGTCTTCGACGAATTAGTGAAATTCATCCTTCTTATAGTCCTCTACAATTTCCTTTGCTTTTTCCTTTTGGTGAGGATGGTTATAAAGTAGACATTCCTCACATGAATGTCGATCCTTCGTCTACGGCTGCCTGTAAGAAGTGCACTATGCGAGAGTTCTTTGCATATAGGTTACAAGGCAGGCCTAACCAATTCTCACTACCCTTAAATGGACGAAGGCTTTTTCGGCAGCTTTTGGTTGACGAATATACCATGGTTGAGAGTCAAAGGTTGCATTTTATACGTGGAAAACAGAGTGAACTTAGGTCTGACACCTATGAAAGCCTTCGAAACCTTAAGACGGCAGGAAATTCAGATGCTTCAACATCTGGGCAGCGTGTAATCCTTCCGTCATCTTTTACAGGTGGAAGTAGATATATGATGCAAAATTACTTGGACGCTGTGTGTCTTTGTAGATGGTACGGTTATCCGGATTTTTTCTTAACCATTACGTGCAATCCAGGTTGGCCAGAAGTAAAACGTTTTTTAAAGGATACCAATTTAAATTCTGAAGACAGACCAGATATACTATGTCGGATATTCAAAATGAAGCTTGATTCAATGATTAAGTTGATGAAGGATAAGGCTTTGTTTGGAAAAACTAAAGCAGGTTCGGTTGCCTATCTAATATTTTTTTAATATTTTCTTTACTGTTTGTTAAAGATATTTATTTTATTTAATTCTTGCTAATTTATTTTTTTGATTCCAAATGCAGCCGTTTACACAATTGATGCCTCATGCCCATATTTGCCTATTCATTGCTCCAGAGAATAAAATTCACAATCCATCCCATATAGATAATTTTATTTCAAGTGAAATTCCTGACAAGGTCACTGAACCAGACCTATACCAGCTCGTGTCAGATCATATGCTTCATGGTCCTTGTGGTGAGGCTAATCCGAGCTGTAGCTGCATGATTGATAGAGAATGTTCAAAAAATTTCTCAAAACGATTTCAAAATGGGACAAGTATAGATTCCAACGGTTTTCCGCTTTATAAAAGAAGAGACAATGGGCGTTACGTCGTTAAGAAAGGTATAAATCTAGATAATAGAAGTGTTGTGCCTTACAACAAAATTCTTTTACGAAAGTATCAAGCACATATAAACGTCGAGTGGTGCAATCAAGAAGGAAAAATCAAGTATCTGTTTAAATATATAAATAAGGGTCCAGATCGAGCTACAATTTCCCTTGTCCAAAATAACACCGACGACAATGAAGATCCTCAAGTAGATGAGATTAAAGCTTTTTACGATTGTAGATATCTTTCTGCATGTGAGGCTGCTTGGAGGATATTTGCTTTTGATGTTCATTACAGGGTCCCGACTGTTACGAGACTTCCTTTTCATTTACCTGGTCAACAACAGATAATTTATGGCCCTGAGGAAGATATTGACGATGTTCTTACCAAGACTTTCAATTCAGTTTCAATGTTTACTGGTTGGATGGAAGCTAATAGGAACTACGAGCATGCAAGGAGGCTATCATATGCTGAGTTTCCAACACAGTTTGTATGGAAAAAAACATCACCACCAAAATGGGTAGAAAGGCAAAGTGGGTTTGCTATTGGTAGAATTCATGCCGTTCCCGCATCATTTGACGAGGCATACTACTTAAGAATTCTTTTAAACAAGGTTAAAGGACCGAAATGTTTTGAAGATATTCGAACAGTAGATGGTTTTGTTTGTGATTTTTTTAGATATGCCTGTTACAGAAGAGAGCTTTTAGACGATGATAAGGAGTACATAGAAGCAATTGAGGAAGCAAGCCATACCGCAAACGGATATTATTTAAGAAATATGTTTGCAACAATGCTTATAACATCGTCCTTATCAAGACCTGATTACGTATGGGATAATACATGGCAATTTTTAGTTGACAGGATTCTTTATCATCAACAAAAGAAACACAAGAATCCAGGTTAGTTTTGTTATATGTGTGAACTTGTCTTTTTTTAGTTTGGTTTAAGGTAGATTTTTTTTTTCAGGTTTGTCTCTTAGTGACGATCAATTGAAGAACTTGGCATTACTTCAGATTGAGGATTTTTTGGTATCCAACAATTCATCTCAACGTAGGTTTTCACACATGCCTTTTCCGGATCAGTAATCTGTTTCTACGTCAATGAATCCTCTTATGATGGAAGAATTATCTTATGATAAGGATTCTTTGTCAAATGATTTTAAGCTTTTGTAAACATCTCTAACTGATGAACAAAAAAGCATTTACAACGAAATATTCAACTCCGTAAAACGTAAAAAAGGTGGTGTTTTTTTCGTGTATGGTTATGGCGGTACCGGCAAAACATACTTATGGAAAACCTTATCTGCCTCAATTCGGTCAAAGGGAGAAATTGTTCTTAATGTTGCTTCAAGTGGAATAGCATCTTTGTTATTAGAAGGCGGTAGAACGGCTCATTCCAGATTCCTTATTCCAATCAATCTTACCGAGGACTCCCAATGTCAGGTAACTATAAATTTCATTAAGTCTAGATTATTTCACATTTAAATGTATGTTTTTAAATTATTTTAATGAATATAATTTAAACATATTCAACATTTTCAGGTTAAGGGTAATACAGATGTTTCTGAGTTATTGAAAAAAACATCATTAATAATTTGGGATGAAGCTCCCATGATTCATAAACATGCATTCGAAGCATTGGACAGAACCCTAAAAGATGTTATGAACGTTGATTTGGGCAACACTTCTGGATCATTGTTTGGAGGTAAGGTAGTTGTTCTTGGTGGTGATTTCAGACAGATTTTACCTGTTGTACAGAATGGAACAAGAAACGATTGTGTGAACTCCACAATTAGTTCTTACATATGGTCAAATTGTAAGGTTTTGAAACTAACCAAGAACATGAGGTTGACCGTTGGTTCTCAAATGTCTAATACTTTAGAGATTAAACAATTTGCTGATTGGTTGTTGGATATTGATCAAGGTAATCTTGGTGGTCCTAATGATGGTGAAGCCACTATAACAATTCCAGAGGATCTTTTAATAAAAGATTCCCTTGATCCTATGTCTGATTTGATAGACTTTGTTTATCCTTCTATGTTAGATAGGTTTAATGATCTTACCTACTTTCAAGAACGGGCTTTGCTTGCTCCATTAAATGATGTTGTTCAAGAGATTAATGATCGTATTTTAGCGTATTTTCCTGGTCAAGAAATGGAGTACTTAAGTTCAGATAGCATCGACGAGGTTGAAAGTGTATCTGAGGATTTTGATCCCGCGTTGTACTCTCCTGATTTTCTTAATGGTATAAAGATGTCTGAAATGCCAAACCATCGTTTGTTACTTAAGGTTGGAGTTCCTATTATGTTACTAAGGAATATTAATCAGAAAAAAGGGTTGTGCAATGGAACTCGACTACAAGTTGTTAGTTTGGGTAAATGCGTCATTGAAGCTAAGGTTGTTTCTGGTACTAATATTGGATTTCGTACTTTACTCAGCAGAGTAAGTCTTACACCGTCTGATAAGAAGCTTCCCTTCAAGTTAAAAAGGAGACAGTTTCTTATATCGGTTTGTTTTGCAATGACTATTAATAAAAGTCAAGGACAATCTTTATCGCGTGTTGGATTGTATTTAAAAGACCCGGGTTTTACCCATGGCCAGCTTTATGTTGCTTTGTCTAGAGTGAAGACTTGCGAAGGTATTAAGATTGTTTTATTAGATAAGGAATCCAAATTGATTAGGGAAACCAAAAATGTTGTGTATAAGGAAATATTTGAAAACCTTGTATGAATTTTTTGAAAATACTTTTTTGTTTACGTTTGTATCTTTTTAAATATGTTTAAGGTGTATTATTATAATGTTTTGTTTAACTATAGGTACATGTTTGTATGTTCAGTTATGTTTAGTTGTTTATGGTTTTTGTAGTATATCTTTTATGTTTTTGAAATTTAATTTTATAGACTTTTATTTATAGCTTAATATTATACTGATTTATATATATATATATATCCAAAATATATGTTATATACATTTATATCTTATCAATTTACTACATTTAATAAATGGGAGAATAGGTTAAATGTTCATCAATAGTTACTTGAATATAGGGATAATCATGAGTTTTATGGATTCAATAAACTGTCATTTTTTATTATTAATTAAATAAAGACTCTTTGAAAGATAAACAATAACCATAACTTATTCAATAATCCGTTTCTTAGAAAACTTCATCTCTTCCATCATCTCTTCCATTATCTTCAACAATGACAACAATTGTTTCTTGGAAATTTTCATCCGAAACCAATAATTATCAGTTTATTCTTAGTGATCTGTCTACAATCCATAAGCCCTCTATCGAATCGGTTATGTCTTTTAGCATAACAAGTTATTAACGACGAAGAGAGAGAACTATTGAATGTTCTAAATGAAGAGATTTTTCAACATGAACAATGTCTACTTCCTTTTGTCAATGTTAGGGAGTGGTTTTATTATCCTATACAAAATAATGTTGTTATCAAATATGTGAATGGTCAGCAAAAGACTGTTAATCCGAAGTCCATATTGCAATCGAATGACATTTTTATTTTAAGAGATTTATATTTCTTGAAGCTTTCAAACGTTTTTAAAAGCAAGAGCACATTTGGATTTGGAGAATGAGGTGGCTGAGAAGGTTAAATGGCTGTTAGGTTGTCAAAATTATGAATCTGATTTTGATGATCTTCAAAGCTATTTTGGTTCTTCTTCAGATGTTTAAGGTAAATTAGATCACATATGTAGTTAGATTTTTTATAAATATAATTTTTGACTTTATTTTTGACTTTGCTTTTTTACTTTATGTTAGTAGTTTACTTCATATACATAGGCTTCTAAAAAAGTACAATACACACCTATAACAGTTTGTTTTTTGTTTTGTCAGGTTGTTATGACAGTTTGCGGTTTTTGGTGGGTTGTGATGTAAGTTCATTTTTGATAAACTTAAAATCCACATGTTTATATTTTCTTTTAGATTATACCTTTTATGTTTATATTTATTTTGTGTTAGCATGAAGATTGTATTAACAGTATTAGATTTTTAATTATTTGGTATTAGTGATTATTTTTAATATGTTTGTCTCTCTAATATTATATTTTCAATATACTTTGATTTGTAATTACCAATTTGAATAAATTTTTTTTGTTTCTGGTTATAAACTTAGGTTATAAAATTGTTTTATTTTCTTTTGACCTCAACATAGTAGCTACATATTGTAGATATCATCCATTCATTATATATACATTAACCTTTTGGTTTAATTATTAATAACGTTCCATGGTTTTTTTATCTTTTTCAGGTGGTTAAGGTGCATGGTTTTGTTTTGGACGGAAGTTTTCAAGGTCATCCTATTCAATTAATGTTAATATCTAATGGTTTAATGTGGTTGATAAGACAATGAATCGTTTGTTTCTATTAGGTTATTATTTAGACAATGGTTTGGTGTACATCTTTTTGTGGATGTTTATGAATTTTTATATAGCATTATATGTTATTATATTTTGAATGTTTATATTTTGTTATATATTATTATATTGTATGTTAGTTTATATACATTGTGTTAATATCAAACCGGTTTTAGGTACTGATGATTTTGTTTTAGGTTGCAAATTTTGCCTATCATGTTGGTATAGCAACGTTAACATCTAATTAGTTGTAATGACTTTTATTATAAACTTAAGTTTGTGTAATTATTAATAGTTTATGTAGAATATCTTATTAACTATATCTCCAATATAGATAAATATTATATCTTTTTGGGTTCTAAATTTAATGATATATTATTTTTGTTTATATATATATATATATATTATGGTATTGTATGATAGTTTATATACATTTTTATGTATCTTTTTTATCTTGTATTTATAGTATATATTATTAAACATGTATGTTTTTAATTATAATTTATTTGATATATATTGTATATCTTATCTATTTCCCAGATTTAAAAAATAAACAAAATATAGGTATAATGTTTATAAACAGTCTAAAAGTATAAGGTTAATAATTAGTTTTATGGATTCAATAACCGCCATTATTTTTGATTAATTTATACGGTTTTTGAAGATGAACAATCACACCCTAATTTCTTCAATCAGACAATCAAACATAATCAGTTTTTCATTTTCATCCACAATGTCGACAATTGTTAACTGGAAGTTTTGCTCCGATAACAATAGATATGAGTTCATTATCAGTGATCGCTCGGTAATTCACAAGCATAACATCTACTCTGTTTTGTCTTTTGATATTCTCAAGAAGTATCAAATATACGCAGCCGGGAATCGAAAAGTTGTTCTATCTGATGAAGAGAACTCACTGATGAATGCTATTCGAGAGGATATTGTACAACATGATCAATAGGTTCTTCCGGTTGTCAAAGTGAGTCAATGGTTTTTTTATCCTTTTCAGAATTTGGTTGTTATAAAGTATGTGAATGGGCAACAGAAGACTGTGAAGCCAAGATCAATATTGCAATCAAATGATCTTTATCTTTTAAGAGATTTGGATTAGTTGAAGCTTCCGAATGAGAGAAAACACAGGGCACATATTGATTTGGAAGAGGAGGTCGGTGAGAAGGTTAAATGGCTTTTAGAGTGTCAAAACTACGAATCCGATTTTGATTATCTTCATAGTTCCTTTGAATCTGATGTTGAAGTTTAAGGTGACAGTTATTCAATAATGTGTTTATTTACTTAATTAGTTCAATTCTTTAGTTTATTGATTGCAATGTTTGTTTGTTTATGTTATTACATTAATATATAAAAACGTACAATAAACTGTTAAAATCGCTTTTTTGGTGTCGTGGGTTGTGATGGCAGTTTGATTTTTTGTTGGATTGTTGATGAAGCTGATGGCGGTAAGTTTACCTCACATGTTTATATCTTCTTTTGTTTTAGAGTTTATGGTTAGTATGATTCTTTCAATAATATGATAGTTTTAAAAGTCTTTAATTTTTTATAACCAGTTTTATTTATTTTGTTATTTATATAAACTTGTGTTACATATAAACATTTTGTGTGTGTTACAACAAAAGTATTTACATATTTATGTTTACATGAAGTCTTTATGATATATGTTAGTCACATTTGAGTTAAATAGTTAATTGACTTCCATATTTTGTTTTTCTTTTTCAGGTTTTAGGCACTGATGGTTTTGTTTGAAGTTGCAAATTTTGACTATCATGTTTGTGTAGCAACGTTAACATCTAATTAGTTGTAATGACTTTTATATATTATAAACTTAAGTTTGTGTAATTATTAACTGTTTATGTAGACTATCTTATTATCTATATCTCCAATATAGATAAATATTATATCTTTTGGGTTATAAATTTGATGATATATTATAGTTGTTTATATATATATATATATATATATATATATATATATATATATATATATATTATGATATTGTATGGTAGTTTTAGATACATTTTGTTACATATCTAATGTCAACCCGTGTGTAACACGGGTACTATCCTAGTTAATGAATAAAGTAAGTCTGACCATCTGAGTAATCCAATAATAAAAAAACGGTACCGTACGTCTGACGGCCTATTACCGTAAATCTCTATTTCAGCTGCTAGTTGAGCTAAAATTAACTGACATCTATTCTCTATTATGTCTACAAAAAGTTGAATTTTCTTTTTTTTTCTTTTAAAAGGTGTCATATGTCATCCAACATATGTCATCTGACTGTTTGATGACATATGACACCTTTTTAACACAAAAAGAAAAATATATTTTCCAACTCTTTCCCCTTTTTTTTATAATTAAATTACAAATATATTTCTCTCATCTTAATGGCAAATAATTTAAAACAGTGTTCACGTATTCGCAATATCATTCTCGTCACTATCCGTTTTTTCATTACCCATCTCTTCATATTTTCAATCGTACGTTCACCCCCTAACTCAAAACATGTTTCGTAATTCCTAAATCCTTATTACTAACGTAATATTACATTTACTCAAACTCATATAATATATATTAAAGAAAATTTCCACCACATTTTAACATCTAAAAATAAAACTACACAATCAACAAAATTAAACATTAATAATCCCTGCCCAAGCCTTTAAGGTGAGGTACCCAAATACTTCAATTTAAAAATGAGGAGTGTCTAGTGTTCTGATCCTTTTTTGTGACACCTAAGGTAAGTTTTCTCTTGATCGAGCGTGGTCAGTGACTCATCAGTCAGTCTTGCAAAAATCCTGACTATGCATCGATTAATCGTTAGTTCTCACTTCACTTATTCATTTTGGGCTGTTCGGTCAATTAATTGGCCAATTGTCAAATCTGGCCAAAATCATGATTAACCTGACTTAATTGGCTTTTATAATGAGGTTCTGGCCAAAATCAGCGAGATTCCAGCCAAAATAAACGGTTTTCGGCGAGATTCCAGCAAATATAAGTGGTTTTCAGCGAGATTCCAACCAATTTCCCGCCAAAATGTGTTTGTGTGATACGATATATTATATTAATTAAAGTTTAATATATTATTAAAGTTTATCTATTATTTAGTTACTTTATTATACTTTAATTGTGTTTCCTTATCGTTTATCTTTTCCTATAAATTGTAATATTTGTTTAAGAAAAATAATAAGAATACTTGTCTCAAGTTTGGTTTCTCTTCTTCTCTTTTGTTCTTGGAGCCTAACCCACTCTACGGGTCTATTGGGATTTTAATCATCTCGAATCGGTCTCTCAATGAAAACAACAAATTGATAGAGACCGATTCGAGATTGTCAATCTTCCAATAGACTCGTAGAGTGGGTTAGGCTTCAAGAACAAAAGAGAAGAAAAGAAACCAAACTTGAGGCAATTATTCTTATTATTTTTCTTAAACAAAAATTACAATATATAGAAAAATATAAACAATAAGTAAACACAATTAGATTATAATAATGAAACTAAATAATAGATAAATTTTAATAATATATTAAACTTTAATTAATATAATATAACGTATCATTGTGTATGTATAAAACTGAAAATTACTATAAAAATGTGTGTATATATATAAAACTGAAGTTTATACATTAAGTCCGATCTAATTAATTCCGAGTAACTACTAGTCCCACCTCACCACCCTACTAGTTTTTTTTTTGAACAACAACTTTCAATAAAAAGGCACAACTAGCAAGACGCTAGAGGCAAAAACAACATACAAGACTACAACGAAAAGTTACACCAATTTTTCCAAGACAAAGATTTGAAAGGAGACCTGTTTTTAATCCATAGAAAAGCTAAAGACTTGATCATCTCCAACACTTCGGGGGGCTTGTATGACTTTTTGTAAGGCCCCGTTACCGGTAACCCTACTTGGTGTTGGATTTACTCATAAACGCAGTTCTAAATATCAGAGTTAATTAAAACATTCGCGGAATATAAAAACTTTCATAAAACGTTTCATAATTAAACCATAACTTGTCTTAAAACAACACCTTGTCTTTCGGAATAAAAAACACACTAAACTTAAACGTCTTGAGTCTTCCGATGCCAGCCTCTTATTCAATGCCACGTGTCCCCTCAAGCGAGCTGCCTCATTCTTCTCACCTGCGTGCATACTAAAAGTCAGCTACGTTGAGTGAGTTCTAGTTAGTCATGTATCGTATAATACATACACTTACCTTCAATCATGCATCCGAAGATACATAATAGTTACTTTACTAACTTACTTTCATTACATAATTTCATATATACATTCATACTTTATTACTTTCATACTATATAATTACTGTCCATTCTATCTCAGATATTATTAAGGTCTGGTCCTTCTTTCCTTTGTTTATCTCAAATATTATTAGGGTCTGGTCCCTTTCTTGTCTATCTCAGATATTATTAGGGTCTGGTCCCTTTTTTACTTCTCTATCTAAAATATTATTAGGGTTTGGTCCCTTCTATCTCAGATATTATTAGGGTCTGGTCTCTCTTTCTTCATCTTCGTACATACTGTCTTTACATACCCATAACATACATACTTTCTTTAATCATTAATACATATTCATATATTGTACATATATCTATCATACACATTCATCTATCATAAACATACCTCCCTTGTTAGCACGTGCAATATCCGAAGATCGTTCACGTACCGAAAAACCTTCACTCGCATTTAAGATATACATACATAACATATAAACCATATAAGGCATACACTTACCAGTTATGGTAAGTGTATTAACTATCACATCGAGTATGCATACAGCCCCAAAAACATAACAAGGAAATGGGGCTAGAAACTCACCTGGATCCTGTTGCGTTCGTCGTTTATTGTAATTCCCTTCTTTAACTGAGCACGGCTAACTGTTAAGTATACATATTTTGTTAATTACCCGTATACTAAATTAAGTGGGTTCTTTAGTTAACCTATGAATCATCTAAGTTGGGCTTGTTTGTTTTAGTTCATGACAACTGCTAGTTTATCTTATGGTAGATGTGGGCTTACCTTTTAGGGATTTAGTTAATTCAGGTTCACTGGGTTCTGGCCCAAGGCCCAACCGAGAACGGTGTGGCCGAGAACTCCCATATTTGGCCGAAATCGTTGACTGAGAACTCCTATTTTCGGCCGAGAACCTTGACCGAAAACATAAGGTCACTGAGAACATTCTGGCCGAGAACTTTGTTGGTTGGCCGTTGACCGAGAACCCTAAGGGTTGACCATGAAATCCCCAAACTTGGCCGAGAATCCTTGCCGGCCACCTGTTGACCGAGAACCATGAGGTTTGACCAAGGACCCTCAACCTTGGCCGAAAACCCCCAGCTCAGTTCATCCTTCTATCCTTTTTCATTTCTATCATAGCCCAGTTAACTGTCCTAAGGTTTAAATCATGAACCTTTAACCCCTTTATAAAATCGTTTGTAACCGTTTTTCTCTCGTCGTTATATAAATATCTAGATCTAACCCGTTTTAGGCATAAAGCTCAGACCTTTATAGATTTAAAACGTTCTAGGCTAGATCTAGGGTTTATATATGAGCTGAATACTATCATAAGACCATTAGGTTCATTTTAATCAACAAGTTTGTATTTTTATGATGTATCTAGATCCAATCTACTCTAGGGTCAAGTTTCATGGCAAGATGTTCATAAAATGTGACCTTTAAACGTAAAGTACGTACCTTTGTGTGGTTAATAGGTCACGGCTAGCTTGTATGAGTTATTGATCTTGTATCTAGCTTGTATTCCCAAAGATCTATTAATAAAAGGTTTGATCTTGATCTTGGTTCCTTGATTTAGGTGGCGGCCGAAATAGGAAAGATTTGTAGGTGTGTTTTGGTGTTTAGAGAGAATAAGATGGATAACTTGGATAGAAATGGAAAGATTCAGGGTTTATGGGGTATCTATACTCCCTTAAGCCCATGGACCTAAAGCCCGTCTTTCCTTTTTAGTCCATGATTAATCCATATAATTAGCCTATTTATCTTTCCCTTTTTATTATTATTTTATTATTTACTAACTCGGGTAAATTCTCTTCCGTTAAAACAAATAATATATTAAAATATTATTATTGAAATTTTGGGACGTTACAAGTCTTCCCTCCTTAAAGAGGTTTCGGGCATAAATAGATTAGGGTAAAATTTGCGCATCTCATCCTCAGCTTCTCAAGTAGCATCTGATCCCTTACGATGCTTCCAAATCACTTTCACTAAGGGGATAACCTTGTGACGAAGTTGCTTCTCCTTACGATCAACTATCTATATCGGTTGCTCAATGTAGTTCAATTGTTCATCAACCTCAATGTCCATCAATGGCACGTGCGACGTGTCATCAGCCAGACACTTTCTCAGATGAGAAACATGGAAGGTTGAGTAGATTCCTTCTAGCTCATCGGGTAAATACAGTTTATAAGCCACTTCACCCACACGATCTAAAATCTTAAATGGTCCAATGTACCTTGGACTAAACTTCCCCCTATTTCTAAAGCGAATGATCCCTTTCCAAGGCTAGACCTTGAGCATCACATTGTCACCAACGTTAAACTCGATCGGTCGTCGCCGCTTATCGGCGTATGACTTCTGTCTGTGTTGAGCAGCCTTCATTCTTGCTTTAATCTGATCGAACTTTGAAAATGTTTCTTGAACAACCTATAGGCTTCCCATTTATTTCTGACCAATCTCTCCCCAACATACCGGGGTTCTACATCGTCTACCGTAAAGCATCTCAAACGGTGGCATACCAATACTTGAATGGTAGCTGTTGTTATAGGAGAATTCTGCCAGATGTAGATGGTCATCCCAACTTCCACCAAAATCTAAAACACAAACACGTAGCATATCCTCAAGGGTTTGGATCGTCCTCTCGGACTGTCCATCGGTTTGAGGATGATACGCCGTACTAATGTTCAATCTCGTCCCCATAGCTTCGTGGAACTTCTTCCAAAACCTAGAAGTAAACCGTGTATCTCTGTCAGACACGATCGATAACGGTACTCCATGCTTAGACACAACCTCTTTGATGAACAAGCTTGCTAACGTTTCTGACGAGATAGCCTCTCGTATAGGCAGAAAGTGAGCACTCTTGGTCAAACGGTCCACAACAAAAAACCCAGATGGTATCATGATGCCTAGCTGTACGAGGTAGCTTAGTTATGAAATCCATGGTGACGTGTTCCCACTTCCATTCAGGTATCTCTAGCGGTTGCATCTTTCCATAAGGCTGTTGATGTTCGGCTTTGACTTGTAAACACGTTAAGCACTTACTAACATAATCCACCATATCATTCTTCATTCCTGGCCACCAGAAATCTCTTTTCAAGTCTTGGTACATCTTTGTAGCTCCAGGAGAGATTGAGTACCTTGACTTGTGAGCTTCATCTAAGATTCAACTTCTAAGGTCACCATGGCGTGGGATCCACATACGGTCGAACCTAGTCTTAACACCATGAGTGTTTTCCATCAACTCATCTTGTTGGCCATAAATTCTTTCTTTCTTTACTAACCCTTCGTCTACTAACACGTCCGACTGTACCTTGATGATTTCTTCAAAAAGACTTGAGTTCATGATCAACCGGTATGACTTCACTATTGCAATGACTTCCTCATTCTTACGGCTTAGCGCGTCGGCGACCACATTAGCTTTACCAGGATAGTACTTAATGTCGCAGTCGTAATCCTTAATCAACTCCAACCATCTCCTCTGTCTCATGTTCAATTCCTTCTGCTCGAAGAAATACTTTAAACTCTTATGATCTGTGTAGATGGTACACTTAGTACCGTACAGATAATGTCTCCATATCTTAAGAGCATGCACTACAGCTGCTAGTTCTAAATCATGCGTCGGATAAGTACTCTCGTGGACCTTCAACTGTCTAGACGCATAAGCTATCACCTTCCCTCGTTGCATCAACACGCAACCTAACCCTTGATGCGAGGCATCTGCACAAACAACCAAATCCTCGTCACCATCGGGTAGAGTAAGGATTGGAGCTTGTGTGAGTCTTTTCTTCAACTACTCAAAAGCTTCTTCCTAATATTTACCCCAACTGAATACTACTGACTTTCGGGTCATACCGGTCAATGGTGCGGCTATTTTGGAGAAACCTTCAATGAATCTCCTATAGTAGCCAGCTAACCCTAAGAAGCTTCGTATATCAGTCGGATTCTGTGGAGTCTTCCAATTCGTTATCTCTTCAATCTTGGCCGGGTCCACGGTAATCCCTTCAGGATTGATCACGTGACCTAGGAATTGCACTTCTCGTAACCAGAACGAGCATTTCGAAAACTTGGCGTACAACTTCTCTTTCTTCAGAGTCTCCAATACCTCCCTCAGATGCTCAGCGTGATCAGACTCTCTCTTTGAATAAATCAATATATCGTCGATGAAGACAATAACTGACTTATCCAACATTGGCCGACACACCCTATTCATCATGTCCATAAATGCTGCAGGAGCATTTGTTAGACCGAATGACATCACGAGGAACTCGTAATGTCCATACCGCGTTCGGAACGCTGTCTTAGGGATGTCTGCCTCCTTCACCTTTAGTTGATGATAGCCTGATCTGAGATCGATTCGTGAAAACCAACTAGAACCTTGCAGTTGGTCAAACAGATCATCAATCCTTGGCAAAGGATATCTATTCTTTACCGTAAGCTTATTCAACTCGCGATAGTCTATGGACATTCTCATACTTCCATCCTTCTTCTTCACGAACAACACTGGTGCGCCCCACGGGAAACACTTGGTCTAATAAAACCCTTGTTGAGGAGTTCTTGTAGTTGGGACATCAGTTCTTTCATCTCGGATGGTGCTAGACGGTAAGGTGCTTTCGCGACGGGCTGGGCTCCTGATACTAAATCTATCTGGAATTCTATCTCTCGCTCCGGTGGCAACCCCGGAAGATCCTCAGGGAATAATTCTGGGTAGTCGCACACGATAGGAACATCTTTCATCTCTTTCGTCTCGGCCGTAGCGTTGACAACATACGCCAGGTAGACACCGCACCCTCGTCTTAACAAACCCTCGGCTTTTATCATCGAAATGGCATTAAGCCCAGAACTTTCCTTATCACCATAAACCGTCACTTCACTACCATCCAAGGACTTTAACCTTATTATCCTACTCTTACATACTATCTGAGCTTCAAACTCAGATAACCAATCCATTCCCAAAACCACATCGAACCCTTCTAAGGTCATAACGTACAAGGTAACAGGGAACTCATGTCCCTCAAATTCTATCTTACAATCCTTAACCATTTTCATTATCTTAACCGAGGTGTCACTAGCGGTTTCTACTATTAAAGTTTCAGACACTCGGCAGCAGTTCATTTTAGCTAATTTACTAAAAGGCGCGGCTACGAAACTTTTGTTCGCACCTGAATCAAACAGTATAGAAGCGGAAATACCGTTTACTAGAAACGTACCTGTGATGACATCCGGAATCTGCTTGGCTTGTTCCTGAGTCAACATGTAGGCTCTAGTTCTTGGCCTAGCTTGATTGGCATCCTTCTTCCCACTACCTCCAGCTTCACCCTCGGTGCATTCTCTAGCAAAATGGCCCGTCTTACAGCACTTATAACATGCGGACTTAGCGGTACAATCTGGGGCATAATGTCCCACTTTTTCACACTTATAACAGGCATTCGACCCTAGCCTTCACTCTCCTCCATGAGTCTTACCACACTTATGGCACACATCAGATCCCTTACCCCACTTGCACTCACCACCGTGCATTTTACCACACGTCTTGCACGGTCTCTTCTCCCACACTTTCTGCTTCTTATCCTTGGAGTTCCACAACTGAGTACCGGGTCGTTTGACATTAACTCAGTTCTTGTCTTTCTTCTCTTCTTCTACCACAATATCATCCGCAGCCAGGTCTGCATAAACCATCTCTGCGAGTTCGACAGCAGAGTCAAAAGTAGCGGGTTTACTCGTCCTGACTAGCATGCGGACTTTTTGTGGCAATCCACTCACATAGCACTTGATTCTTTTAGCCTCAGTGTTGACCATATCGGGTACCAACCTAGACATTCGGTTGAACTCGGTGGTATACTCACGATGTGTCATCGTTCCGGCTTTCAGGTTCAGAAACTTCATCTCGGCCCTCTCAACCTCGGCGTCAGCACATAACTTCTTCATCACTAACTCCTTCATATCCTCCCACTTTATGGCCTTAATCTCGTCCCGAGTCTTCCTCTGCTCCACACTTTCCCACCAATACATCGCCTCCTCTTCAAATGATTGGGTGGCATAACCGACAGCTTGTTCGGGACGACACTCGCTAATGCGGATAATTTTATCCATGGCGGTTATCCATTGGAGAGTAGCGATTGCATCACCCAGACCAGTCAGCTTTGGCGGGTCACAACCCTTGAAGGACTTATAGTTGCACCCACCTCGGCCTCTCTTCCTGTCACCGGCTTTCCCAGACTTAACCCCACTCAAGGCCTCCCTCTTTTCTTCCTCATCTCTCCTATCATCACCACCTGCCCCTCCAGCAGTTCTTTCTCGGCTTCCAGCAGACCCTCCCAGAGTAATATTCTTCACAGCAGTGGCTACATCTTGAACAATAGCTTGTATGAGTTATTGATCTTGTATCTAGCTTGTATTCCCAAAGATTTATTAATAAAAGGTTTGATCTTGATCTTGGTTCCTTGATTTAGGTGGCGGTCGAAATAGGAAAGATTTGTAGGTGTGTTTTGGTGTTTAGAGAGAATAAGATGGATAACTTGGATGGAAATGGAAAGATTTAGGGTTTAAGGGGTATTTATACTCCCTTAAGCCCATGGACCTAAGGCCCATCTTTCCTTTTTAGTCCATGATTAATCCATATAATTAGCCTATTCATCTTTCCCTCTTTATTATTATTTTATTATTTACTAACTCGGGTAAATTCTCTTCCGTTAAAACAAATAATATATTAAAATATTATTATTGAAATTTTGGGACGTTACACTTTTCGTCGTTCCTCACCTTCCAGATGCACCAACAAGTCGTTAAAATAATTCCGAACAAGATTTTTCTCTTTTTAGTATCAAGCGGTGTCGAAAGATGTAGAGTGAGTAAATCCCGAACATAAAATGCATAAATCGGGGGAATACGACACCATGCACTTATCGCGTTCCAAACCGAGCTTGCAAGAGAACATGAAATAAGGAGGTGGCCGGAAGTTTCGAAGCCCTCGCCGCACAAGCTGCAAGAACTTACATGAATAGAATGGGCCAAAAGAGCTTCACTAGTCGCCAACCTATCCATTTCCTCCTTCCACGCAAATATATTTACTTTCTTTGGCACGACTAGTAACTAACGATTTTTACAACTCTTTCGTCTAGTGTTTTAAAAACTGGTTCAAACCGGCCAGTTGAACCGGTTAAACCGCATTTCGCATAGTAGTCCGGTACTTTTAACCGGTTTGCTAGAACAACGTACCGACGTTTTTTGTCTAAAATACCGGTTTTTACCGGCAAACCGGTTTTAAGCCCAAGAAATTTTTGATATATGCGACCCATATTTTTTTCAAAGTTACTTTTAACCCAACAATTAACATTCAAACGTGTAAACTTTATGACTATTTTTTTTTTAAATTTAGTGTTTTTGCGTTATTTTTTTAATATGGATTAACTTTTGGATTATTTTTTGTTATAAGAATAATTTTGTTTTGGGTTATTTTTGGATTGAAGTTACATTTATAGGAAATTATAAAGGAAATTATTCAACCGGTCGAACCTCCCCGTATAACCTGGTTTAACCGATTGTATCATTTTTTAGCCCAATCCAGTACAAGAAAAATACCGGTTTTTAAAACATTGCTTTAGTCAATAATAAAAATGGCCATTAATAAAAAAGGAAAAGAAATCCAAATAAATCCTCATGTCCCAACTACTGTGACCAAAAGCATTAAATTTTGCACTGAAATTACTATAATCACGTACCATCCGACCAAAGATTACCTTGTTAATCTTTGACCGAAGCAATTCGACCAAAGATTACCTTGTTAGTTTTTGACCGAAGTAAAGATTATCGTAATTAAGGGTTTTTTTCCCTCGTGATCAAATCCTTGTGTTCATCAAGCCCTCATTTATACAATCATTATTATCGTGTTAGCACTATACCTCACTTGATAGATTTGGATACATTATCCTTAGCCGATTTTTATCCAAAACACATCCTATCCTAGATACTATTGTGGGATACCATCCTTTGGTAACAAAGAGGTAACCTTTACAATCATGTATCTTTAGACACTAACCTTGGTTTTACACATGATACATGTATTAATCAATCCATGGCGAAGGAATTACAAAAGTTAAAGGATATGATATCCAATGTTCCAGGGGTGGTCAGGCCCATTCTTGAAATTCTAGAGGGAAGTCAAGTGGTATCCAGATTTGCTCCGTCCATCGGTGATGCTGAGATACTGAAGCACTTTCAGACCCACAAATGAAGGTTTATGATCTGCAGGGGAATCTCCACTCACTGCTTCCCCTACCCCAAAAATTACCTCCCTTTACCACATCATGGGGGTTTACAGGAGATCCCAGAGGCTCACTCGGAAAGGCTGCTATACCATACCTTTTGACTTAACTCCACTCTAGTAGTCACTAGACTCACTATAGTAGTCCGTCTGGCTGCTCCTGCTGAAATCATTACTCTTCATTCTCCCGTGCTCTAGCAATTGCGCTCCCTAGACCACTACCATGTAGTTAGGTAGGGACAATCAATCCGGGAATCTAGGAATGAATGGGGATCCCTATCAATATCAAAATGAAGAAAATAGAATGAAATAGATTACCTTTCTCTCACTCAATAGATGTAGCTGGTCTGATACGGTACAGTATAATACGAGACAATGGAATGATACCAAGCTTCAAAATATTTTCCATTTTCTATTTATTGTTTGTGAAATTGTTCAGGTGGGCCCCTCCTAGAGCTGTATATGAGACGTAACCGACCCTTTATTTAAATATTTAATATTAGTAGTCTTTTTTCCAAAACTATATATTTATTGTTGGTGTCTAACCAACTGTCTATTACCAAGCTGTGGTACCACAAGAACCACCTAAGAATTATTATAATGTTCATAGTCGAAGAACGATTCGTGTTCGAAACCGAAACGCATCTCACGGTTATGAAGACTTCTCTGTTTTTTGCGGGTGACAGTTTTGCGGCTTATGATTGTCATGGCCAGCTCGTTTTTCGGGTTGATTCGTACGGTCCAGACACTCGTGAACAAGGCGAACTTGTACTTATGGATCATGACGGACGTTGTCTCCTCACCGTACGCCGTAAGGTATCTTAATAATTACTTTTACTGGTCAGCTATACACACCGTCTGTCTAACTGTTTTAAAAGGCTGTCTAAATAGAGGTTAGGCGGCCGTTTTAAGTTTTTAACCAAGATTTTTCAAAGTTTGACCGTCTGTATATTGGCTGAACGGAGTTTCGACCAATAATTATTAAACTTTTGACTTTTTGATTAAAACGAAAACTTAGTTTTTAGTCAAAATGTTTTGACTGAAGTTTCACAAAGTTTGACTGTCTATAGTTAAAATATATTGGCCGAACGGCCATTAATTTTCAAATTTCACGGGTCAGCTATACACACACCATCTAACATCGAATCTCACAACGTTTGTAATGGGTATTTGAATAGAAGGTGGACGGTCGTTTTGATTTCAAAACTTGACCGTCTATGGTCGGATTGGCCGTCTATATATTGACCAAAAGGATATTTCGATCGATAGTTTTTAAACTTTGACTTCTTGGTTAAAACGACCTGTTAGTTTTTAGTCAAAATGTTTGGACCAATAATTTACAGAGTTTGATTGTCTATGGTTAGAACAACCGTCCTTATATTTGTCGAACGGGCATTATGACCCGTAATTTTCAAAATTTGACTTTTGGTTAAAAGTCAAAAAGGCCTAATGAGTTTTTAGTCAAAAAGTTTTGATCAAAATTTCTAAGTGTATTCGTATATGGTCAGAACGACCTTTCGTTATTGACCAAGCTGTCATTCTGACCAATAATTTTCAAAATTTGACCAATAATTCTAAATTTTGACTATTAAGTCAAAAGTCAAAATGGCATAATGAGTTTTTAGTCAAAACGTTTTGATCAAATTGCCATTCTGACCAATAATTTTTAAAATTTGACTTTTTGGTCAAAACGGCCTAATGAGTTTTTAGTCAAAACATTTTGAGATAAAAAAGTTTCGAAGTTTGATCGTCTATGGTCATAACTCATAACAACCTTCCGTTATTGACCAAACTGTCATTCTGACCAATAATTTTCAAAGCTTTACATTTTGTTAAAACTCAAAACAACCATTGTTGGTGTAGTTATATCATGACCCTTATTATTTGATGCAGTGGCCGAGTCTGCATCAACGATGGGAAGGTTTTCTAGGCGAATGGAGGGAAGGCTCTCAACCGATATTCAGCGTAAAGCGATCATCAATCATCGGGCGATCAAAGTGGAATTGTTCGGCGATCAACCCGAAGAGTACCACATCATAGGGCAATTCGCTCACCGAAACTGCACGATATACGATTCAGCGAACGAAACAAAGGCGGAAATCAGACGAAAAGTGGATGCTACAACAAATGTGACACTTGGGAAAGATGTGTTTTTGCTGACATTGAAACCCGGATTCGATGGTGCGTTTGCAATGGATTTGGTTTTGGTTCTTGATCAGATCAACGGTGGTGATCATTCAGATGATGGTGGTGTGGGCCCTACTACTACAGATAATTGCAATTAGTTGTTTTGTGTTATTGATTTGTTGATTATTATTATTTTTGTGAAAATATCTTTTTGCTGTTTTCACATTAATGTTAAGTTATGTATGAGGATAGAGATATCAAACGAAAAATAATAATACAATGTTTTAAAAACCGGTATTTTACTTGTAACGGATTGAGCTAATAAATGGTACAACCGGTTGAACCGTGTTATGCCGGAAGGTTTGACCGGTTAAATGGTTTACCTTATAATTTACTACAAATGTAACTCCAATAAAATAATAACACAAAAGTAAATGATTTCATAACAAAAAATAATCCAAAAGTTAATCCATATTAAGAAAATAATGCAAAAGCACTCAATTTTAAAAAAAAAAATAGTCCTAAAGTTTAATGTTTGAATGTTAATTGTTGTGCTAAATGTAATTTTGAAAAAATATGGGCTGCAAATATCAAAAAGTTCTCAGACATTAAACCGGTTTGCCTGTAAAAACCGGTATTTTAGACAAAAACCGCATGTACGATGTTCTAGCAAACCGGCCAAAATACCGGACTCAAAATATCGGTCTGCTGTGCGAAATCCGGTTTAACCGGTTCAACCGGCCTGTTTGAACCGGTTTTTAAAACACTGCAAATACATATAAAAAGCATGTATTTCTTAATTTCGTTATTCTCTAAGGCCGGTGGGTATACATTACTTTGAACTATTGAATGGTTCTACGTGACATTTAAATTTGAAATGACCTTATTTAAACACCACCCACTATATACATACTATCTCACATATAAAATAAAAAGAATGACAGTGGTATGAACGGTCATTCAGGTCATTCCCACCTATCAAATCCAATCAATTTTGTTTTTTTTTTCATTTCTTTACATTATTAAATAATGAAATGATAGGAGAATGATTCACATTCCTGAATAAAAGGTGTTATTGAGTGACGGAGAAAAAACTGACATGGCGCAGACATGACAAATAAAGAATGGTTCAAATGAATCATACCCTTTAGCGTAAACATCAAAGGCATGTCTCTCTTAATTCCATTATCCTTTAAACATTAATTTGATGAATAAATCAAAGATTAAAAAAAGCTTAAAAAAGAAGGGGATACATCTTTTATAAATTCTAATATTTGTGTTATTGTGTAAATATCACTAGTGTTGTTTTTGTGAAGGGTTCATTATTTGTTGGTGATTTGTGAGAAAACACCATCTTAATACAAAGTCAAACCTACCCGTAAATACAAAATTTGATTCCAGTAACGGTAATGTAAGGACAAATTTTTTTTCCCATACATAAACTTTCATTAAACAAGCCTAACTAGCAAGAAGCTAAGGCCATCAATACAAAACAACAAAAAGAAACACTTAAAAAGAAAAGTTACATAATTCTCTCCAAGATAAATTTTTAAACAACAAACTGCTCTTTATCCAAAAAAAGCCAAGGACTTAACATCCTCAATCACCTTAGCAACCGAGCTCTCCTTACTTTCAAAGATTTTTTTATTCCTTACTTTTCATATGCACCAACTTGTAGTTATAATAACACCGTGTAAAACATTTTCCTTACTTTCAAATATTTTATAAGTTGGTATATATTAAAAATATGAAAAGGTATGATTTAAGCTTTGAAAACATTTAAATCTCAAAGATAGGCTGTATGTTAAACGTTATTATTTTGAAGCATGTGATTTGTATGTATTGTAGCCGGTTTTTCCACATGTTTTTGTCTTTCAAAACTGGACTTCACACATTTTGTGTGCTACTTGTTTGTAACATTATTACTTATCATATTTTATAATAGAAACAAGACACGGAGTTATAACTACTCATACGTATCGTTGTAATCAGACACTTTTAGGCATTCCGTTTTAAAATAGGTTAGACACGCCGCTTTAAAATAGTTTAGACGCATCGTGATAAACAATGGTCCATTTAAAACTATGATACTAACAAAATTATGATATTACCATGGTTGGGGTACGATCAGGCATCAGATGACACCGATAAATAGGTGGGGAGGCGGTGATGTGTCACCGGTTTGAAGAACGACGAATAGTGTAACGATGAACAAAAATTTTAAAATGAAGCCGTCGGATAAACTCGATTTCATTCATATATCTTTAATCATACATTATACACATGTGTATATACTTGTACTAGTTGTAAGTGACGTTAATTCATAAGTAGAAGAATAATGGTACATTATATTTGTCACCTATGAATTGTTACTAACCGTTTGAATAACTTTTGAGTTTTAAAAAACATGTCTTATCACCTTTTTATAAAACTTTTTTATTTCTAAAAAGACTAAGAAAGTTAAGTATTATACAGATAAAAGTTAAGTTTCAACAATATTGAGTTTTTATAAAATCAAGTTTATTTATTTTTTTAAAGTTTTTCTATGCAATTTTAACATTATTTTTATGGCTTTTAGAAGTATTAACAAATGTAAAGCTAAATTACAAATTTGACTTGACGGTTGCGATCTTCGATGACCTCTTAGATTTAGGGCTGCGTGTCAGTTACAAGGGAGCGCCTTCATGTTAGGAATGCTCTGACGGCTGCCATTTTATGAGACAAATACTTCTAGCAACCACGTTACCAGATGGACGAAAGCACCCACACAAAAAAACGCTTATTGAAAAATAACATAAACTTAATTATAATTTAACATTTTAAATATAACAAAAATCATTGTGGATGAATGTTTAACTTCAAAGATAATTTAACATTTTAACTTTTATCATTTGTAACAAGCATGTTAGTATTTCAATCTTCAAAGATAAAAGTTTAGTTTACCAATTTTTTTATTATAATTTAACATTTTAAAAATAACAAAAAACATTCGTTAAATAATTAACATTTAGTAACCTTAATGTTTAGACTCGAAAAATATTTAATGAGATCGAATAACGGATATTATTTCACTCACCTCAAATCATTATATTTCTTTTTACATATAAATCAGTCTCATTGTCAAACATATAGATTTTTATATATAAAATAAGTAAAAGTAGAGATCGATGGTTGAACACATTAAATATATAAAATAAGTAAAAGTAGAGATGGATGGTTGAACACATTAAATGTCATTTAAAACATCTATCCGCTAAGAGTACTTGATGCTGGAGGGCAGTTATCACTTGCACACTGACCATTTATACAACCACAATACCCACAATCTCCACACCATGGTACACAACGATATTTATCTTCACATGGTCTTGGTAGACCATATGATTGGATCGCCATTGTTCCTGACCACATACCTACATACATAAATCGAATAACCATATACTAGATCAAACATGAGTGAAAATCGTAAAATGATAGATGTGTGTAGAAATTTGAAAAGAATATACGATTGTTTTATTTACCAGATGAAATAAGGACAAACACCATAAGTAAAATCAAAGCTTGTTGTGTATTCTTCATCTTTATTTGCTATATATTTATCTCTTATACATTCATGGGACATGTGAGTATATATACACACAAAAATACTAAGCATTAATATCAAATATTTAATGCGTACTTACCTTAGCAATAATATTTTTAGAGTTTTAGGATGATACTTAATTGTTTCAAACAATAACAGTTTTGCATTTACCACATTACTTTAATAGCTTCATTAAAATATTTTGGGGCATATTAATTTTTTTTAAGTGTTTTGTTTAATTACTATTTACTGGATAAAAGTAATATAAAAAATTTCTAGTTCTCATTTCAGCCTTGGCTGCCGGCTAGATGGTAAAGACGCTTGCCTTTATGGTTCCATTATAACGTTGTTACTTGTTATACAAAGAGTAAACAAATGAATATATGTCCATATCATGCAAAAAATCACACTATAAGTTCAGAAGAAAGCTACATAAAGTGGATAAACTAGAAACAACCTTTTATCTTGCACATTCAAATTGGTCACTTGGAGGTTCTACAATCAAGTTACCTAAAGGCTGAAGTTGACAACAACGAAGAGGACCGGCAAAAACGGCCTTAATGGTGACCTCGGTGATGGACTGGATTGTTCACGTGAAGCATGCCACAACGATACCGAACATCGCTTGCGTGATCCTTGTTTCCATGGTTATAATCAGCGGGTTAGCAGATGGATTAGTCGGTGGAAGTTTAGTTGGAGCCAAGGGAGCACTATCAGGATGGTACATGCAGGTCGTTTTTGCTGGCAATGCCACCGCGGGTATGCCAACATTTTTTTGAGAGACTAAAGGAGAAACTCAAATTCATTCATATATCTTTCATCATACATTACACACACATGTATATACTTGTACTAATTGTAAGTGACGTTAATTCATGCGTAGAAGAATGATGGTACATTATGTTTTTCATTTATGAACTATTATTGCTAAAAATTTGAATGATTTAAGTTTTAAAAACATGTCTATCACTTTTTTAGTAAACATTTTTAGGGGAAGGTTATCATACAAAGTAAAATATCGTACTAAACGTGAGAACTGAACAAATATTGAAATTTGGGCGGTGGCATCGTTGTAAATAACAAGAAATTGATTCCTCCATCACCCTTCACAAGAATCGCTTGGCATCTGCATCTAATTTAATCAATTCCATCAAATTGTTTCCCAATTTCCATCAGAATCGCTCGGCATCTTCATTAAATTAACTTGATTTTAGAACCAAAATCATGAGTCTACACTTCAATTTGAGTTTTGCGATCATTCAATTGAACCCACGTAATGCACTAACCAGCCGATTAAAGATTCTAAAGTTTTAGGGTTTTAAAGGATGTTTAAGTGTAGCAAAAGATATGATAATTACTCTACTAGAGTAATTATATATATAACTAGAGTAATTATGATATCAAACACATTACCAATAACTAATCTATAATTGATGAACGAACCACCAATAGAACCCCTTGTTTCAAAAATTGCTTTACTTATATAAGTTTATTACTCTACTTGTAATATAACTACTCTAACTGAAATTGAAAATTACACTACTTGCAGTTAAAAATTACTCTACTTGTAATATAATTACTCTATTTGAAATTGAAAATTACATTCCTTGAAGTTGAAATTACTCTACTTGTAATATAATTACTCTAATTGAAATTAAAAATTACACTGAAATTGAAAATTACTCTCCTTTAAATTTAAATATACTCTACTTATAATATAAAAGTACACTACTGAAATTGAAAATTACTCTAGGTGAAATTTTAAAAATACTCTACTTGTAATAAATTAAACTATTTGAAATTAAAAATTACTCTACTTGAAGTTTAATTTTAGCCTAATTACATGTCGTATCTTCAACCATCACAATTAATTAATTGCCTAATTCTAAAAAAAGTCATACTCTGTTTTTTGAAGATCAAGTTTTATTTTAATTGAATCATACAATTCAACTGATTTAATCAATTAATGGGTTGTGGGTGGATGATACGATGAAGACATGTGGGAGCGATGGCACGATTAGAGAAGGGAGATGTTGATTAGTAAAGAAATTGCAGAATAGACGTGGGAGTGATGAGTTGTAGGTGAATGATGAAAAAATCCTTTAATTACAAAATTGCCACCGTCAAATCCTTCTATTCGTACATTTAGTACGTTTTTTGTATTAGTATTTGATCTTTTGCCAACATTTTTATTTCTAAAAAGACTAAAAATATAAAGTATTATAAAGATAAAAGTTAAGTTTCAACAATATTGAGTTTTTATAAAATCAAGTTTATTATTTTTTAAAGTTTTTCTATGCAATTTTAACATTATTTTTTGGTTTTTAGAAGTATTAACAAATGTAAAGCTAAATTACAATTTTGATTTGACGGCTGCCATTTTCGATAACCTCTTAGATTTAGGGCCACATGTCAGTTACCAGGGAGCGCCTTCATGTTTCGAATGTCAGACGGCTGCGATTTTCTGAGACAAAAACTTTTGGCAACCACGTTACCATATGGACCGCTTGCAGAAACATCCTTTGGAACAACTCATTTGTAGCAAGCATGTTAGTGACATTCAAATCAATGTTGTGGATGAAAAAATAACATAAACTGTTGTAGTACTTAAAATCATTTTCTCTTTGAAGACTAAGATTAGCTTATGCTTAGCTATATTACTTGCAAACTTTATTGAAATCACATAACTGTCCCGGCACGTTGCGTATGGTAAAACCCTAGTTTGATTACAATCTACTCCCTTTGTCCCGGTCAAAGTGTCTTAGTTTGAAAAACACAAAATTTAAAGTAGATTAAATTATTATTTTTGCTTACCAAATGACGATATTGTCATTGGAAATTTGGTCTATAAATATTGTTTATTAATGTTAGTTGTGTGTTTAAGGGTAAACTTGGACATATAGTAGTAAGTAAAAGTAGAGATGGTTGAACACATTAATTGTCATTTAAAACATTTATATGCTAAGAGTAAAATTTTGAAAATTGACATATGTAATGAGACAAATATAAAAGGAAATGTAGACGCTTTTAATGGAACGGAGATGGTAAAATTTATTAGTTATACAACGTCGACCATGAATCACGAACCAAGTGACCGAAATTCAGTTTTCGAGCTACTTTATTCAATTTTGTCGCTATGGTGCTGCAGGTTATTAAATTAACCGAAAAATACATTAATAAACTATTTGAATAAATATATAACAATTTTTTATTATAATTTAACATTTTAAATATAAGAAAAAACATTCGTTAAACAATTCGCATATAGTAGTAACCTTAATGTTGAAGACTGAAAAATGTTTAATGAGATCGAATAACGGATATTATTTCACTCACCTCGAATCATAATATTCCTTTTACATATAAATCAGTCTAATAGCATCAAACATATATAGATTTTTCATATATAAAATAAATAAAAGTCTTAGAGATGGTTGAACACATTAATTGTCATTTAAAACATTTATCCGCTAAGAGTACTTGACGCTGGAGGGCAATTATCACTTGCGCACTGACCATTTATACAACCACAATACCCACAATCTCCGCACCATGGTACACAACGATACTTATCTTTACATGGTCTATATAGACCATTTGATTGGATCGCCATTGTTCCTGACCACATACCTACATACATAAATCGAATAACCATATACTAGATCAAACATGAGCGAAAATCGTAAAATGATAGACGGGCGCGTAGAAATTTGAAAAGAATATACGAGTGTTTTATTTACCGGATGTAAAAAGAACAAACACCAAAAGTAAAAACAAAGCTTGTTGTGTATTCTTCATCTTTATTGTGCTATATTTCTCCCTTATACATTCATCGTACATGTGAGTATATAGACACACAAAAATACTAAGCATTAATATCAAGTATTTAATGCATACTTATCTTAGCAATAATATTTTTTCTAAAAATGATATTTATTTCAAACAATAACAGTTTTGCATTTACCTCCTTACTTTATTAGCTTCATTAAATATTTTGTGACACATTAATTATTTTTAAGTGTTTTGCTTAATTACTATTTACGGGATAAAAGTAATATAAAAAACTTTTAGTTCCCATTTCAGCCTTAGCTGTTGCTAGGTGGTAAAGACGCTTGCCTTTTGTAGTTCTATGATGACATTCTTGTTATACAAAGTATTAAAAAAACAAATCAACGACGAGGACGAGCCAAAAGACACATGCCATATATATTGCATACAGTTTTGCAATATTTAATTCCATGTAATGCTTTCATAACAGCCATTGATTACTTTCAGTTCCTATACCCCCACCAATTAGCACATCAACAAGGTGTTCTTCGTCACTCGGATGAATTTGGGTCAGTGTTTGTTTATTTTGGCCTTAATAGTGGCCCCCCCGTGATGGACTGGATTGTTCACGGGAAGCATACCATAACGATATCATATATCGCTTTCGTGATCCTTGTTTCCATGGTTATGATTGGCGGGTTAGCTAATCGATTGGTGGGTGGAAGTTTAGTTGTAGCCACTTGGGCGCTCCCAGGACGGTACATGCAGACAGTTTTTGCTAGCAACGTCACCGTGGATATGGCACCATTATTTTTAAGAAAGTAAAGGAGAAATTTGATTTCATTCATATATTTGTTCTAAAAATTATAGGAGAAACTCGGGTATGGCGCTATTATTTTTAACTAGTCCTAGTTGTAAATGTGTTAATTCATACGTAGACGAATGATGGTACATTATGTTTGCCAATTATGATTAAGTTTAACACTTTGAATGATTTTAAGTTTTAAAAATATATTCTAAAAACCATGTCTTATAATTTTTTAAAAACCTCTCTTTCTAAAAGGACTAAAAAGTTTAAATATTATAAAGACTAAAAATTAAGTTTTTATAAAATTAAGTTTTAAAAGTAGGGTTTCAATAAATTTTAACGTATTTTTTGGTTTTTAGAAGTATTAACAATTATAAAACTAAATTTTGAATTTGATTACAAAATTATTAGTTTCATTCTTTGCAGGTCTAGCCGTTTCGATATTAAGAATTATAACAAAGGCTTCTCTTCTACACACACAAAGAGGTCTTTGAACAACCACGCGAGTCTACTTCACATTTAGCGCGATCATTGTACTTCTATGCATCATATGCACCAACGTTTTGCACAAATTACCAATAATTCGAATCTACATTAATGACAAAAAAAACACATTGATCCCATCCAACATATATCAATCATGCCAAACTTCTGAGAAGTAGTTAAGAAGATTTAGTGGCTAGTGACGGCAGTGTTTGTAATCTACCTAGTTTCTCTATCGATCTTTCCATGTTATTTGAGTGAAAATGTTGAATCAACTTACTTTAAGGATTGGTATCCTATATTTGTTGATTACAATGTACATTTAACGTTTAAGATCACATGGGCAAGTGTTTGACGGCGATTTATGTACCACAAGGGACCATGGGGTGTATATATGGTTCAAGATGGATGCGTAGCGAGGCCGGGTCCGGTTATGAGTTTGACCATGTTGTTTGGTGTGCGCAATATAATCGGTACCTGACCAATATGCTTATGACCCTTGCACCAAAATTGGTTTTGGTCAGTGAGTCACGGGTTTTTGGTTGTGGGGTTAGTCATTAGTGCTAGCTTCGGCCAGTGGCAAAGCTTGGGTGAAAACGTGGAGGAGGCTGGATGAAAATATGTATAAAACTTTTCATAAGCGGAGGGGGGCAGGCTCAATTTTCGGGCGAAAACGCTTACATTACGTATAAAAAATTTCTGACAAAGAATGGTAAATTTACACTGTTACACAAATAAACGGAGGGTGTCGGGGTCATCTCTGGCCCTAACAGTGCTGCGCCAATGGGTTCGGCTCTTGGTTAATTGGTCGTGGAACCTATGACCTAGTATTTCCATTTGGTTATATATATTTTGTTTAAAAATAAATTTTTATATTTGTTTGGAAATTTAATTCGCCAGAAAATCCATTATTATTATTTTTAAATTATATTCAATTATTTAAATATATACAATATAAAAAACTAATATGATATAAAACTGATTTAATTCAATATGAACTAATAGTATATGATAATCTTACGGTTTGTAAAAATTTGTTGTAATAGATTTA
Organism: Bidens hawaiensis; assembly: GCF_021521415.1. NCBI lineage: Eukaryota > Viridiplantae > Streptophyta > Magnoliopsida > Asterales > Asteraceae > Bidens > Bidens hawaiensis. Next base: position 2,663,377 of record NW_027491045.1, read on the forward strand.
AAAAAAGTTTGAAATATGATATAAACGTCACGTGTAGTTTGTTGTAAAAATATAAGTTGTAAGTTTTAACCATAAATATTATTATATTCCTTTAAACGATTCATTGTACATTACAATTCAATTTCAAAACGTCAAGTTCATTCACATCACATGAAAAATAAGCCATTTATGTATAGCTAGTGTATGAAACGCCTTCTATTCTGGCATAAATGGAGGTTCTACAATCAAACCTCAAGCCGGAAATCGACAACCGCGACGACAAGGAGCCAAAAGACACATACCATATGACATATATCATCCACTTCTTACTTGGTGCTGGATATTTAATCCCATGGAATGCTTTCATAACAGCCATTGACTACTTTCAGTTTTTATACCCCAACAAGCACATCAACAAGGTGTTTTCGGTCGGTTACATGTTCGCGGCCTTGACCGTGCTTTTTACTCTCATGTGTTGGTCTAGTTCCAGCCGGGTTAAGCTCCCGTCGGTGCGTACACGGATGAATTTGGGTCAGTGTTTGTTTGTTTTGGCTCTAATGGTGCCCCCGTGACTGATTGGATCATTCACGGGGAGCAATCGAATATCGCCTTTGTTGTGCTTGTGTTCATGGTTATGATTAGTGGTTTATCGGACGGATTAGTCGGTGGAAGTTTAGTTGGCGCCACTGGGGCGCTCCCGGGACGGTACATGCAGGCCGTTTTTGCTGGCAACGCCACCGCTGGTATGGTATCCGTTTTTAGGGTTTTTATTAATATTCGTGTGTTTTACGTTTTATTAATGGTGTTGCTAAACGTATTTCTTTCTCATAAACATGGGGCGGGCCCACCATTTTTCCTTGACACACCTATTATTAATTGAAATAATTTCTTGCAGGTCTGGCTGTTTCAATATTAAGAATTATAACAAAGGCGTCGCTTCTACACACACAAAACGGTCTTCGGACAAGCACACAAATCTACTTCACGTTCAGTGCGATCATGGTACTTCTATGCATCATATGCACCAAAGTTTTACACAAATTACCGGTGGTTCGATACTATAGAAGTCACAAAAAACACATTGATCCAATTCAACACATGTCAATTAGGTCAAGTTTTTGGGAGGTGGTTAAGAAGATTCGGTGGGTAGTGATTGCGGTGTTTGTAATCTATGTAGTTTCACTGTCGATATTCCCAGGTTATTTAAGTGAAAACGTGAAATCCGATTATTTTAAGGACTGGTATCCTATTTTATTGATTAGAACTTTTAATGTTGGGGATTTTGTGGGCAAGTGTTTGACTGCTATTTATGTGCCACGTGGCCATAAAATGGCGGTATGGTGGTGTATGGGTAGGGTGATGTTTTATCCTATGTTTGTAGGGTGTATACAGGGACCTAAATGGATGCATAGTGAGGGTCCGGTTATGAGTTTGACCATGATGCTTGGTGTGAGTAACGGGTACTTGACGAGTGTGCTTATGATCCTTGCACCGAAGATGGTTCCAGTCGAGGAGTCTGAGGTGGTTGGGATCGCTATGGAAACGTTTTTGGTTGTTGGGTTAGTCGTGGGTTCGGCTCTTGGCTGGTTAACCTATGAGGTATCATTGGTTGCATCACTAACAAATTAATAAAACAAGTTTTGATTTTTGAGGTTCGAACATTATATGGATATGCCATTTTTAATTGATATATATTAGTTAATATTATATTAAGTTAATATTTGGTTGGTTTTTCAATTTTTAGACGCTAGAAATTTTTTTCTATGAGTTCGATATTTTTTGGTGTTTGGATTTATTATTATTGGTATAGAAAGTCACATTAAAAAATGTGGAGGCATTAGGGTTTTTTTAATTGTTTTTAAAATTTACATTTTGTTTAAATATTATTTAAGTTTTTTATGTTAATTTGGTTATTGACGCACTTTTTAGTTAAAATTCTGGTTTTTCTCTTTAATATTTAATATTTATATAGTTTCATTAAAGATTTATTAAAAAAAGTCTTTGCTAGAAAATTTATAACTAAACACAGTGATTTTAAATATTTTTTTAAATGATAATGGATTCAAAAGACTGATTAGTTTGTTCGTTAATACGATACTTTACGTGTATACAAAACAGAAAATAGATTGGATTCGGGCAAACCTGAATCCTTACCCTAACTACCTTACTACAAGAAAACTTGTCTGATACGACGAAGCTTTAATTAGTGGGATAAAGTATGACATTGTATTCCGTTGCGGATCAACAATTAACACGGGCCATCTCTATTTATGTGTAGTTTTCATCATCATTTGTTAAATAACAAAAGTAAGGCCCGTTTGTTTTTTTAGAGATTTAAGTCTGAATCTGAATACCACATCTTAATGTTAAGAGGTGGTTCAAATGTCTGAAATCTGAATCATTAAGAGGTGGAGGCTAGAGACGAACCTCTAGTCGTCGGAGATGGAGCCTAGTCTCCGGGTTAGAAGTTAATGGAGGCCGGAGACAAACGTATGTTTTTTTTGGGTTAAGAGATTTTCAGACCCACTAAAAGCTCTTACTGGTTCAGATGTTATTAAGACGCTGAACCTCTTAATGCCAGAAAAAAACAAACAGCCCCACGTCTAATTACGTCTGACCGAATCAGACGTTTTTCTCTATTAAGAGAAAAGAGATAAAAACAAACATGACCTAAGAAAATTTCTTGTTTTAGAATTGACTAATTGTTCTTCTATGTTGCCATTTTTGCATTTAGCAGTTTTTTTGTTTTAAATTCCCTTCAAGTGGGTATCTATTACATGAATACATAGTAAATATAAATTCATCATCATATGCTAAAAGTGGGTTTATTATTATTATTATTAGTATTTTGTGTTGCATTTTGAACTAGATCCGTTACAGTATTCCGTGCATTGAAAAGAATAGATTAAACTAAAAGATTTTCACAAGTTAATATTGTTTAAAAAAAGTTACATCATAAAGTAAGCATTTAATTTTTTAATATAAGTATGGTATTGTTATAAATTTTTTTAATTAAAAAAGTTAACATGCTATGTGATTACTAGTGTTCGTGTTCCTCACGACAAGCATATTTTGGGATGATTATGATAAGTGTAACGTATAAAATCATACAAGAAAAGTAGCAAACTTTTAAGATCTTAAAAACATTCAAAAAGTTAGAATCTTTCATTTCTTTACACTTACATTAGATGTTTATTATTCTTAATAACAATACAATTAACATTAAAATATTAATGCAATTAAATGATACCATTTACCAATTTGTTATAACCATGTACTTATATAAACCCCTTTAAATTATTATTAAAAAAAACTAATAGTAACAAGTTCAAAAGGTATTAACTCTAATGTTATATAGTATCGATACTTGTTATATATAATTTAAAAAAGTATTAATGTTAGTGTTATATAGTATCTGATACTTGTTATATCTAATGATCATCCCGTTAAAAATACATATGCTAAACCGTTATCGATTATTAAAAGTTATGCATCTTGAAACATTTTATTCCTTAAACATGTAATCCATCTCCCCTTAACTGATCTCAAGTATCTTTGATTGGTAACTCTAATGGCATTCCTAAATAACAAGCATCCAACATTACAAGCCATGGTTATTCCAATTTTTTTTACATATTAACATATTCACATTACCCTTCATCTTCTAACATTTTGATCTACCTTTACAAACATGGGTTTTTCTGTATCATATCATCGGTTCATCGTTCTTATCTTCGTTCTTCTCTTCGTTACATTCGCCAACGGTATAATATTCGACTCACTAATTTTGTAACTTATTTATTATGTCATGTTTTTTTAGGGTGGCAAATGTGACCCATTGGGTTGAATGGGTTGTATTAAAATGTATATAATTGGTCAAACTAAAAAAAGAAAATGATTGAAACGGATCAAAACGAGTTGACATTTCTCGAGTTTTTTTTTGGAACGAGAAAAACGGAGTAAACTTTTTAGTATTTTTACCTTTTAAGTTTTTTATTTATATTTCGAGTTATATTTTTTTAATTATTATTTTTTTATTTTTTTAATGATGGGTTTCTGAAATCTCAACCCATTCTGACCCATTTCAAAAACCTATCATTAAAAAAATCAAAAAAAAAATAATTAAAAATTATAACTCGAAATATAAATCTAAAACCTAAAAAGTAAAAATAGTAAAAAGTTTCCTCCGTTTTTCTCGTTCCACAAAAAAAAACTTGCAAAATGTTAACCCGTTTTGACCCGTTTCTTTTTTTTAGTTTGACCCATTCTGACCCATTATATACATTATAATACAACTCATTCAACCCAGGGTCACATTTGCCACCCATAGTTTTTACGATCGTTTTCGTTCTTTGCATCTTCACAGTTTGGATAGCTAGCGCGTTCACGGGTACATATGGAGTCAACTACGGAAGAATAGCCGATAATATCCCCGCCCCAGAAAGCGTCGTGACACTTATGAAAGCCGCAAAGATGAAAAACACACGAATATACGACGCTGACCACGAAGTTCTCAAGGCGTTTAAAGGGTCCGGAATAGAGATCATTATCGGTCTAGGAAACGAGTTCTTGAAAGAGATAAGCGTAAGCCAGGACCGGGCCATGGATTGGGTGAAACAAAACGTGCAACCGTTTGTACCCGGGACCCGCATTCGTGGGATTGCGGTTGGAAACGAGGTGTTAGGTGGTGCTGATCAAGAACTCTAGGAGGTTTTATTACCAGCTGTGAAAAATGTCTATAATGCCCTTGACGTGCTTCACTTAGCCGACGACATTGAGGTTTCAAGCCCGCATTCGGCTGGCGTGTTCGCTAGTTCGTTCCCTCCATCCGCAGGGGCGTTTAAGGAAAGTTTAACTCCCTATATGAAACCACTTCTCGAGTTTTTCTCACGAATAAAATCGCCTTTTTATATAAACACGTACCCGTTTCTTGCATACATTAGCGACCCCGAACACATTGATATCAATTACGCAACTTTTTAAAAAAAATCCTGGGATATACGATGAGAAAACCAAGCTACATTATTATAACATGTTCGAGACCCAAGTCGACGCAGCCTATGCCGCTTTAGAAAAATCAGGATTCGATAAAATGGAAGTTATTGTGTCGGAAACAGGCTGGGCTTCGAAAGGCGACGCGAATGAAGTGGGGGCCACGGTTAGTAACGCGAGAATGTATAATCTGAACTTGCGTAAACGACTACTTAAAAAGAAGGGTACCCCTTATAGGCCTAAGAAGGTAGTCAAGGCATACGTGTTCGCGATGTTTAACGAGAACCTGAAGCCCGGCCCGACTTCAGAGAGAAACTTCGGGCTTTTCAAAGCGGATGGTAGCGTCGCTTATGATATCGGGTTCACTGGACTCGTACCCTCTTCTGCAACATCTTTATTCTCTATAAAAAGTTGCAGTAAACTCATAATATTTCTGTTGAATGTATTTATATTCTATAGCCTAAAACCTTAAGTTTGTAGTGTGCGCGTGTGTATATATGCGCGCACACGCGCACACGTTGAGAGGCACATTTGTATATTTGTAATTGATTCAGGAACTTATTCTTTGAAATTGAGAGATATTCACATACAAAATAGTAGACTGCTTTGAATATAACTCTTATGTTATCATTATATTAGTACTTTTGTATGGTTGTTGCTTTGTTTATACTTTATATTAGCCACATTATATGTTATCTATATTACAAGAAGAGTGAACTGCAGTTTTCGTCCATGTGGTTTGTTCAAATCTGTGGTTTTAGTTCAATAGTTTCAAATTTGTGATTTTCGTCCCTGTGGTTTTTCCAAATCTGCAGTTTTAGTCCAATAGTTTCAAATTTGCGATTTTCGTCCCTGTAGTTTGTCCAAATCTGCGGTTTTAGTCCAATAGTTTCAAATTTGCGATTTTCGTTCATGTGGTTTCATTTCACTTGCAATTAAACCCGAATTCATTAATCTCGTTAAGTTTGATCGTTAAACCCATCAGCATGCCCCTCACGTGAGGGGCATTTTTGTCCTTTTTTTCCAAAAAAAACCTCAGTCATAATTCGCAGCCCCCTCATGTGAGGGGCTAGGGTGTATTTGGGGGGGAAAGTACAAAATTGCCTCTCACATGAAGGGTACGCTGACGGGTTTAACAACGATACTTAACGGGGTTATTGAACTCGGGTACAATTACAGGTGAAATAAAACAACATGGACGAAAATCACAAATTTGAAACTATTGGACTAAAACCAAAGATTTAAACAAACCACATAGACGAAAATCACAATTTACTTTTACAAGAATGTATATTGTACATGAGTCAGTTTGGGTTGCATTTATTTCTAAAGGTAAAATTAAATATATCAGCTTAAAAAGAAACATGTTAAATGTAGACAAAAGTGTATTCTAGTGCACACAATCTCATAACTTGTTTTATACAAAAAGTCAAATTACCTGCTTTTGACCTCAAGACTGTTTGACCTATTAGTCAATAGTGGTACTTCTTAACAGCTAACACACAATTAACATATATTATTGAATACATTATACACTATCTAAATAAACAAAGCCAAATATGATCAAGGTTGAAAGAGTTTATCACCACATTTGCATTTCCACGAAAGAAGATAATAACAACCGTCTTCACCGTGAGACGATTGGTCTCTGTACTCAACCATATTATGATGTGGAGGAATAACCAATGTGGCTTTACATGGTGAACACTTCATGCACTTGTTCACACACCCTGGTGGTCTTGATCCTAGTATTTTATGCTTTTGTTGCACAACAGACACTCCTTCATTAACTGCCAATTAATATAAGTTATGCATCAGAATCAAAATCCCATATGTGGATTAATTAATATATATATAGAGAGAGAGAGAGGATTTGGATCAGATACTAATAAATTAGCGTGCTAACTGTGATAATCAAGTGTAATTACACTACGATGTAATTACATAATTACACTAATTGTATATATAATTGCACTACTTGATTTGCACAGTAACACGCTTTTTTAGTTTGTATTTGATCCAAACCCACTATATATATATAAGGTCGAGATACTGTACAATAATGTCTTAACGTACGATAGGTACGCGAGACGCTTAAAGGCAAAAACCTAAAACGCTCAGAAAACGCTCAACCAAAAACTAAAACGCTTAGCCAAAAACCTAAAACGCTCAGAAAACGCTCTATAACGGTTTTCATGAAAAAAAAGTAAAAATTGATCGATTAACAATCCAAAACAGTCTTTTCCGATGAACCAATGGTTAATTGGATATGTATTGACGATTCTGAGATGTTGGGATGTGATTTCATGGATCGATTCGTGAAAAAAAGGGGATTCGCGTACCTATTGTACGAATCAAGTAGCGTAATTATATATACAACATAGTGTAATTACAATGTAGTGTAATTCTTATTGTAATTACATTACGATGTAATACATAATTACAGTACTTGTATATATAATTACACTACTTGATTTGCATACTAACAAGCTTTTTTAGTTTGTATTTGATCCAAAACCATATATATGGTATCATTTCAGAACTTAAAAAAAATTAAGAACTCATAACAACCAAACATTTTCAAGTTCTTAAATAATTTAAGAGTTATGTAATAATACTCATCATATATATACACACACATATATATGATCAGTTTCAGAGTTTAGAAGCTGGTTTGTCTGTGTTACCTGAAATGGAAGGTGAGAGTGTGAGAGAAATGAGAAAGATGAGTGTGATGAACATCCTCAGGCAAGATGAGTAGGTTGTTGCAGCCTTGCAGGTGCCGTGAGTAGTTAAATAACTTGAAGATTTTAAATTATGTTGTGGAAGATGATGATGAATGATGATGATGGTGATGCTGATGGAGACCTGTCAGTAATTAATGATTTTTCTTTTACACTACATGTGTTAAGGAAACAAGAAACTAGACAATGTGTAGTCATAAAGCTCCACTATCAGGGGTTATGCGTCAAGTGGCGACCAGTCAGAGTTATGGTTTTGTATAAAAACAGGTTGTAGTCACAACTCTCCACTACCAGGGGTTATGCGCCACGTGGCGCCCAGTCATTATTAATTTTATTTGTTTTTTTAAATACTAAATCATTTAAATAAATTAACATAAAATTAAAAATTACATTAAACTTCCAAATAAAAAATACATTAAACTAAATTAAAAAAAAAATACATCAAATTAAAATAAAAAAACATAAATAATACTAATAAAACTAAAACTCATTTATATTTTTCTAAAATTTTCGCTCGCCGATTGGGTTTTAGAGATTGGACTATCGGGTCGTCTTCGGATAGCTCGTTTGATAAAATCTCGATGTCTTTGTCCATCTCATTCCTTCGAAGTAGGTCGACGGCGTCCAAATTTACTTGAAGTCGTTGGGTTCCAAGTTGGCGTAAATCTTGGAGTCGAGAGTTCATTAATTGGAATTGGCTTTCCAATTCGGGATTCGAACCCGTTGCCGACGACGAACCGGTTGTGGATTTTGGTTGCCTTGACGGGTATATTGGCCGAAACCGAGAATATTTTGGTTGTTGTTTGGAAACATGATGGTAGAAATATTAGTGTAAAAGATATAAATTGGTATAGAAGTGGAAGGAGTGTGTTAAAAAAAATGAGTTTGGTTTGTTTATATAGTATAAATATAATTAATATAATTTAATTTTTTTTTAAATTCCCAAAGGCTCCAACGGCTATTTTTTTTTATTTTTGTGCCAACCCCGCGTTTTGTATACAACGCAGCCAAAAACAAGCTTCACATAACGCAGGGGGGCGGTGTACCCCGCGTTTTCGTCACATAACGTAGTGGCAACGTTGCCACTACGGATGGTCTAACAATGGGAGTGCAATATTATATAGAAGGTGACAAGAACAAAGAACAAAGAACAAAGAAAAAGAGTATGTATAAATATATTAGACAAGTGAGGCCAAAATGTGTTTGGAAAATAAGGGACATGTTTGCTAAAGTGGTGTGCTTTATGCCAATGAAACTTAGGCTATGCGTAATGAGACGAGGGAGGCTACAAAATTCAGGAACACAATCCCCCCCCCCCCCTAACCCCAGACAATAAGGGGGGAGCAAGTGTTATTTGTCGCCTGCGAGGTTTGAGAAAATATTATTATTTTATTGTTGTGTGATATATATATATATATATATGGTGGTGCTACAACACCATTACACCCATAAAACAAAAACCTACATTTTGTAGCCCCTCCGCTACACATAGCCTTAGGGGTTGTTTGGTAGTCTTCTAATAATTTCAATCAACATTAAGTGTCTTTGGTTCACCATAAAGACACCCTGAATTGGCCAGCAAATCTGTTACCTATATTAAGTGTTAAAACGATGTTGAATGAAAATTTTATACCTTTGTCCCTTCACATGTATTCATAACCCTCAATCTACCACCTCCTCGACCCACCACCACCACATCGGCATACTCAGTTACTCACCGCTGATTTAGCCTTACTGGCTAAGAGTGTCTTAACAATTCAGGTCCTTTAGACCACATGCTATGGGGCACACACGAGATCAATGGCGGGCACCTTTGGGCGCGGAACACCACCAACGGGCGCCCTTGGTGGTGGGCGTTGTTCCTGCCCATAGTTGGAACGCCCGACGCGGAAGAGAGGAACATGTGTGGGCCCATCCCACCAACAGCTCTCTCCATCTCTCACACACACACATACATACATATGCATATATATATATATATAAATGAGTGTCTTTGGGGCAATAAACCATAGCCGGACATTATTGGTTGGGGCTTCGATGCTCCCCACCATAGAGGATGGTCTTACTGGTTTAGCGCTTGTTGGGGTAAAGATTGCTAAACAACCCCTAGTTAACGAAAAAGTCTTTAACTTGAACTATAATCCACTGTTTTATTCTTCCTGCTTTTGGGAAAAAGATGCACTGACTAAATTGTTTTTAAACCACCAACATGATCCCAGTGATATGGTGAAATGTTACATGCACTATTGATAAAGAATTGATCTAATTTCTAGTTATATTCTTTAAATGTTGCAGTTAGTATTCTCTAGTACTCTTCCTTTAGCAAATATATTTAATGTCAATGGTCCCAAAACATGGGAAAATCTGGCAGATGAGCTACTTCCTTCAGTAATATTTGTCCAAAAGATTCACCATTTGCCCTCCAATCAATATATAAACTTCTATCTCATGTAAGCTTTAATTAGTACCAAACATGTGAAATAAACTGCATGACATAGTGGGTGCTAGACTATTGAATGTCACAAATCTTAATGAATTAAAGAGAGTCAGATTATTACATGGATTAAGCGCATTACGTGGAGCCGGATCCGTGTTTCCAAGCCCAGGTGCGTGTAACCGGCTCCGAAATGCATGGAAACGGCATTTAAACAGGCGTAACATACGCCGCACGCTTAGCCGGCGCCTAAACATAGGTAACCGGGGCTGAAAACAAAGGAAAACTGAAATGTAAAGTAATTTTTTTTTTTTTTAAAATAGCAGTTTTAAACCAACCAGTTTTGACCTGAAACTCATTCTAACCGGATCCCTTTTGACCCAAACCCGTCCCGACCTGAACCAATTTAACCACTTTTTTAATCAACTCGTTTTGACCCGTCCACCTGACCTGACCCGACCCATTTGCCAGTCTTATTAACAACTCATAATTACATGCAAATAAGAAAAATTCCCCAAATGTCCCTTTTTAATAATATGTGAGAATCCAAAAGTGTCCCCAAAATGTCAAATTCCCGTAATGCCCCCATCCAAATGCATATTCACATTGTGTTTAGTATTTTCCCGACGCGTTTTAAAACTAAATCGCAAGTCACAACACGCCAGTTGGATCCAAACACCCAATCCAAACGCATCAAAGACGTACTTGATGCGCAAACACGTCAGTTTCAAATTATCTCTCAAACACGCTGTCAAGTCATATTTGGAGTGGACAATTCGAGAATTTTGTGGCTTGTGGAGACAATTCTCGGAATCTCGAATCGGAAAATTTTCCAAAAAAAATAAAAATTAGTCATTTCATCAAACACTTAGTGTGCACGAAAACCAAAACAAACAATTTGTCCAACTTGTCTCTTTGTGTAACAAATAACAACAAAGCATTCATATCCCAACAGCACTCATCCAAATTTAACGGTAAATCAGCAATATTACTTCGCTTTATGCACAGTGCTTTTCAGAAAACTATTAACGCCTCAATTTGGCATATGAAAGTGGGGTTTCTGTTGCAATACACACACGTCTTCTTCCACTCCATGCGCAAACGTAACGTCACGGATTCCGTAAATAAAACAAGTACTTAATAATAACGGAAATTGGTATACGGCAACAGTCTTTCGGGGAGTTCGTGTATAGTTTCATAAATCAGAGGGTAGTGAACCACATGTGGGTACGAATTATTGCCAATTAAATCAATTTTTTTACGGTACCGGTACTTTGTTTTTACTCATTTTTTTATGTTTTCGGTATCGGTTTTTGTATTTTCAACAGGGAAATAATCAAAATGTTTATTTGAATATGTGAACGGTCGGTTAATGTTGACAAAATATTCATTTCACTAACCAATTTTCTAAAATGTCAACCCTTGACTCCTTGAGTCGTCGACCCGATCACTTTTTAATCTAGTCGCAAGATTTTTAACCAAGTAGCATATGCCACATGTACAAAAAATCTCGTCGGAAGCCAGAAATCCAGTAAGAAGCCAAAATAAATCTCGTTGGACGCTTATATAAATCTCGTCGAATGTCAAAACAATCTCACCTGATGCCTATATAATCATGTCTGCTCCGAGGATTTCTCTTTAATGACCTGATAATTTTGTGGCGCGTGACGATATCTGATTGGTTAAAAATTACTTCGAGTAATGATTGAAAAGTAATTGGGTCAATGAGTTTAAGGTGGGCATTCGATTGGACATTTTGTCAACGTTACCAGTCAAACGGACATTGTGGCTATCATTCCATTAACAATGGTACTGGTACCAATTGGTACTGAATCAAAAAATCGTAAAGGTATTCTATATGTAGCTTCACTCGTTTTTTGTATCACTTTTTTCATAAATGGGATGAAAGGGAAACACATGTGGGTCCAAATTGCTAATTGCCTAATTAAAGCATATATATTGAATACCGGTACCGTTCCTACCAAACACAATTGATACTGTTACTCATTTTTCATGTTTTAGGTTTTAGTATTTTTCGGTAACTTTTTATGGAACCGTTACCGTCGGTATAGAACAATAAAACCTGTATGATATTTGGTATATAATTTCACTCATTTTCGGTACCAGTGCCATACTTACCGAACACAACTAGTACCGGTACTCATTTCTCATGTTTTCGATTTTGGTACCATTCAGTTTCGATGTTTGCAATGGTATATGTAACGATTGGTACATATACTTGGTGTCGTTATTATTCGGCAGGTTACCTCAAGTCCCAGATCGATAATCAAACACGAATAAACAAATAACTCTTGTTTATTAATCGGAAAATCTAACTCTAAAAACTGATTATAAACCTGAAACGCTAACTCGGTTTGACTCTTGATGAACCCTAACTCGGTTACATCATGTTCAACTTCTATAATACCTAACCATAACTTAGTTTATATAGACTAACCTAACTTGCTAATCAACACATTACCTATTATAATTACAATACAATTAGGAAACATAATGTAATTAGGAAACACAACCAATTATGACCAGCTTGTCAATATTTGTCCCTCAAATTCACCGACTTGTGTCTTAGAGTCTGAAATTACTTCCAACGGTACCAATCTCATCCCTATGAATTGAGGTCCATTAATTGGCCATGGTGAGGGCTGAATCAAGTACACCTGCTGCATTTGAATACTGGATGACAGAATCATAATACGAATCAGAAGCAGCAGAGATCTGCTTTATACTTGATAAATGTTGGTGCTAGGGACCACATGGAATTTAATTGTTTGTTTTATGTTGTTGAAAATCTTGTAGAATCAAGAGGAAGATGAAGTTTGTTTATGGAATTGGTGATATATTAATAAATGCATTGGTGTACCACACCCATCAAAATTCAAAAGCTTCATAACCAAACCCCTTTTTCAGAATATTTCAAATTGAATAAAGTTGTATCAAATTATGGGTCATGCAGGTTTTGTGATTTATACAAATTTGGTGATTTATATTAATGGGTTTGGATCAGCTGATTAGTTTTTTGTTTTGTAATTTTTTTGTTAAGTACAAATATGTAAATTAGAAAAAGTTTGAAATTTCATGATTAAATACATCGTGTTCATGTCAGCCCATGAAAAACGACTTGTGGTAAGGTTCGTTACATGATATTTTGGTTCGGGTTCAATCCATCAACATGTAAACAAGACTCATTTGACACATTTGTGACTTTTAAGTTGCGATATATAGTTTAACAATGTATGGGTTAAGTTGAATTAAGAGTATGTAAAGAGCATGTTATAATGTTAAGGTGCATCCTCTCTACTCTAGTGGTAAGGTTCGTTACATGATATTTTGGTTCGGGTTCAATCCATCAACATGTAAACAAGACTCATTTGACACATTTGTGACTTTTAAGTTGCGATATATAGTTTAACAATGTATGGGTTAAGTTGAATTAAGAGTATGTAAAGAGCATGTTATAATGTTAAGGTGCATCCTCTCTACTCTAGAGGTGGAGTGTTTAAATCCCGCAAGTTGCGTGTATACGAGATTTATTGGAGTATTCAGGAGCATATGAATGATCCTTAAGACGCGAGGACTCAAGACTTATTCACAAAATTGAGATTTTAAGTTGGATACTCGTATTGAGGACGAATTGTATCTGTCAGTTGGGAAGATTTACCACGTTTTACCATAAACTAGGATCGTTGAGACTTCGCCAATTCTCAATACCAAATAAAAATACAGTGACTGGAATTCTACATCGCTTATGTGACAACTATGACATGTTTAGTATAAACTGGAATTGTTGAGGGAAGTTGAATTCAAACTTAATAATATAATTCATATACATATTTTGCCCGACAGTCCAGGCGTTTTAGTTTTGAAAACATTATTAATAACGTCCACTATCTGAATGTGGAAGTTCGATCGCTTTCGTGAAGACATGAGAAACCAAGACATAGAAGTAGTCATCCAAACCCTCATCATATTTGTATTTTCATATTTCCAGCAAACCCGGTCTTTTCTGAGTAGTTAAACGACATTTTCAAATAAATCATTTACAACACTGAGCGACTTTATATCGACTGTATAAGATAAGAGGGACTCCCATAGTGCCATTCATCAATATTTTGTTCGATTTCTTTTCTATAAACTTCATAGATATACAACTCAAGGTATTAACTTTATACAAGACTATAAAAAGGGCAAACTATGGTACTGGGGGCGTAAACATAAATATATGCAAGAGTACCGTTTTAATGGTCAACAAAAGGTTACCTTATAATGGGTACCCTAAATTTCACAAGACTCTGAACGACCAAATACTGCATAACGGTTATCTGCAATGTTCTCATACACAAAATCCCTTATGAATCTGCAACAACAACAACAAAATTATTCGTTAATTGTTTTCATAGTAGAATGCAACCAGAAGATATCAGCAACGGTAAAGGCCTCACAAAGGTACAAACTGGAGAAAAAAGGCTAGTTGAGGAAAAGGCAAGTCTATGTACTCCATAATCTTCAACACAGCTTCTGACTTGATATATGATCTGAAATGTTTTAATGGATCGATTGGATTGTGTATTATAAAATGGGCCAAATAAAAAACATAGATAAAAGAAACACAGGTTAAATGGGCTGAAAGTCGCCTGACGTCTATTTTTTAAACCTTCTAAATTGCTTATTCAGCGATTTAGATTATTATTGATTTATTATTATAATATAACTTTACCTATTCTTCTCTACAAGCACGACACTTGAAATATCATCAGGAGCTCTTCCTGACCTTCTTAATAGATTCCTGCCAGCATCGCTTTGTAGGGCTTCAAACCTTATTCTCCTGATATTGAAAGCACACTATTGTATCATAACTGCTTTATTAATTATAGTTTAACCAAACATTATGTAGAGAACAAGTTCTTTCTACTAGGACTAGGCCCAACTGTTGACCCTATTTAGCACATATAGCAATATTCTGTCATGTTATCATAAGTCCAAATTTAGTTACTACGATTGAATACTTACCAAATAACCAAAATTAAAGCTTCCAAAAATGAAATTAAGGCTTATCAGGTTACCAGATATTTATGAATCCAATCATAAAGCAGAATAATCCATGTCAAGATTTTCACTCAGATGCTTGGAACAAAAATTTATGATAGCTTACAAATGCACCAACGACATAAGAAAGTTAAAAAAAACATGTTTATCCTCGCGCTATTCGTTTAGTCAAAGTGATGCTACCACTCTTTTCAGGAAACAGAAGTTTGTCTGCAAGATCAGGGTGAAGTATGTATGTGTGCTATTAATATTTACCACTATGTTGCAAAATATGTGTAAGCATATATTACATAGATCTAAAGGTTCTAAATCGAACAAATGAAAGAAAATTATAATCACAGTCATACATTAAATTATATAATATAATGTTCATGAATGAACACTGATTTGAGATGAATTGAGAACAAAAATAATGAACATCAACATGCTTTGACTTGGTAACTTATATTGTACATTAATATGTCTAGGAACCTTAAACTATCCAGCATTGCACTGATAGTTTCCATGGACCTCTTTGTGTATGTGATCTATCTTGAGACTTAAAAGTGTTCATTTTGAACCACTAGAACCAATTTCAAAAACTAGTTCTGATTTTCAGCTGGTAAGTTACTTCCAGAAAAAGTGTTCCCATTTCTCTAACCCATAACCATCCATCATAAAGAATTGCTAGTGTACAGTCACTCCATTTATAAAAAAAATAAGGAATATAGATAAAAACAAATGAAAAGAGGTCATCCAATGAAGCAGAAAGCAGTGAAATAAAAAAGAATGTGAAGTGAAACCTTTGCCGGTCATTATCGCGCACAAACTTCACACCTCCGTTACATAAGTTGCATACACCTATCAAAATAGAACAATTTCTTTTACTTTGTCATATCCTTATAACCATTCACACACACTACTTATAGGTGATTGCATCTTTTATATCAAACAAAAAACATGGCATGATATCGTTATCCATGGAATCTTGGTTATATGCATTGATCTTTTCTATTATGGCTATGAAATACACTAAGACTGAGGGGGTGTTTGGGATTGCTTATTTTCACCAACTTATAAGTTATAAACTTTTTGAAAAGTAATAAGGTGTTTGGGATGGCTTATATTGTGAGAGGAAAAGTTCCATAAGTTACATTTCTTTAACTTATTAACTTAATGAAAAGTCATAAGGAGGCAAAATAAGGAATCCCAAACTAGTGTGTTGGCACCCCACAACACCACATCATTTTAACTCCAATAAAACCATTTCACAGCGGCAGGGACATGATCCCCTTTGGGCGTCAAGCTTGTAGGGGACGTGAGGGCGCATGGTGTGGGGCCACATCTTTTTCCAACCAATCAAACCACCCAACTTAAAACTTCATAAAAAGAAAAGATTAAAAAATCATTGTGTTTTCCGTTAAATCATTACGCGTTTTTTAGTGAAAAGTCAGTGATAGTACCCACGCCTACTTGGCTTACTGCAGTCACTTTTTTCGCTTTTTATTTAAACCACTGCACATAGTCTAATATAAACCTAGATTTTGCTCCCTAAGAGAAGAGGGAGTCCTCCCATTTTCCCCATTTTTTTCTGCATGCCACGTCAGCTTTTTCCACGTTCCCCCGGTTTTTCCCAAAACATCATGGTGTCATCCCACTTTTTCTCATTTTCTCCCAAATGCAAAAATCATTAAAAACTGAACCGGGAGAAACCGTGGTGTAGTCCCAAAATTCCGTGGTAAAAAAACTGCTCGAATCCGCGCGTGCACGCTTGACCCGGGGTTTTCCCCAGAGTTCCCCGATCCCACTCCGTGTGCTCTATTTATTGTTAAGAAAAGAAGCCACTATGCTTTCTGAGCATTCCAAACTCTAATGATATCATAATATCATACTTAAATGGCATTCGTCTAACTGAGATTTAATTAATCAATATAGACATGATTTGGTGAACACATGGTTCATTGCAAAGAACTCCCGGGATTTATAATAGACATGATTTGGCCAGGATGTCCTTTGTGATGTGTCAAAACGGGCGGGAATCCCGGCAAGAAAAGAAGCTCCGGTGAATTTCTTGTCGGATCCGCGTGAAGGAAGGTCTACTCTCCGACCAATGGACATTCTTGTGTTTGAATGGGCGGGGGAAGCATGCTTGTGTGGTCCTTGCTGGGGTGTCCCCTCTTGTCGGGCTTAGGGACACCGGGTTTGTTGCTAGGCAGGCTGTGTTAAAGGTAGAACCAAGAAAAAATGCTAAGCACGAGAAGGTGTGTGTTGAGAATCAGCATGCCTTCATTCCTTTAGCTTTCGATACATTTGGGTCTCTTGCCCCCGATGTGGCTACGTTTCTGAAAAGAGTTTAGCGGGTTGTTCACAGTAACTCAACGATGCCGAAGAACGATAACTTTGTTTTCAGTAGGATCAGTTTTGCCATTCAAAAGGAGGTGGCGGCGCAACTTGTTTCCTGCTTACCTGCCTCTATATTGTAATTGGATCCTTTTTTTTAGTTAAAATAATAATAATAATAATAATAATCAATTAACAAAGCAGTGTTAGCTTATCTAATTCCCCCAATAACTAATCATCTAGGTCAAGCTGCACGAAAAAACCTAATTCTCTTCACTAAACACTAATGCATAGACAATGAACCATTAACTCAATTAACAAATGCATACATAACTCGTATACAAAGCATCGAAACCGTAGCAGAATAAGGTTGAATTAGGTTTTGGTATTACCGACAAATAGCATGATAGGCCTAGTATCCTGTTCGAAGAAGCTTGATGTCGCCACCACCCAATCCGCCGCCTCGCCGCCGCGTGGCGGATAAGATAGGGTTGCCGTAACTGCCGATCGACGGCGACCGGTGGACCTAACCTGTACTTTTGGCGGCAACGTGGTAAGCCGTGAGCTGGTAGCAGCAGGAACGGGAATGAGCGCCATATTGTTACTGCACTTTGGCGCTGAAAATTTATTTATTTATTTAATAATAAATTTTGAAGAAATGAAATATGTCGTGGCACCCACGTGGAGTTTCATAAACCTATTATTATTGTTATATTAAAATTTAAAAAATATATAAAATAAACTTCAAAGAGCATACTTGGTTGACTTCGTATTCTGGCTTTTAATAATTGTGTATTTTGGATCGATTTTATCTTATAAGAGCATACGGAGTGGAGCTACGTAGTATGGGAGGGAGCAGGTACCGGATGGGAACGACGTCCCCAGTTTTTTCTTATATCACCTTTTATAAAGTACTTATCAATTATGTAGAAGAATGAAGAAAAACAAGTAGAATAAAAGAAGTTAGAAAAATGAGTTCAGGAGAACCGGGAACCACGCCCCCCCCCCCCCCCCCCCTTAAAAAAACACAACCCCACCCTGTCTCAATTTGAGGGGGGGTACGGGATAGCTTTGTACCCTCTATAGGACCTTCTTAAAATGGATTCGGTTAAAATTGGTTTTGGTTTTCCAAATATGTCTTAGTACTAGACAAATAAATTAAACTCATATTTAATTTTTCTATGTAATGATTTATAAGACATGTTGCTTCGTTACATAAAAAGTTTTGTAAATATCACTCACATCTAATTCGTGAAGAAACTTTTTCTTCGATAAAAAAAATATAAGACTATACCACCTTAAATAAAACACTCGTCATTACCGGAAAATTTCTTGTGGAGAGTGCCCCAGGCCAATCGCTTGGATTTTTCGTGTGACAAGGTAAGATAATATACCACAATCTTGTGAGAAGTGCACTCGATCAACCGCAAAGATTGTGGTATATAATAATTGTGGTATATATTACATGTCTTTAATTTTAGGAAACTTATAACTAACTTTATGAATTATGATTATAACTTAACTTTATGAGAATTACATAGGTCTATCACAAAGAGTGGGTTGGAATAATCGGGAATAAACGTGCCAATATTAGCAACTCAATTTCTTATGATTACCTATTCCAATCAACTTACATCTTGTAATAAATGTGTAGGCCAATTACAAGATGATCAGGGTGGTTTAGATCTTAGTTTCTGATTAATTAAAATTTTATAAATAAAACAAGGTCACTCAATTATTAAACAAGTTAATATCAAATAACTAAAAATCAAACTTTGTTTTGTAGATGAAAACTACAAATGAAGAGGTAGGTCCCAGCAGAGCCCAGTTGGACCCGCAAGACTCACCTCAAAGAGGGACGTCTGCGCAGTTGAACCCGCAAGACTCACATTCAACAGGGACGTCTGCGCAAAGGCTAAACTCGCAAGACTCACCTTGAAGAGACGTCTACGCAGAAACCAACTGGATCCGCAGGACCCACCATGCTCAGAGACGTGACGTCCTTACGCGCAGTACGCAAGCTGTTCCCGCAGGAAAAGCCTCCCAATGGTCGACGTACTCCGCCTGTTCCCGCAGCAACGGATACTAGCCATCAGGGAAGGCTACCCGTGCAGCAAGGCTACACGCACAAGGCACTTAACTCTTAAATAATTCAGTAATGTCACCTGAAGAATGAGTGAGCAAGCCGGGAACACTCCCGCACAAAGCCGGGAACACTCCCGCACAAATGAGCCAGTCCGTACGATACTGGATGATCTTTTGTACTGTACCTGACGAGGTATGGACAAAAGATCTGACCAAAGATACGACAGCTCACTGACAACAGTATGACGAGCAGCACGCTCTTGTACTGTATGTCACTATCAGCCGCTGCCTACTCACCAACCTGTCGGAGTACGTGCACAGCCTGCAGTTGGTGGAACAGGAATAGTACACAGCCGGCCTGGTCACTATCAGCCGCTGCCTACCCACCAACCATCAGCATGGCACGTGCGTAGCCCACAGTTGGCAGAACAGGAATACTATTCAGCCGGCTGTACCTGCTTGGAAACCTACCTTCGGCTATAAATACTCCAACACCTTGGAATGGTATGGACACATTACATTTCCTTATCACATCTTATCTTTTCTAGCAATCTCTTAATATACACTTATATTCAAGAGCAATCTAGTCTGATTCTCACGCCGGAGGGTGGTCACAAGGAGGTACCCCCCCTTCTAAGTGACGAGCTCACGGTGTCTGTTTTGCAGGTCACCAGAAGAACCATCTTTGCCGGACATAACCCCTCGTGGGAAACATCTATTTAACCCCCAGATTATCCGTAATCTGCCCGGGGTCTATTAGTGTTTCTTCAACAAACTAACACAATCATTCTCGCAAACGATTCCTATTGCCGCCGTGCTCTCTTGGACCTAAAGAAACTCAACGGTACAAATTCATGGATTGGTATCTCAAACTTCGGACTGTGCTTATGTAAGACAAGAAGATGCACATTTTTGTTGGATTACTTATATATCATCAATGTTTTTTAGTCATATTAGTTGTGGACAGTAAGAAAATTTCACAATTAAGTATGCTTAAGTGAAAACAATCAAGAATAGGTTATCATAAGAAATTTCCACTATAGCTACACTAAACAAATTTGTGAACTGCTCCGTTAGCAAAATGGAAAAAAAATATTAGTTGCTATGTATTACCAACTTTTTTTTTGGGGGGGGGGGGGGTGCTCTTGGCCCGATCACCCCGGTAGGCCTCATTTTTTAAAAAAAAAAAAGTTTATAGATATGTAAATTATTAAATATGTATTCTTATGTTTAACCTATATACCCCATTAATTTAATCTTATTTTTAACATATATGTTACAAAAAAAACGTTGCACAACCCACTCATTTTAACATAATAAGTCCATTTGAAAATTTCATTGTTTAAACTAAAAAAAACAACCTTCTTAATGATTTTTTAAGATGGCCATGTTGATGTATGAGCGGCTAATTGTTAAAACCAAATTATTATATTTCTTGTACAAAATTTTATAATATTAAATTTGAAGTAATTTATGTGAAAACTAAGAAAAAATTATTGCCAAGGGGGCTACCGGCATGAAACTATTTCCAACGGTGATAGCGTGAGTAATGCCATTTTCATGTTAAAAGAGTTTATGTAACGCAAAAGCATGACTGCCAATGGAATTTGACTTTTGTTTATTATATACTATTAATAATGTAATGAGGCAAGTATCATTTAGGAGGTTTAACAAGTAATATCATCATGTTCGAATCCTGTTACTTATTATATTAAATTATTATATGTTTTCCTTCAGGAGATCGTAGATTGATAATTAATTTAAATTAACCAGTTGTGGTATTTGAAGAAAGAATTAAACACTTTAAAATATAGATAAAAGTTGTTAATGCATTTGGATTTTGGCATATATTTTAGTGATAATCTTTTACATAAATACGGAAGTTCAGTTTTAAATAATTGATGGTAAAGTTACTAGATGAACAAGTGTCGTACCAAACCTTCTTGGGTAAGAGCTTCTCCAAGGGTGTACGGAGTTGGTCCGGGATTGGTTCGGTACCGGCATGAATACCACTCAGCTCAGGTTGTGAAAGTCGATCATCCCGAATGATTGACAACGGTTATATAGTTATATGACCGTTGAACGGTTACTCTTTTAATAGATAATTTTTTGGACCTATAAATAAAGTACCGATTTACACTTTTTACACAAACATTTTAATAAATATGTTTATTTACAAATCCTTTACGAAACTAATTCGACCTATAGATTATTCTCACGAAATCAAGGGTTCAAAGTAAGAGACTCCGGGGCTTAATGTTCAAATCCCACAAAACCAAAAGCCCATGCCGAACCAAATGCATTCCATTTCCGGTAAGGATAGTATCCGCTTCAAATGTTGTCCAACTACCAAAACTTTGCGCAACAATCTCAGATACCAACCCTACCCTCTTCATTCCCGAGCCAATCTTCAGGATTTGTCAACATTTTTTTAGTCGATGCTTGATCCATATTATCGCTCCCAAAGCCCACGATAATCTGAAAACCCTAACTACACCAACTACTGCCAACACCAAGAGTCCGAAAATTCGGACAACACTGAACAAAGCGACCAATCCAATAAACAATCCTAAAAATCACCTGATCCCGATCCACAAAAATAAAACAAAAACATGGGGAGAAAGAAGTTAACACCGTGGGATGAGCAATAAGATATCATTGATCACTTCACCTGTCAGTTGGGCCACCCCAATCGTACCATCCATCAACTTAATTCAAAATGGAAGTATTTACACAAAAAAAAAATGATAAACAAATTCAACAGTGTCTGTTAAGGGGTCGCATGAGTGTTAGGGGCGAAAAAGATATAATCACGGCGTCATCACTATTCAAGAATAGGCAAGAAATCGAAGAAAAAAAAAATTCATTTAAAAGCATGAGAAGTTCTTATGACTCATAGCCTCGTATGTAATTTTTAATCTTAATGTGTTTTTTAGTTATTAGTTTGTGTATCTTTTATATTTATTTAATTTATAATATAAAGTTGATACGTATAATGTATAATGATATTTCAAATAGATAGGATTTTGAAAAAATATATATCAGTGCTAAACAAAGAAAAATAAAAATTGGTGATGACGTGAAAATAAAAAGATGTTTGAAAGTGAACTTAACATTGAAAAATAAAATGAGTGTTACGAAGAATTTATATGATTAGAAAGCGGATATTCGAGCTCTCATCTTCACCCACATGTGAAGAGGTAGGTTCCCGCAAAGCCCAGTTGGACCCACAAGACTCACCTTGAAGAGGTACGTCTACGCAAAGACCAACTGGATCCGTAGGACCCACCATGCTCAGAGAGATGAAGACCTTACACGCAGTAAGCCAGCTGTCCCCGCAGGAAAGCCTCCCTTGGTACAGTACCCTACCTGTCCCCGCAGCTGTGGGTACAAGCCAAGAAGGAAGGCTACTCGCACTAACAGTAAGGCTACACGTATAAGGCACTAACTCTTATACTTCAGTAATATCACCTGAAGAAGGAATGAGCAAGGCGGGAATATTCCCTCCCAAAAGAGCCATTCCGTACGCTTCTAGAAGATCTTTTGTACTATACCTACCAAGGTATGGGCAAATAGACAAGATCTGACAAAAGCAACCCATGAACCAATCATAGGGTGACAGCTCACTGACAATAGTACGAGGAGGAGCACGCTCCAGTACAAAATGTCACTATCAGCCGCTGCCTACCCACCAACTCCCATCATTGCACGAACGTAGCCCATAGTTGGTGGAAAAGGAATATTATATACAGCTGGCCGTACCTGCTTGGAAACCTACCTTCGGCTATAAATACTCCAACACCTTGGAACGGTATCATTATCTTCTCTCTAGCTATTTCTCTCTATATACACTTATATTCAGAGCAACCTAGTCTGATTCTCACGCCGGAGGGTGGTCACAAGGAGGAACCTCCCCCCCTTCTCATTGACGAGCTTACGGTGTCTGTTTTGCAGGTTGAGAAGAATAGCCATCTTTGCCGGACCTAACCCTCGTGGGAAACATCTACTTAACCCTAAGATTATCCTTAATCTGTCGGGGTCACTTAGTGTTTCTTCATTGGCGTCATCCGTGCATTAAGCTAGAACTTACTCTTCTTTTCTCAGTTTTTTCAAACTTCTGGAAAGATGGTTAAGGTTACTCCGATGCCAAAGCCACCGGGTAACCAAGAAACTCCGGTAACCACAACCCCAGCTACTGGGGGGAACACCGGTGAATACACGATTGTTACGAACACTACCCCGGTTACCCAAGCCGGGGCAAGGTGCAGTAAACAATCCTCTCCTGGGATTCATTGATACCCAATTGGGGAAACAACAGACGAGACTTCCCCGACAAACACCAGCACAAGTTAAAGCTTGGGCGGAAGCACGTCAGAAAGAATTCCAAGCCGAGTTGGACGAACGTTTACATTCACTCCAACAGGCCAATGACAAATTCGGAAGCACTCGACAACAGCTCAACATGAGCAATGATTGCGAGTATGTGGATGATGAAGATTGGGAAGAATCTGACAGTGACGCAAACCCACGTCATAAGGCGAAAGGGAAGCGTAAAGAAGCAGACTTCCACTCGAGAAGAAATTTCGAAGAAACTTTCAAACCAAAGAACACGGGGGGAAACCCACGTGACTTCTCCAAAACTTTCAGACCAACTGTTGCGAATGCAACGTCCAAATTTGCAACGGACATTGCGGAAGCAATCGCTCCAAAGAGTGCCAAACAGATGTCCAACATAGGCACTTACGATGGCATATCTGACCCGGACGATCACATGAACAGATTTATAGCGGGGGCAACCGTCAGTAATTGAACGGAACCCACATGGTGTTACATGTTCCAAATGACGCTCGTCGGGGCAGCCAGAGCGTGGTTTGATCGTCTACCGGTCCACCACATCTACGACTGGGCAGACTTCCAGCACAAATTCAGCCAGCACTTCAGTCAACAAAGAAAATATACTGAAGAACAATGGACGATCCTCAACTGCATCCGAGAAGAAGACGAATCTTTGCTAGACTTCATCACTCGCTTCAACTCAAAGAAGCTAAGTATGGGCACTATTAGCGAAGATCTTGTTCGCGCCGCTTTCATCCAGGGCGCTGAGTACCCAGAGCTCATCCGCACGTTGACAGGTAAAGACGGCATGCCACCCACGTGGGATGCCATCATGACGGCAGCTAAACGCTTTGCCGAAACGGAGAAGCAACTGGGTAGAAATCTTCCCCAGAGCACAAACCTCTACACCCAGAGAACAAGAGAAAATAACGTCCGTACTGCCCGACAAAACAAAAAGAGGAAGCTTGGTATTTGGCAGTCAAGGGTAAACTTTGACACCTCATCCAGCTCTCGCCCTCTCTTAGGCGGAAGGGACAACATGCAGTCGTCGAACCGGAATCCCAGATGGACGCCACTCACCAAAAGCGTCACCGAGATATTTGCCACCGAGAAGCTCCCATGGCCAAAGGCTCCAATAATCCGACAGTGTCAAAACGCTGATCAGAGCAAATCCTGTGACTTCCACGGGACAAAAGGCCACACCACGGAGGAATGCACATCCTTTAAGGATGTCTTCGAAACATTCGTCAAAGATTGGAAACTCACACACCTCGTGGCGTCAATCAAGAACGGAGGGAGGAAAGACAATCGGTACAAAGGCAATGAACGGAAGCCCGTCGACATCAGCATTCACATGGTTCACGGCAACATCAGAGAAAGAAAACGATGAACAACAGAGCCAAGTGCGTGGAAGGAAGCAGAAGTGCGCTTCCCGCGTGTGCCAGGGGGGCCCAACAAAGAAGGCCCTATAGTCATCAAAAGCCAGCTGGGGCACTACATCACCTCCCGCACCCTTGCTGATAATAGCGCTTCATCAACGGTCATGTATAGGCAGTTCTTCGACAAGCTAGACGACGAAGACAAAGAACGCCTAGAAACAGTTTACGCCTCGATGGAAGGGTTCGACGGCAGCACAAACACCCCCTTGGGAATCCTATCTTTCCCGTCACTCTCACGGACGGGAAGTACTCCCGCACAGAAGACGTGGACTTTGTTGTAATGAGGAAGCCACACCACACATACGACATTCTCTTCGGGAGAGATGGGATGGCAAGATTTAATGTCGTGGTATCTTCGGTCCATGGTATGATGGGATGGCCAACAGCTGAGGGCATCGCTATGATCACGGGCATTCCCCAGGTATGCATCGCATCTGTCTCATCTAAACCCAAACCAAAAATGGCTAAACCAACCACCTCTGAGCCAGAAGAATGGGCCTTCAATGGCAAATACCCTGACCAGACCGTTACCATTGGCCCAACGATCACTAATCCCACACGCACTTTACTCAAATGCTTGTTGCAAAAAAATGCCGACATCTTCGCGTGGACACCAGCTGACATGACTGGTGTACCTCGAAGTAAGGCTGAGCATAAGCTCAAGTGTGACCCGTCGTTTGCGCCGGTCATACAAAAGCGTCGCGTAATGGGTGCTGAGCAGGCTAACGCGTGTAGAACCCAAGTCAAGGAACTCCTTGACGCAGGCATCGTACGCGTTAGTAAATATCAAACATGGGTTGCAAATCCCGTCATGGTACCAAAATCCAACAAACAATGGCGCATGTGCATAGATTTTAAAGACCTAAACAAAGCATGCCCCAAGGATTGTTACCCGTTACCCGAAATTGACCTTAAGGTAGATTCATTAGCACCGTTTCGCCTTAAATGCTTCCTTGATGCGTATAAAGGGTACCATCAAATCCACATGGCTGTTGACGATCAGGATAAAACCGCATTTCGGACGCCCGATGGCACATTTTGTTACCAAATGATGCCATTCAGACTAAAGAATGCCGGATCCACATACCAACCCCTAATGGACAAAGAGTTTCATGCCCAAATAGGGAAGAACTTGGAGGTTTACATGGATGACTTGGTCATCAAAAGCCTCGAGCCAGAGGCGATGTTGAAAGACATCGAAGAAACTTTCAACACGCTCAGAAAGATAAACATGAAGCTCAACCCGAGCAAGTGTTCCTTTGGGATGGAAGACGGGAAGTTCTTAGGAGTCATCGTTACCAAAGATGGCTTCAGAGCGAACCCCGAAAAGGTTGAAGCCATTATGAAAATGGAATCACCTACTACCATCAAACAGGCTCAGACACTGAATGGACGACTAGTCGCACTTAACCGCTTTTTGTCAAAACATGCAGAAAGGTCGTTCCCATTCGTGTCAACATTGAGAAATTGTTTGAAGAAAACGCACTTCCACTGGACACCAGAAGCGGAAGCAGCCTTTCAAGAGATTCGGTCACACTTGGTCGAACTCCCAACACTCACAGCACCAGAAGTGGGGGAGGAATTAATTCTCTACCTCTCCACCACAGACAGAGCAACTAGGGCAGTCTTACTAGTAGAACGAAAGGGTATCCAGATGCCCATCTACTATGTAAGCCGCGTCTTAACAGACGTGGAAACCCGGTACTCCACCCTGGAAAAATTAGTCTTAGCGCTTGTACAGGCTTCACGCAGGCTAAGACGATATTTCCAAGGCCACCCAATCACCATTCTTACCAACTTCAAACTTGCAAACGTTTTAGGCAAACCTGAGTTGTCAGGGCGCCTAGCCAAATGGGAAATTGAGTTGGGAGAATACGCGATAAAGTACAAGCCAAGACCAGCCATAAAAGGCCAGGTCTTGGCCGACTTTATTGCAGAAGTCCCCGCTTCGCGGGAAAAAGAGTGCCAGGAATAGGCTCAACCCTCTCTAGCACAAGACATTAACGATGTCTGGCGACTCTATACTGATGGAGCAGCCAACAACGAAGGTTCAGGCGCAGGGTTGAAACTAACTAACCCAGCAGGCCAAGAATACACTTACGCTATTCGGCTGGATTTCCCAAGTACGAATAACGAAGCGGAGTACGAAGCATTCTTGGCCGGATTAAGAATTGCGCGTAAGATGGGGGTGAAAAACTTGGAAGCCCACGTGGATTCCATGCTAGTAGCCAACCAGATAAACGGGACGTACACGGCCGTGAACGACACAATGGCCCTATACCTCGCACAAGCAAAAACCCTTATGCGCGATTTCAACGATTGCAAAGTTGTGCACATCAAGCGAAGCGAAAACAAATCTGCGGATGCACTAAGCAAGCTTGCATCGTTACCCTTCACCCACTTGGGAAAGGACATCCGCGTTGAACTTCTTGGAGCACCATCAGTCCCACACAAGGAAATTTGTGTCATCCAAACCGGCACGGAAACATGGATGACGCCAATCATAAATTACCTTGCGAAGGGTGTACTACCAGAGTCAAAGACATAGGCAAGAAAGATACGCTGTAAATCACTGAACTATCAACTTGTTAATGACATACTTTACAGGCGTAATTTCCTTGGCCCACTCCTCAGATGCGTTGACGACCAAGATGCCGACTACCTCCTAAGGGAAGTACACGAAGGCATCTGTGGAGTACACGCAGGTCCACGCGCAGTTGTAGCTAAGTTAAATAACGTGGGATACTTTTGGCCGGGGATGCACACGGATGCGCTGGCCTACATCAGAAAATGTAGGTCCTGCCAGCTCTACGCACCCAACACCCATCGCCCGAAGAACGAACTTGTTCCAGTCACTTCTTAATGGTCATTCCAGAAGTGGGCCATCGATGTTACAGGCCCATTTCCCACAGCAGCAGGGAACGTTCGGTTCCTAGTGGTAGCCATCAACTACTTCACCAAGTGGATAGAAGCAAAACCCCTAGCCCAAACAACCGCAAAACATATCAAAAAATTTATTTGGGAATTTATTATTTGTCGTTTTGGACTTCCACGGAATTTGGTGAGCGATAACGGCACCAACTTTGCTGACCAGAAGCTACAAAAATGGCTGAAAGAGCTTCAAATCACCCACACCTTTACCTCAGTGGCACACCCGCAGGGTAATGGTGAGGTGGAAAGAGCATCGTCGAAGGCATAAAGAAAAGACTCTTGGAGCATAGATCCGGCTGGGTGGACGAAGTTCCACATGTCCTTTGGGCAAACAGAACGCTGAAAAAATCAAGCACGGGCGAAACCCCATTCAGCCTCACCTATGGCACTGAAGCCATGGTTCCAGTCGAGATCGGTCTACCCTCACCAAGAGTCATAACTCAACCAGAAGACAATGATGCGGAAAGACGGTTAGACCTTATGCTAACCGAAGAGCGCATAGACTTAGCCGCAACGCGTGAAGAGAACTACAAGCGACAAATGCAAAAGCACTACGACACGCGGGTGAAACTTTGCAACTTCAATGTCGGAGACTACATACTGCGTAACAACGAGGCTTCGAACCAGGAGCGCCCAGGAAAGCTGGCCCCGGTCTGGGAAGGGCCATACATTATTAAAGAAGTTCTAGGAAAGGGCGCATACCGGCTCGAAAGGCTCGATGGCACCCCCATCCCAAGAACATGGAATGGAGCTCAATTACGCAGATGCTACATGTAGATCAATTCCAAACTTGTAACGAACAGGCCTAGAGCCACTTCTAATGGAAATGATTCTCCTTATCACATTGATGCTGATAGCCTTACCTTTATACTTATGATCTGACCACACTGATATGCCGGTATTCACCGCATAAATAAGTGAGGGAGGAAGTAAGTCGTTGCGTGTGGAATGCGACACAACCCGCATAAACACATAAACAGTAAAAATTTCTAAGGAAAAGATGAGGAAAACCTTCACGCAGGTCAGATATAGATGAAGTTTGGTCATCCTACTAAATGAAAGTGACGGTCCTACCCGCACAATCATGATAGAGGAAACAGAACATTAACCTATTATCTGACACACGTCGAAAGGTTAACTTATTCAAAACACTTAGAAAATTGCTAAGATAAACTAAAATATGAATGAGCAAATCATATAATGTTTATAAGGCAAGGCATTAACAAAACATTTATATTCACGATAAAAGCTGTTCAAACATTACAAAATGGCTAGATATCTACCCGCCTACAAAAAGTGCAAATCTATCCTAACGGCTTGGAGGAATCTCAAGATTCAGGCTTCGGGACCACTCCCTCCAAACCCACTTGAACCCGCACCATCAGTTGGCTGCGGCTGTTCAAGGAAAGCTTTGAGAACAGCTAGCCCGTCAGCAGTAGCAACAACTTCATTCACCTTTTCCACGACCGGATGAGAGAAAGCAGCACACTGGTTCACAACTTGGTCATAGGCAGCCTCAGTATCAACATCGTGTAGAGGAAATCTGGTAGGCGAGATACCTTTTTCTGCAAATCCTAGGCCAAGTAAGAAACCAACTTTTTCTCCATCCTCATGAGAAGCGTTGAGGGCTGTGCTCATGGCATCATCATAGGATGTGTTCGCGAAAATCCGATGCACAACCTACAAAAAAAAAAAACTTTTCTAAGTATAAAAAGCAAAAAGCAAAGAATAATTGAGCTATGCGTACATGCGGCAACGCTTCTCGTAGAAGCCAATCTTTATTGGATAGAGCCTCTTGAAGGGTAGCTTGAGCTTGATCGCGTGCGCGTTCGTCCTCATTCTTATTTAGGTTGGCAAGCAACACTTCCTTGGCAGTAGCCTCCTCTACGCCTTTAAGCTTGCGCTCAGTGCGATCAAGCACACCCCTCTGATCCAAGAGCTCCTGTAGCTTCTTGGCGTCCTCCAAAGCCAAAGACTCATGAGCCTGCTGAAGCTTCTCCAGTTTAGCTTTCAGTTCTTCATTCTCAGTGCGTAGAGGCTCAGCAACAGCTTCAGCTTTTGTGGCCCTCTCAGTGCGCAGTTTCCTTAGCCAACCTAAGCTGTTCATTAACAACTTGAGAAGCCTTGGAACGGGCCTCATGCCTAGCTTGCATTTCGGCCTCAAGATCCTTGAAGGCCTTTTCTCTCTCAGTAGCGGTGGCGGCAAGCTTCTTGTTTTCTTCCCTCAGCGATCGCACATGAGACCCCTCCAAGCTACGCGCAGTCCTTAACTTATCGTTTTCACGACAAAGTAATTCGACACGCGGCTGCATCCGGGCGAGTAGAATTCGGAGCTCGGTGGACAACCTGCCTTCCTGGTAACTAACCATTGCCTCCCCCAATGCACCACTTGGAGCGGCATGGCGCATCCAATCGACGCAGTCTGCAGCCGTCTTGAGAGTTGTTCCTCGGCGGATATTCCACCTTGGGGCATAAACCTCATTGGAATCCGAAACTGCAACAACAAAAAACAGTCAAGAAAAAATGACTAAGGATGGATAATAGGCCAAAGTAACCCCACGCACCTGTAGGGTCGATAACAGGCCGATAGCCGCTAAACCCATCACCCGAACCTAAAGGATATCCATCCAAGTGGTCAAGGAGATGGGAAAGAGGCAAAGATCGGACCCCCTCATCAACAGAGGTAAGTCTAGAGGTCCCAACTCTAAACATACCTGAAGAACTGGCCAAGGACGAAGTAGTCGTTGACGCCGAATGTGACACCGTAGAAGTCACAGAGGTAGAGACCATTGGAGATGAACTCATTTGAGATGAACTTATAACCGTTGCAGTCGCTGCAGATGAGCTCATCGCAGATGAGCTCATGGAAAAAGTCACCGCCGGTCCGGTGAATGACGTGGTAAATATGGCACTGACGGCTGGCGAAGAAGTTGAACTGCTCAACGCAGCAACGAAAGTGGACGCCATCGTCGGCACAGCAGCCATGACAGACGACGTCATAACCGGAACAGTTGCTTCAACAGTAAAAGCAACATAACCAGTACCAGAAATAGACGCAGCCGCCTGGGTCATCGCCTCGGATAGGTTGACCAAACCTATCGTCGTGGGTCCTGAACCAACTCCTCCCGCACCACTCTCCTCAAAAACAGATAAGTCTACTTCTGCATAAAGAAAAACCTTAAGATATCAAAAACGAAGGCGGAAGGAGATGCGGAAAAGGTACAAAAAAAGTACACTTACTGGTTTTCTTGATCTTGAAAGTCCTGTTAGGCGGAGATGGACCCGATGAAAATGGCCTCTTCACGCCAGTTACCCTCGCAATGCTTAGCGGCTCGGAAATGACAGTCGTTGTCTCAACCTCTGAGACAATGGTCTCGTCACCACCACCAAGGTTCCTCGCCGCCTCCTCACTCTCAGTCTCGGAATCAGACTGATCCCCCAAGTCAACGAAGGTAGCAACCTTCGTTTTGCCCTTCACGCTAGCCGCCTTCTTTTTCCTTACAACAAAAGGCCCATCTGCGGATCCCTCATCAGAAGATGACAAGATCAGAAGAATTCCAGCAGAAGTGTGAGCATGAAGAGGACGAGGATTAAAGAACTCATTACCTGGCCGAGTGGCGCTTAAAATCTCATGGCCTGGCGGGTAGACCTCTACGAACCTATCCGCAGTTTTCTCCAAAACGGGCAACTCGTTCTCATCTCCACCCGCATGTCTTTTAAAAAAGACGAGTTATGAAAGCTATTATTATGTCTATTTGGTGGATCCTTTGGAAATACAGAGACAAAAACATGTTTGGCTCCGGTTTGAAGAAGCATGATTCGGTTTTTAACAATCTTGTTAATGTTGGTGTCCCTCTTAGCGTCTACGTGAAGTTGTTTCAGAAAATAAAAATACGAAAATAAACTTTCATGTATGAGATGGACTTTGTATAACATGACAACTAAACTTAATAACTTATGATCAACATTATGAAATTCTATACATTTTATTAAAAAAACAATTTTCGTCTATAGATATTTTTTTAACATGTAAAACGTGTTATTATTTTTACCTATGTTCATGTTGAGTACAGAAAAAATAAACAAGATGACTTGTCCAGATTCCACATAGTTGTCAATATTCATCAACATGGACAAAATTTATTATTTATTTTGCCTTTATAAATCCAGCCTCTGCCACTTCTCATTTAAACACATATACTACCCGCCCATCTTAATACATTCTTCACTTGTGTTACATCAAACATACTATTTGATCACCCCCCCCCCCCCCCCCCACACACACACACACAAATAATAACTAAATTTATTAACTTAATTTTCATCAAAATGAAGGAAATTGATGCAAATCCGCTGCTTCTCAAGTCTTTTAATCATTTCTCTCTTCAGTGCCGTTCGGTCCAAGAATCAGTCGATTTCTACACCAAAATTCTTGGTTATGTTCAAGTTAAGAGACCCGAAAATCTTGACTTTGTTGGTGCTTGGTAATTCTTTCATTTAATTTATTCTAATCAAATTGTGTATTCTTATTTTATATTTTCCTATAAAAAATACTATTCATTTCTTCTACTATAGATATTTTCTTTCACGTCGAAATAGAAGGCAAACAGGCAGCAAGTTGCGCCGCTAGCCCTTTTGGATAGCAAAACTAAATGCTCTGTTTATTTTTAATTACTTGATGGTTTCAGGCTTTTTAGCTATGGAATTGGGATACATTTAATTCAATCCGAAGACCCGGATAAAGTTCCAAAGAAAACAGAAATTAATCCTAAAGATAATCATATTTCCTTCCAGGTAATCATACACTAAAAGTCTCAGTTAGAATATATTTTATTAAAAAGTAGTGTTTATATCGATACAGAAGTCACCTTTTTGGATAGCAAAACTAAGTCATTTGAAAATAACATTCATAGAACGTCGTGTCGTAACATTTACATATTGAACGTAGAATTTGATGGTTTTACATGACTGATTAACATAGTGTAAATTCGTATACACAGAGCGAAAGCATTGATTATGTGGAGAAGAAGTTGAAAGAAATGGCAATAAAATACTTAAGACAACGGCTGGAGGAAGGTGGAATCTATGTTGATCAGCTGTTTTTCCATGATCCAGATGGGTTCACGATTGAAATATGCGACTGTGATATTCTTCCAGTGATACCGATTGCGGGAGCAATAGTTTGATCATGCTCAGCGGTTGCAAGTAAGAAAGTTTGTTCAGGTGTGAAGAACTAGTTGTATTATAACGTTTGATATTTGTGTGTTTGAAGTTGGAAGTGTGAAGATTTAAGAACATTGTTATATCTTTATTATTTTATCTTGTATATTACTATAATGTTATTTGGCATTCTATATGATGTAATAAATGCACCTCTTATCGTCTTAGTCATTTAATTCATTTTATATGTTGGGGAAAGTGAATATGAGGTTGTTAAGCATTTAACCTTACATGTGAAACCATCAAAACTACGTAGTTTTGACAACAATTCCAAAAAACTGATTTTGTTCTTTTCTAATTTCGGTTTCCTCTCCACCAATTTTGCAAATTAATATTGAATCCCTAATTCATAATTCATCATCACACTATTCTAACGAGTGAATACTTATTTGTGTGAACCACCAGTGATCTCCACTTGTTCAAACTTTGTGTGTTTCGATCTACAAATATGAATCATTTTTGTTGCAAAAAAATAAAAATAAAAATCAATTGTTCAAGAATTCGTGTTTGTGTTGGCGAAAGGTCCAAAACCTATGCTTTGTTTCGAAAGTTTTTAACAAGAGAAATTGTGAATGAAGGAAGATGATTGCTTACGGATTGAAAATTGATGCTATAATAAATTATGAATTTAAGGTAAATTTGCTAGGGATGAAATAGATACAAAGAAAAAAAAAACTAAATCAAATTTTTTTAGGGATTGTAAATCAAAACTTTGCACAACAATCTCAAATACCAACACCACCCTCTTCATTCCCGAGCCAATCTTCGGGATTTGTCAACATTTTTTTTGAGTCAACACTTGATCCGTATAATGGCTCCCAAAACCTACAACAATCTCAAAACCCTAACTACACCAACTACTGTCAACACCAAGAGTCCTAAGATTTAGACATCACTGAACAAAGCGACCTATCCAATGAACAATCCTACAAGTCACCAAATCTGGATCCACAAAAATAAAACAAAAACATGGGGAGGAACTAGCAAGAAGTTAATATCATGGAACGAGCAAGGGGAGGTGAATTTAGCCAAGGTGTGAGTCTTGATATAAGAGGACCTAGAAGATGCAAATCAACAAAATCACTACTCGTTTTGGAAAGTAATCATTGATCACTTCACTTATCAATCCGGCCACACCAACCGTACATCCATCAACTTAATTCAAATAATTACACAAAAAAGATAAGAATTTCAACTGTGTCTACAACAAAAGGTTAAGGGGTCGCAGGAGCATTGAAGACGAGAAAGATTTAATCACGGCGTCACATCCAAGTATAGGCAAAAATCACCAAAAAAATGGGTTTTCCTCATTTAAAAGCGTGATAAGTTCTTTGGACCCATAGGCCATAGCAGTGGCGTAGCCAGAAATTTATTCCTACGGGTTCGAAAATTTTTTAGGGACAAAAGACCGACTGTTTACCACTTATATTTGGGTTTTCTACGGGTTCGATGTTGAAATTTTACGGGTTCGATGTCAAAATGCACTAATATATAACATTAAAAAAAAAATTTGTACGGGTTCGGCCGAACCCATTCCCCTAAGGCTGGCTACGCCCCTGGGCCATAGCCTCGTGTGTAATTTTAAATCTTAATGTAATTTTTTGTTATTAGTTTTTGTATTTTTCATATGTATTTAATTTAAAATATTTTATATTTATACGCATAATGATATTTCGAACAATTAAGATTTTGAAAAATATATATTTGTGCTAAATAAAGAAAATTAAAATTGGTGATGACGTAAAAACAGAAAGATGTTTGAAGTGGACGTAACATTGAAAAATAAAATGAGTGTTTACAAAGAATAAGTGGAAGTTTAATATATAGCTTATGTGACGCGTTTAAATGGATAAGAAAGTGGAACTCTCGTCTTCACCCGCGTGCTTTTTTAATAATCGAAGTTAGACCAATTAAATAGCTTAAAAAACAAATGAATAACTATTATGTATTAGACGTATTACTATAGTTTGAGACACTTATACATGCTCCCCTTTGGTAATCATGATTATCCTCACTATCTATACGTTCCATACTAAGACCATTTGCGTTTGGAGACAGAACGGGCACCTCCACACAAGCACTACTTATGTTAACGACTTAACGATACACTCTCTTCTCGTCATGTTTGCAAGCATAAAGACATCTGGTGATGGCTAAGTGGTTATAGTTGTCTTTTTTGAATTCGTAGATGCCTAAAGATTTTGTGTTTTTTGGATGGATTCGTGTAGCTTAAAAAAAAGAAAAAAAAGACGGGTTCTGGAAACTATTATGCTGCTACTTGGCGGGTCCTTTGAAGATAAATAAACAAAAACAAGTTGGATTCTGGTTCGAAGAAGCATGATTTGGTTTTAATGATCTTGTTTATGTGGTTGCCTCTCTTAAGCGTCTACAAAAAATAAAAATGCAAAAAAAAAAAGAAAAAAAAACTTGTATCATGTTCGAGATGGACTTTATGAAACTCAACATTTTATGAAAAAAAACAATTTTCGTCTATAGAATTTAAAAAAATATATATCATTTAAAACGTGTTACTATTTTTACCTATGTTCATGTCAAGTACATAAAAAATAAACAAGATGAGTCGTTCATCATTCTTCAATATGGACAAAATCACACAAACTTATTATTCCTTTTGCCTTTAAAATCCATCCCTTCTCATTTAAACACATAATAATATACTACCCGCCCATCTTACTACATTCTTCACTTGTGTTAACATTCTATTTGATCAAAACCCCCCCAAATATCAAAAATAAAATTATTAAACAAATCTTGATCAAGATGAAGGAAATTGCTACAAATCCACTACTTCTCAAGTCTTTGAATCATATCTCTATTCAGTGTCGTTCGGTCCAAGAATCAGTCGATTTTTACACCAAAATTCTTGGTTTTGTTCAAGTTAAAAGACTTGGAAATCTTGAGTTTAATGGTGCTTGGTAATTCTTTCATTTAATTTTATCAAATTGTGTATTCTTATTTTACTATAAACAAATACTACATCGAAACATGCAACAAGTTGTGTTGCTAGCTCTTTCGAATAGCAAAACTGAATGTTCTATTTCTTTTTTAAATTATTTGATGATTTCAGGCTTTTTAGCTATGGAATTGGGATGCATTTAATTCAATTCGAAGACCCAGATAAAGTTCCAAAGAAAACCGAAATTAATCCTAGAGATAATCATATTTCCTTCCAGGTAATTACACTAAAAGTCTCAGTTGAAATATATTTTATTAAAAGAAGTGTTTGCATCAATACAGAAGGCACCTTTTTTACTAGCAAAACTAAGTCTAGAACGTGATGTCATGATATTAATATTTTGAATGTAGAATTTGATGGTTTCGCATGAGTGATTAACATAGTGTGAAACTGTGTACACAGAGCGAAAACATTGGATATGTGGAGAAGAAGTTGAAAGAAATGGCAATAAAATACACGAGACAACGGGTGGAGGAAGACGGAATCTATGTTGATCAGTTGTTTTTTCATGATCCAGACGGATTCATGATTGAAATATGTAACTGTGATGTTCTTCCAGTGATACCGATTGCCGGAGCGATGGTTAGATCATGCTCAACAGCAGCAAGTAAGAAAGTTTGTTCAAGTGTGAAGAACTGATATTTGTGTGTTTGAAGTTGGAAGTATTAAGAACATTGTTATATCTTTATTATTTTATCTTGTATATTACTATAATAGTTATTTGGCATTCTATATGAAGTAATAATACTATTATGCACCTCTTGTCATCTTATTAGTTTAATTCATTTAGCCTAATTATATGTTAGTAATTTAAATGGTGTTTTCTTTTTAGATTGAGAGCTTAAGCTTCGTTGTTAAATTGAAGAAGCGTGTATCGACTTACTTGTATACGATCAACGTTCCTCGGGTACGAGTGTGCTATATCACCGATGGTTTTCCGAGATACGAGTTCTTCCACCTACAAAACGAACAGCACCGTGAGCTTACCCCTCAGAAAGGGACAGAGGGGTCCTCTTTGGGGTAACCCTCCGGTGTGAGAATCAGGTATTGTAGGAGAAGATAATCAGGATGTAAAAATGAGTAAAGGACTTAGAATATATTTTCTTGCCTGCCTCCAACTGTGGAGGTGGTGTGGTATTTATAGTATTAGGGTTTCCAATGATTGGGCTCAGACTCAATTAGAGCCTTTTTGGCCTCCTCCTATTGCTTTGCGCCACGTGTACTTAGGACACCTGGTGCTTTTTCGTTGATTACTCTCTGACCAAGGTATTTCACCTGACCCATGTGCCATCACGTGGTGGCACATGAGCTTTGCTGAGTTGTCCACCCTTCATTGGCAGCTGTCAACATCAGCACATTCTTTATTCCTTAAAAGATACATTCTGGAATGTTGCCTGATGAGTACAATCATGGTTGTCCTTATCCTGAGACTATTGTCTCATTTGTTGCGTGTCGCTTACTCGCGGCCTTTATGCGCCTATCCCGGGGATGCGCAAGGTCTTCTCTTTATTCTCACAGATGTTTCATACGCTTGCGCGTATGTGATATGCGCCACGCGCAGATGTTTCATGCGCTTGCGCATAGGTTTTGGCTTTGTGTCTTCATGACATCCTGATTTCAAGCCCCTTGTCTATATCTTGTGGGTTGACCCGCCCCGCTCGATGTTAAGGCGGGTGCATACCCCTTCAAGCCCCCCAGTCTAATGTGTGTCTTGTCTCGCGCGAGCGAGGTAAGATAGATATTAGACTTAATAGTTTGCTTTTTCAATAGGGCTTATTTTTTCTTTTTCTTTTCTTGTACGCGCGTTGCGCGAAATTCCATCCCTTTGGTTAAAACGAATCGTCAATGCACATGGTTGGTTGGTGTTGACATGCATCAGAGATAGAGACGTTATGTGTCAGACCTTTCGTGTGCTCGAGGTGCTACAGTGGCCTTTCACGTCTCCTCATGCAGTGTCAGGAACACGTGTCGCGCTTATGTTGGCCTACGCCTGCGAGTGGGGGCGCCTGAGCGTATATCTGATTATTACTTGTTTCTCTTTCTCTCCCCTGGGCCTATAAAACCAAACCTTTTGAACGGTTTTTTCTTCATCTCCACTGTCATTTTCAGAGCTTTTGCCTATCATTTACATTCCGATTAAGAGCTTTCGTCTTCGTCCCTGAATTATGTGCTTAAAGTAACCATACTGTTCGATTCGCAATTGTATGTCTGATAACCCAGACACCACAATTTCCCCTAGTAAAGGCCGTGTAAAATCAGTGGTTATGTCTACTTTGAAGAAAACCGGCAAGGGTATTCGGGTTGCCGAGGCTTCGTCGGAGGAGGGGGGAAAGAATAAAACGGCGAAAAGATGGGACGAGATCCCCTGCAAGTTGAAACAGCCTGAGCTTGATAGTCTCATTGCTTCTCAGGGCTTTCTCCCTGAGTATGGTTGTCTGCTCCCGGCAGCCGGGCAGACGGCGGCGGATCCTCCCGCCGGCTATATCTCTTTATATTCTCACTTTTTCACCCGCTGTAATCTTCGTCTTCCGATGACGAGGTTAATAGGTGCGCTCCTCCAATTTTACGGGATTCATATATCTCAAGTCCATCCCAGTGGAATAGTGCGCATGACTCATTTTGAGTTCATGTGCAAAGCTCAGCGCGAGGAGCCCACCCCTCGGCGTTTTCAATTTTTTTATAAGCCGAAAATCCAAGATTCTTGGTTCTCATGCACACCGCGTAGTCAGAAGGTTAAGTGCTGCACTGTTACCTTCAAAAGCCTTCATGACTGGGCTGAAAAATTCTTTTATATCAAGGCTGGTGTTATTCCCATTCGTATGACCATGCGCGCGATTACTTCCGCGCCCGCGGATGATGACGTTCTTAAGAATCCATCTGGCGCGTGGGTTAAAAAATTAACTTCTGAACCATCCCCCGCCAAGAATATTTGCGAGGAAGCGTTGGTGGGGGTTGGTATGAACAAGAGGTGGACTGACAGCGAGACTGAGCCTGTCATCCATGTTGATGGCTCAGGTGGGTTGTTTGTTAATTGCATTAATTTTGCGCGAGTATAATTCGTTTTGCTGATATCACTTGTCTTGTTTTATGCAGAAAGCAAGGAATACATCCACGCCGCCTATGACGAGCATACAGAAGGTGGCTCTGTCGCCCTGAACGCTAGGGAAGTTGCTTTCCCTGATCGCTTCGATGATATGTTCATCCCTGTCGACTTAGAATTTTGCTTTGACAGCGATGCGCCTGGTAAGCCCTTGTATTTGTGTTTAGGCCCTTAGAATACCAAATTTGGTTTTAGCATTTCTGTTGCGCGTATTGTATATGCGCTCGCTAATTATGAGTTGGAGCCTGTGGAAGAGGAAAGGGAGGAGGAAGAGGCAGAAGCGCGAAAACTCAAGCGCAAGGCTAAAGGCAAGACTGGCGCAGGAGCCAGTAAAAAACAGAAAAAAGATGATGCCTCTGTTGCCCAGAATCTTCCTCCTACTCAAGTGAAGGGACTTGAGAAAACCAAGGGTTTTACTTCCAAGTTTTCCTCGTCTTCTTTGCCTCAAGGTGTGGGCAATCCTCCAGTCCACACGAGGTATGGTGCTGCCACCTCATCTCTGCGCGCGGCGGACAAGGGAAGCGGTGCTGCGCCTGCTGTTTCGTCTTCTCCAACAGGTATACTTTGTTTATATTTTGTGGTTTTATGAGCGTGATTCCGATAGAGTTATTAATGAAGCTTTGTTCACTCAAATGTTTGTAGAGCCGGCAACGTTGGTTGCTCAACCTCAGGCGCAGCAAGGTGCCAAGGCTATGCCGAAAATTGTTTTGAAGTCCTCTGTTTTGCCCTCAAAAAGGGGGAAAATGGACTTCATGGCGATGCTTAATTCGCGGACTGCGGTGCGCCAAGGTATTTATTGCGCTTTGATTGTCTGATTTTTTCCTTTAGTTCAAGTCATGAATCATTTCTCCTTGTTGGTTTTTTCATAGGAATTATAGCTGACACACAAGCTGCTGGTGGCACTGCTAGCGCTGGCGCCGTTAGTTCTGCTCTTGTTCCAACAAGTACTGAATCTCCCCTCATTGGGATCACTAAGGAGAAGGAGACTATATTTCGCGCTACTCTAACAGCGTCAAGACCTCCCTCACCTCCTCCACCGCGCAGCCCTCCTCGCGAGACTATTTTTGATTCTTCCAAGTCGCAGGAGAAGAGACCTGTTATAGAGGATGACGAGGAGGTTAATTTTGAAAATTCTGATGGTGGCTGCGTAAGCCCTATAGCGCCACGAGATTTCGTGGCGCAGCCTTTTTCTCATGGGGCAGGCAGGAGCTCATCAGCTGGCGCTAATCTTTCTGCCGGTTCGCCTCAGGTATAAGTTTATTTTGCTCCGCTGTGCAGACTTCCAAATTAGTGTTTAGATAACTAAAACGTTTCTTTGCGTTGCTTTGTGTTTGTAGGGAGCCGATCACATATATCGCCCGAGCTGGAGTATCACTGAAGAGAGCTCATTCCAATCCTTGGGCGTATGTGAAGAATTTTGGGCTCACTCTGTTCCTCCAGCTGAAAGGAGGTTTCAAGAGGACCGCGCTCGCGTGGATTTGCTTAATAACCACCTTTTTGCTGGGTCTGCGTTTTTTGCTGCCTCTCAAGAGCTTCGCAATGATTATATAAAGGTACGTGATGCCCTTGTGGAGGCCAAGCAAGAGGCTAAAATTTCTGCTTGGAATCTTTCTGATGCCCGAGAGAAAGCTGAGAAACTACAAGCAGAACTTAGCGAGAACCGCGCAAGTTCCAACGCTGCTTTTGTGAAGCGCGGGCTTGAGCTGCAAGCTGCGCGAGAGAAACTGCAAGTGGCAGAGGCAGATGCGGCAAAGCACGCGCATCAAGCGCGTGACCTGGAGTTGGCAGTGGAGGCGCGTGACCGAACTATTGCGCAGGTTAATACTGAAAAATCTTTGTTGGAAAGTGAGGTTGCGCGCCTGAAAGAAGAGCTTGTTGCTGCGCAAGCAGAGAAGAAAGAGGCCTTGGCGGCGGCGGCGTCCGAAAAGGAAGAGCTGAAGCAAGCCAAAGAAACTGTTGAGTTGTTAAACTCTCAGATTCCTGCTTTTGAGACGTTTGTCTCTTCTCTTGCGCAGGATCGTCATTGGCTGATTTCACAGGGTGTGACTCGTTGCGCTTATGCCATGAAATATTCAGACGAGTTCCAGACCCTTGTGATGGACTGTAATGCGGCGTCGCGCTTGGTGGGTCGGGCTGAGGGGTTTAAGGATGGTTATGAATATGGCATGCTAAAGAAGAATCCATCCGACTACCCTTATCAGCTTGACACTGTCTGCGCTGACATGGCTGAGGTGGGGGAGAAGTACTTGAATACTCCAATTCCCATCCTTGAGCAGGTATTTTAACCTTAATGAGTTTACTTGACTTATTTTCATAATCTTTTGTACTTATACTGTTCCTTGTGACTTGCAGATAGCCGCGCTTGCTGACCAGCCCGATCTTGGCGCTTTAAAGAAATTACTTGATGAATGTGAAGGGATTGGTGGCAATGATGATGGCGCGGGCAACGCTACCTCTGCCAGCGGCTCTGGCGTGGCCAAAGGACCTACTCCTGACGCTATCATGACAGAAGACGACTATATTCAAGACGAACAGCTTGATTATGGTAAGTTTGGAGATGACGAGGAGCGGGCTGCGCCAAATGCTGAGGGAGGAAATAATGATGAGGAAGATGAAGAGGCTGATATTAACATAGAGACTTGAAAAGCCCTTCTTGTTTTTTTTTTTTTTTTTTTTTTTTTTTTGTGTTTGTAGTTTTTACCTCATCATTTATAAATTTGTAAACTTCTATGTTTCGGAATGAAATTTTGTTTTTCCCTTATTCGCATCTTGCGCATTCCCAATTCATCTCTTTATATTGCATGTGTGTGCTTGTTGAATATAAGGTATGCTTACACATTGAAACTTGAATAAGGAAATTATTTTTACTTAATCCTTAACGGTTGTCATATTTCAAGTTTTTTTTTTTTTGCGATATTCTGAATATGCTGACACGTGCCTTGGCATTTCATTATTCCTCTTTTGCGCGACGTTATCGTGCATTTATTATAGGGAATTATAAATGAGTTTTTTAGCCTTTACGTGTCAGTATGTGTTACTCTGCTTATATCCATTATAATCCCATGCGCGGCCCCGACCTGAGACCTTAACAACTATGCTTTGGCATGTGCTTTGCCTTAGTTGTGCTTAGGTATTTTTATGGTCCAGCTGCGCAATACGTAGGATGGATGCTATGAGTAATTTGAGCTAAGGCTCATATTATTGGGCTAAGGCCCTGACGTTTTAGAGTTAAAACTCGTTAACGCGTCTGAGCTTGAAGCTCGCGCATGTATGTTTTACTTCGTTTTATTTTTAGTTTGATGTCAATACAATGTTGTCATATTGCTCAAAATTAATAAAGGGAAATGTGAAACATGTATGCAAAAGGTAATAGAACGCATATAGAGCGTATCATTATTCATAATGGCTTAAAAAGCCTTGATTACAAACTTGACAACTTTTACATGAAACATTTTCTAAGTCGTGCTGCGTTCCATGTGCGCGGGATCTTCTTTCCATTTAAATCTTTTAAAGCGTATGCGCCTTTTCCCAATTCTTCCGAGACTTGTTAAGGTCCCTCCCAGTTGGGAGACATCTTTCCCGGGGGTATTGCGCGACTAGCTTCATTGTTCCGAAGGACAAAATCATTCTTCTTGAAGTGGCATTCTTTCACGCGCTGATTGTTGTATTTTTCTAGCTTTTTCTTGTATTTGGCTTCACTGATGATAGCCGCCTCTCTGCGTCCCTCAAGCAAATTGAGATCCAACCTCCTTTCTTGCTCGTTATCCGTCTTACTCATCATGAGCACTCTATAGGATGGGCATCCAATCTCTGCTGGAATCATAGCCTCCGTTCCATAGGTTAGGCTGAACGGGGACTCGCCATTGCTGGTTTTGCTTAATGTCCTGTGCGCCCACAGGACATTAGGTAACTCCTCGACCCATGCATGGGACTCTCCCTCCAACCTTTTCTTCAGCCCATTCAGCAAGCTTTGGTTCGCGCGTTCCACTTGACCATTCCCTTGAGGGTGGTATACTGAAGTGAAGACCTGATTGATGTGCAATTCTTTGAACCAACTGGATATCTTCCTGTCAGTGAATTGTTTGCCATTGCCGCTCACGATTTCCATGGGCAGGCCAAAACGGCATACGATGTGGCTCCAAATAAATTGCTTCATTGCCTCGGCTGTAATATTTGCCAGTGGCTTGGCTTCAACCCATTTTGTGAAATAGTCTACTGCCACTACCAAAAACTTTACTCGCCCTGGCGCTTGTGGTAAG
Organism: Bidens hawaiensis; assembly: GCF_021521415.1. NCBI lineage: Eukaryota > Viridiplantae > Streptophyta > Magnoliopsida > Asterales > Asteraceae > Bidens > Bidens hawaiensis. The sequence continues at coordinate 2,707,255 of NW_027491045.1, forward strand.
GGACCCACAATATCGATTGCCCACTTGTGGAAAGGCCATGCAGAGGTCACCGGAATCAAGTTGTTCTTTGGCCGCATGGTATTTGGCGCATAGCTCTGACACTCTTTGCATTTTTGGATCTCTTTTAACGCGTCCAAGTACATGCCTGGCCAATAGTAACCTGCGTTCATTGCCTTGGCGATCACCATGCGCGGGCCAGCATGTATTCCACAGATTCCTTGTGTATCTCTCTGATCACATAGCTTGCTTCCTCAGCGTCTAGGCATTTCATGAGTGGTCCAAGATAAGAGCGTCGATATAACGTACCATCGAGCATTTCGTAGTTCTGCGACTTGTGTCTTATTTTCCTCGCCTGTGCGCGATCGTCTGGTAACTTTCCCTCCTTCAAGAATTCCATTATTGGAGTTATCCATGATGAAGGTGTTGTATGAATTACAAGAACAGACTTCGCTCCCACCAACGGGTTGCTCATTACTTCCACCCTGGCATCTTTGCCAAAATGATCGAAGCTGGTTGATGCCATCTTGCTTAGCGCGTCGGCAGACTTATTTTCACTGCGCGGAATGTGTATGATTCTGAAAAAGTCAAATTGTTCGGTGAGTTTCTTCGCCTGCTCTAGATACAGAGGCATGGTGTTCTCCTTGGCATCATAAAGGCCATTGACTTGTGCTGTTACCAGGTATGAATCTACATGAGCCTATAGCTTTTTAACTCCGAACTTGTGCGCGATACGCAAACCAGTCAGCAGGGCTTCATACTCAGCTTCATTGTTGGTGCTCTTGAAATCCAACCTGATTGCGTAAGTATACTCATGATTTTCTGGATCCACCAGTTTGAGGCCTGCGCCGGACCCTTCGTTGTTTGAAGCTCCATCAGTGAATAATCTCCAAACGTTTTCTTCATTATTGGCTTGCGGAGGGTCTACTTCGCGCTGAGCCTCTTCGACTTTTCCTTCAGGGATTTCTGCGATGAAATCAGCTAAGACTTGTCCCTTGATTGCTGGACGAGGCTTATAGGTGATCGTGTGCTCCCCTAATTCCAGCGCCCATTTTGTCAGCCTTCCTGAGAGCGCGGGACGTCGCAAGACTTGCTGGATGTTGTAATCAGTCAGGACTTCAATAGGATGACCATTGAAATATCTGTGAAGCTTGCGCGACGCATGCGTTAGTGATAAAACTAACTTTTCTATGATGGTGTAGCGCGTCTCAGGATCTGTCAGCACCCGACTTACATAATAAATTGGTGTTTGGATTCCCTTGCGATCCACCAATAATACTGCGCCAATGGCGCGCTCTCCTGCTGACAGGTACAACGTTAAAGTTTCACCAGGTAGTGGAGCTGTGAGCGCAGGCAGATTTATCAGACATTCTTTTATCTCACTGAAAGTTTGCTCGGCCTCAGGCGTCCACTTGAATTGGCTTTTCTTTAAGCAATTTCTCAGTGTGTTAATGAATGGGGTAGATTTGCTTGCATGGTTTGCTAGGAACCTATTAATTGATACCAATGTACCATTCAACTTTTGAACTTCCTTCATGGTGGATGGTGAAGGCATGCCGAGGATAGCCTCCACCTTCTCTGGGTTCACCTTGAAACCATCCTTGGTGACCATTACGCCGAGAAATTTCCCTTCTTCAACACCGAATATGCATTTGCTCGGGTTGAGCTTCATGTTTACTTCCTTTAGGCGCCGAAGGGTTTCTTCGATGTCTTTGAGCATTTGTTTTTCCTCCCTGCTTTTAATCACCAAATCATCCACGTAGACTTCTAAGTTTTTTCCAATCTGCTCGTTGAAAATTGCATCCATGAGTCTTTGGTAAGTGGCTCCTGCATTCTTCAAACCAAAGGGCATTTTTGTGTAACAGAAAACACCCTTGTCAGTTCTGAAAGCAGTCTTGTCTTCATCCTGTGGTGCCATTTGAATTTGGTGATAGCCCTTATAGGCATCCAGGAAACATTTGAGCTTAAATGGCACCACAGAGTCCACCTTCATGTCAATGTTTGGGAGGGGGTAACAATCTTTTGGACACGCCTTGTTGAGGTCCTTGAAATCAATGCACATTCTCCATGACCCATTGCTCTTCTTTACCATCACAGGATTGGCTACCCATGTTTGATATCGTATTGGGCGAATGATATTCGCGCACAGTAGATCTTCTACTTGCTTATTCATGGCCTTTGTCTTCTCGTCTCCCATGACTCTTTACTTTTGAGCAATTGGCTCCACGGACTTGAATGTGTTGAGAGAGTGTTGCGCCAGGTCTCGCGGAACCCCAGTCATATCAGAATGTTGCCACACGAAGACTGACATATACGTTGTGAGCAATCTTTTCATTCTCACTCTTGTGTCATCTGATATCGTAGCTCCGATTGTGATTGTTTGTTCTGGGAATTTTGGGTTGAGAATCCATTCCTCTGGCGCGTTGTTTGCCACTGGAAGCTTCATTCTCCCCTCTCGAGGTATACTTATTACTGCGCATAAGTGATCTCGGTACACAAATGTTACTCCTGTTGGTGTTGGGAACCCCAACGCGCCATGCGCTGGTGACGGTATGGCGTTGAATTGGGCAATCGTTCCTCTGCCCAATATCATACTATGGCATGAAGTGGTGGGCAAGACCAGGAAGTTGACAATTTCAGCTCACTTGTGCTTCTCATCCCCCATAGTTAGTTCGAATTGTATCTGACCTAGGGGGTGAATAATTTCGTTTGAGACACCCGAGATTGGTGCACTCACAACTTCAAGCCTTGCTTGGTCTGCTGGATCCAACTTCCTGAAACATTACTCATACATGATGTCTGACTCACTACCGGTGTCCACCAGGACTCTTGACACCTCATAATGAGCGATGTGTGCAGTGATGACTAGAGGGCTGCTGATAGACGGGCCTCCTCTGATTCTTGGAAAGATTAATTTTTGCTCGCGCCAATCCCCTTGGATTTGCGCGCTTCTCTTCCTCGATCTTTGCCCTTGCCTTCTTCCTTCAGCTACACAGATTCTTTTGAATTTTTTACTGGCTGAGGCTCCGTCTGGTTGTTCGTTCTCTGGTCTTGGATTTTTTACCAGGTGAGACAACTTGCCTGATTTCACATCTTTTTCGATCGCATCCTTCAAATGATGGCATGCATCAGTGTTGTGCCCTGTGGATTTGTGAAACTCACAATATTTGCCACTGTTCGGTGGTCCCTTATGGAGTAATGACCTGGGGTTTTTAAACTGGACATTCTCTGTGCTTAACACTTGCGAAGGCGTTTTGGTGATGGGAGTCCATATTCTTGGTAGAGGTCTGTTAGGTTCTCTGCCGCCTTCCTTCTTGTCACCTTCCCCGCGATTAAGAATGTCTTTTTGGGGTTGGGGTGAACTTTGTTGCGCTTGCTTTTCTGTAGGAGAATAATTGGTTTGTTGCAACCTGGACCATACGGAGTTTTGTTTGCGCCTCTTTTCATTGTTGCGTGGTGCTTCTGTTTGATGCCCTTTATCTCTTGCTCTGTCTTGGGCAATTTGTTTTTCATTTCGCGCGAAGACTCGTGATGCTTCCATAAGCTTAGCCCAAGTGGTTGGCATGCCTTCTCTGCTCACGAGAGCTCTGCGGAGTTGATCACTGCGCGCACCTTGTATAAAGGCCACGCGCAAGAGTTGTTCAGTGATGCCTCCAATTGCAAGAGATTCCTGATTGAAACGAGTTATGTAGTCTTCAATGGTTTCATCATTCCTGTGTACGCAGTGCATGATGTCATCGGGGTCGCGCGTGTGTCTGCGCTGCTGTACAAAGTGAGCCTAGAACTTTTCCAATAGCTCTTCGAACCCATCGATTTGTCCTGTCGGCAAGCTTTCGAACCAGACACGCGCTGCGCCCGTGAGGCAGCGAGCAAACATGTGACACCATGTTGGCATCGTCCAGCTTTCTTAGTTTCCAGTGTTATAAAAACCTTGTAAGAAATCATCTGGATCTGTTGTACCATCGTACTTGCCTAAACCACTTGGCATCTTGGTTTTGTGTTGAATGGGAGCCTTCGCAATGCGCTCAGCGAATTTTGAATGTTTTACCAAGATGGCTGGCCTATATGGTGTGGTTACGTCCACTTGCTCTTTCGCTTGTGGGTTGTATGGTGTGTATAAATCCATATCAGCTTTGGCTCCAGGTGCTATGTACATGTGTGCGCGAAGCTGTGAACCTCCTGCATGAGTATCTCGCGTCTTCCTCATGCTGTGCACCTCTTCCTCATCACTAATATCAGCTTGTTCGGTGTGAACAGAATGACCGTCTTCCAGCGCTCGTCTTTTTTGTTGTTCCCTGAATGGTTTGTTTATCAAATGCGAGCCTTTGTGTTAAATCGGCTAACTTTTTGTGTTTTACCAACTCATTGTATTTGTCCATTAAACGCCGTTGTTCGTTTATGAGCCATTCTTTAGGGTCATTGGTTTCAACTTCCGGGCCCATTGGTCCTTTTTGTTTTGCACCAGTCAGATTTTGGAACGTGAGATCGTCTGGGGGAGTTTCAGTTTGACTATGAGGTGTTGTGTTGAAGGGATGGTTACTGGTGGTGCGCGCAGTGTCACGTGACGCCCTCAGAACCTGATGTCCCTCATTAACATCCTCAAGCTCATTATCCTCCAGAACTTGATCATTGTTTCGAACACCGGAAACCATGGTGAAGAGAAAATTGATGAAATAGTAGTTTTGTTGCCATTGTAACAGGTGATGGCGCCAATGAAGAAGCGTGTATCGACTTACTTGTATACGATCAACATTCCTCGGGTACGAGTGTGCTATATCACCGATGGTTTTCCGAGATACGAGTTCTTCCACCTACAAAACGAACAGCACCGTGAGCTTACCCCTCAGAAAGGGACAGAGGGGTCCTCTTTGGGGTAACCCTCCGGTGTGAGAATCAGTATATTGTAGGAGAAGATAATCAGGATGTAAAAATGAGTAAAGGACTTAGAATATATTTTCTTGCCTGCCTCCAACTGTGGAGGTGGTGTGGTATTTATAGTATTAGGGTTTCCAATGATTGGGCTCAGACCCAATTAGGGCCTTTTTGGCCTCCTCCTATTGCTTCGTGCCACGTGTACTTAGGACACCTGGTGCTTTTTCGTTGATTACTCTCTGACCAAGGTATTTCACCTGACCCATGTGCCATCACGTGGTGGCACATGGGCTTTGCTGAGTTGTCCACCCTTCATTGGCAGCTGTCAACATCAGCACATTCTTTATTCCTTAAAAGATACCTTCTGGAAGGTTGCCTGATGAGTACAATCATGGTTGTCCTTATCCTGATTTGGATTAGACTATTGTCTCATTTGTTGTGTGTCGCTTACGCGCGGCCTTTATGCGCCTATCCCGGGGATGCGCAAGGTCTTCTCTTTATTCTCACAGATGTTTCATGCGCTTGCGCGTATGTGATATGCGCCACGCGCAGATGTTTCATGCGCTTGCGCATAGGTTTTGGCTTTGTGTCTTCACGACATCCTGATTTCAAGCCCCTTGTCTATATCTTATGGGTTGACCCGCCCCGCTCGATGTTAAGGCGGGTGCATACCCCTTCATAAATATAGATTAAATAAGTGTGTGAGTTGTTTTAAAAAAATTATTGTTTCAAATTTGTGTTATGAACATGAACGGCATGAAGTTCATCATGCATTATCCAATTTGAATGTTAGGTAGATCATATTAAATATCATGCGATCTTCAATCATAACTTTTGCGAGCTTGAAATGCTAGAAAACATATTTTTACCTACGAATAACTCATAGACAAATATTTGTAAGCATGTTTGATCGTCATAATATGAACTTACTCAAATTTAAAAGAAAAATAATTTTTACATATTTGTTGGTGACTGTGGTGTACAAAACATTAAAAGATTAAAAGAAAATAAATATTCGTAGGCCTCGTAGATAATCCTTATATAATTACTGATGGTTTTCGCAAATAAACTTTCCTTTATGACTTTCCAATATTTACGAGTAAGTGAAATTTGCTACAGACATGGATTAACTATCACAAAATCCATATTTTCTTATAGATTTTCTTGAAATATTTTAAGTAGCTTTCGGAACATATATGATTCCAACAGATAGTTAATTGAATCCATCATAAGTGTTTATTAAATATACTTCTATCCGATGGCAATGCTTATTGATATCACCTATTATTTGTTTAAGTCGGGTCTTAGAACTAAAAATGTCAAGTATGATGTAAAATCTTCGTTTATATGTTTGTGACGACTTTCATATGTGTGTGCGCACATGGTGTGAAATAAGAATTCATAAAAAATTTTGTGTTACCAAAACTGGTAACTTAATGTTAGAATAGGTGGTTTTGAAATATTTATTTTAGCGTTAGCGTACTGTCTCACTATTTATATTGTGGTTTTTAGTACACTGGTGTATTGTAATACAAAACTATGATTTTTTTCCTTCATGTAAAAGATATAAGATGCAATGTGTACAAAAACATTTGCATCATAAATTATGTTATACATGTGGTGTCAAACAATAGTTTTATACATGATGCATCATTAAAAATAAGTCACTAATACTTAACGTGACTTAGTGCCCATTTCTATTGGGAACGTGTGATAAAGATATAATAAATTTATATATATTTATGTGTGTATTTGTTTGCTATGTACATGTGCTTTAGGAACCTTGTTGTTTGATGCCTTGATGTTTAATCAATTGATTTTCCTTTTGCTTGTGAATTATATGATATATTTGATCCTGATATGTGCAATGGTTATGGAGAAGCTTGTGATTGAAGTAATCGTTGGGATGAACATGATGAATATTGATTCTATGGGTTGTCATTGGATTTTTATGACAATTTTATAGTTTATTTTTTTCATAATTTGAAGGTTATAATTTTGTATTATTTCCACTCTCCAAATCCAAAACACATGTTTTGTGGGTTCATTGACTTGTAGTCTTAATTAAAGATATGACTAGTGTTTTAAAAAAAAAAGAAAAAATATACGATTTCAATCAACCAAGATTGGAGAGTGGGCCGGCCCACTATATTAAATTAAGAAAAAAGTGTGAGGCAATCTTAAGAATAATAGATCAAAGAGTTAACTACAATTTGCATCCATGTGATCAATGTCATATTACACGAGTTCACCCCGATCTCCATTACAGTAGTTAATTACAACTTGAGCCCTACTGTTAGTCAAATGTTTACCATTTGTTTGAAAAAATAGCGAGAATAGATGCATTTGTCATAGTTTTAGCATTACGGTAAAGCCGTGTCAAATAATATCTTCATGCACTTTCATCCCTATGGTGTTTAAAAATATAAAAGGCTGAACCCTCTTTTATTTTTCCCTCTTGGTTTTTCTCGGGCAATTTTCCACTGAATCCGAGGAATTCTCACCGGTTTGTCTCGGGTAATTGTCCACACTTTGTATTTTTCTTGATGTTTTTTTTATGAAAAATTAATTCGGAGAACAAGGACTATGACTACTCCTTCCTCGTTATACCAGTTGTTCTTGAGAAACTTTAAAGTCTAAGCTAAGTGCTACATCACTTCAACATAGTCAGCGGGGCTTTAACAATCAATTCTCTTTAAAGGCCAGTTTCCACGTTAAAACCCCCATATCGCCCCGTTAAAGCCCCTGTGATGCTTTAAGCCCTCATTTCCTTGTTAAAGCTTATTGGCCCCACATTTTTCTCCTTTATCATCCGTTAACATATTACCAACTCCTCTCTTAACGCCCTGACACTTTGGGTCGGGCTTTAAAGCCATTCCACGTCACTTAACCGCCCCAAATACCACCCACAATAGCCCGCGTTCACATTAAAGAAAGTAAGAAAGTCACGGTATAACCCAAACCCGTAGTTCAAGCAAGATCCGGATCCGGATCCAACTCTATATAAAGAGCAACATGAAGCATTGGAACACTTTGTTGAAATCATCCCGCCAATATTTCGTGAAAATCAAAAGCAAAATCCAAAACAATAATATCTCATCCGCAGCATCCACCGTTCAATTCCCGTAGTCAGATCTCGTTGTTCATCAATAACCCCAATTTCTAATCACCATTAATATATACATCACAGGTATTATTATTATTATTATTATTAATTTTTTTATCTGCAATGGGTATTATTAATTTTTTTATCTGCAATGGGTATCGTTTCATACTGATATATATGTTTTTGAGGCTATGATTTGTTCAGAATGTTATGATTTATACCGAAATTGATACTTGTATGTTAAATTATCTTTGATTTACTGTATGTGTTGGTGAAATTGGTAATTTTATGTTTATGTAGATAAGGTGTTCGATGAAATGCTTATGTGGGTATTTTTTGATTTATTTGTTTATGAGACTATGATTTCTTGATACTCAATTCTTAATGTTCAGAATGTTAAAATTGATAGTTGTGTGTTCAATTATCTCTTATTTACTGTATACGTTGACGAATTCGGCTGTTTATTGTTCATGTAGTTAAGGTGTTCGATGAAATGCTTATGTGGGTATTTTTGAATTACTGACTTATAATTTCTTGATGCTCAATTCTTAATGTTCAGAATGGTATACTTTTTCCCAAAATTGATACTTGTACGTTATATTATCTTTGATTTACTGTGTATATTGACGAATTCAGCCAGGTTATGTTCATGTAGATAAGGTGTTCGATGAAATGCTTATGTGGGTATTTTTGAATTACTGCTTATAATTTCTGGATGCTCAATTCTTGATGTTCAGAATGGTATACTTTTTCCCAAAATTGATACTTGTACGTTAGATTATCTTTAATTTAATGTGTATAATGACGAATTCGGCTGGTTCATGTTCATGTAGATAAGGTATTCGATGAAATGCTTATGTGGGTTTTTTTTAACTTGTTACAGTTGTGTAAGAGTTTAGGGACTACTGGAACTGCAAGATGTATGGAAGGAAGGCTGGTCTACTTTTAAAAGAATTTAAGAGCTGTGAACCGGGTCAACTCACAGGCTTTAATGTAAATCATCTTTTAGTTTTTCTAAAATTAAGTAAAAATCAAAGATATTGTTTTCTTATGAACTGTAAGTTTGTTGGTAGCTAACTAGTGGTGCACAAATCGGTTAACCAGTTTTTTTAATACTGGTTATTAACCGAACAGGTTATTGGTCAATGTGGTCAAAATCAGTTTGATCAGTAACCGGCGGAGGAGGCACCAACGGCCATACCAAGGGTACTTTGAGCATTAGAGGTTGCCATGTGTACGGTTTTGAAAGTGGAGAGTTTTTCAAGTGGTTTTGTGTTTTTTGAGAGCTTGAGAAGTGTTGTAATCAAGGCATCAAACCAACTCACACACTACCTATCTATACTAGCTTGGGGGTGGCGGTGTAAAATATTCAAAAATCTATTTACAACGGCTGTATGGCTGTTGATTAATGGCTATTACTTTTTTTACTTTTTTGGTAACTTTTTAACGGCTACAACCGGTTTTTGACCTCTTAAATTAACCGTTCCTAACCGGTTTGTTGCTCAAAACTAGAAAGTGGACTAGAACCGACAGGTTACTAGTATTGGGTTGAACCGTTTTTTTTTTCCAATCAGGTACAACCCGAAACCCAAAACCGTTTTTTTGGTGCACCACTTAAGCTAACCATCAAGGGGGTCAAATGTTAGAATTATCATACTGTTTTAGAGTCTAAGGTTCAAGATCAACATGCCATTGAAGTGTCTAAATCTAATAAAGTTCTTAACTTTAGTTTTTATTGTTTCATTCTGATATAGAATGATGTATTTGGTCAAGTCATTGAAGAATGTGACGGGCATGGTCTTCATATGCAAGCCTTGTTAAATCGGTAATACTTTATTTTGTTGTATGATTTGTATCCTTTGTTTTATTTATGTTCTAACAATTTAACGTGATGTGTAACAGGAACATGGCCGGATCCAACAACCAGACAATCAAAAGTGCTGATTATTGTGGGGCCCTCGTTCATCACGCTTCATTGGTCCGGAATAAACGTTGTCTCATGGCTTATGTGTAAATCGCTTTGTAACCGTTTACTTCTATAGTATAATTCCATCACCAGTGGAACTTATGATGTATTGTTATCATTATTCTTGTAGGTATAATCGAGCAGAAGTTATTCAAAGTATGGGATGGGCCATTAAAGATCTCCCTAATGCACTTAAAGAGAAACTTAGCAACGATGAGAAAGAATATTTTGAAAAGCATTCTGCAACTTTAGAGTCTTACGTGAAAGAGGTGAACCTTGATTTGGCTGTGGTAAGTTCTTAATATTGTTTTAAAAACATATGCTGTTACATGCCATGAATATTGTGAGCTAATTTAATCTTCAACTTTCATAATTTATTTGTTTATCTAGGACATGGTCCCACCTAAAGATCCCTACATTAAGGTGAGGGTTCTTGAAGAAATTGGTGACGGTATTATGCTCGGTGAGCAAGTAACTAATCTTGCAATGCATGCAATTCTATTTGTTAAGCGAGCTGATGCAGAGATGTACATTTCTCAGGTATTTCTCCATATATAATATATATATAGGATGAGTATTATTACAGAACTGTTAGGGGGTGTTTGGTACAGAGAAAAAGAATGGGAAGAAATGGAAATAGAAATGGGAGAGAAATGGAATTGGAGAGAAATAGAAATGGGTGGAGAATTGACAATCATTTCCTTTGTTTGGTACAATAGAGAAATGGGTGGAGAAACGGGAGCAGAGACGTGATTAGGGTTCCGCCTCGGCATCATCATGGTGGAGAAATGGTGGCTCAGAGACGCGTCGCAACACCGCGAACGGAGTAGAGCGTCATCATCATCGCCGCGCAACATCAACACCGCGATTTAGGGTTCCGCCTCGCAACACCGCCTCGCGATTTAGGGTTTCGTTTTGGCTCAGAGACGCGAACGGACGTGGCTGCGGCGTCGGCCGCCGTGCCGGACGTCGGCATCATCATCACCATCGCCGGTCGGAGCATCATCATCATCATACGCGAACGGAGTAGAGCAGAGACGCGATTTAGAAGCAGAGAGAATTCCATTTCTCTTCCAAATGGAGAGAATTGGATTTCTCTACTTTTTGCCTACACCCAATTCTCAGAGAAAACCAATTCTCCGCCCAATTCTCCGCCTAATTCTCCCAAACAAGAGAAACCTAATTCTCCACCCTCAAATCTCTCTACCAAACACCCCCTTAAAGTATTTAAGAACTTGAACGAACCCTTGAAAACTAACGTTTTTTATAAATTTTTTTGTATATTAATGTTATTTGAGTGTAGTTTTATCATTTTTTATATCTATATTTACGATTACAATTTTGAAAATTAGTTTTTATACATATCAATGTTTTTTTACACGTGTGTAAATTTGTTAGTACATAAAATTTACAAATATGTAAACTTGTTATTAATATATGTAATATATATTTTTTTATATAAAATATGATAAAACTACTCTTAAATAATGTTAATATATAAAAAAATTTAAAAAATGTTTGGTTGTTAAGAGTTCTTAACTTTTTTAGAGTTCTTAAATGATACCAACCATATATATATATATATAAATCTTTATATATTACCATTTTGTTTATGTTTATAGTTTTCAACTGTGTTTACGAATAACAGGGTAAAATGGAAGAGCTCACAAGTTGACCTTGTTTTCTGGTCAACTCAGAATTTGGCTCATGAAATATACGTATCTGGAAAATCCATTTATTATACGCTTGACGGGTATATCAACCAAATAGCAGTAACGAGACGTCTTACATGGGCCCCACATAACTGTACAAGTCTTTCAAGTATGTTGTGTTCGAAATTGGTTAAATGACAAGTTAATGTTTAATGTTCTGAAATGAATTATTAAGATAGGGATTGCTACAATTTTTGTATTTTAGGTTTTTGTTGTATTTAGTTATTTGATATACTCAATAAGCAAGAATTTTTAAATTGCTGCTCCTTTTTCTGATACAATATTTGCTTTATTTACTATACAGTATTCATGTTGGAATAGAAGTTTTAGAGGGTATTTAAAATGTGTGTTTTTAAACTGATATTAAGGGCATGTTTGGGATTGAGTTTGGAAACAACTTATTGACTAGTCAATAAGTCAAAAAAATGTTCAACAATCACAAAAGTTCTTTTTACTTTGGCTTTTTAATTAGGTTAAAAAGCTGTTTTTAAAAGCCATAAATCCGGGCTTTTTAAAACGTCTTTTTGAAAAAGACAATTAGGTTGTTTTCAAACTCAATCCTAAACATGCCGGAGATATTCTGCAGCTGGTATGAATGTCTGAGTAGACTTGATTTTCCGTTTGGCTATTGAAAATGATACTTGGTTCTTGTGATTTGAATGTGGTTGTCGATTCTATTTGAATAATCGTTCGCTTTCATACCCTGATTCGGGCTTTCACTGCCTCGGGTCCGTGGCATCTTTGTGCCAACTTCCAAATTTTGATTTTTTTTTATTTTCTTGTGATTGTTTCCTGGAATTAGCAATTGGGTTCTTGAAAATTTATACATGGATAATTTAATAGTTTTTGGCTTTCTGTACCTGACAAGATCCTTTCAATAACAACCAACTGATCTTTTCTTCCTATAAGAAAGCACGCCTCAGATGACAGAAAGGCACATTGACATTGCTGAAGGTATGAGCCGACATTCGTACATGAGAGGTTGTATATGTAGTTTTTTGTAACTCCTTGTGGATGATCTACTGACTGTATGTTGGTTAATCCAAAGCTGGCCTTCTAAATTGACTGGTTTGTCGGTTTAACGATTTGAACCTATTTTTGTTTTTTGAAAACTATTAGTCTTATGAAAGTAATAAAATGGTTAATGATTATATTAAGTGACCTCAAAAGATTCAAATTGAACCAGGGTAAACAAAATATATTAACGCAGCTTTTGAGCACATGCCAAAATAAGTTAAGCGAAAATAGCACAAGAAAATGGTACATGAAACAAGTCTTGATTAAGGTCCTTATTACACGAGTGCACGATCATACAAGCCAAAAATATAAAATGGATTTCCTTATATGCATGTATGTGTATCTCAGCCATCCGATCTCGATTAATATGGTGATAAGCCATCTGCAAAAAAGCTACTGTAACTTCTTGATCCCGGGAAAGGAGGGCAGAATTGCAATTAGCGCGTCACCATATCCTACAGGATCTGTTTACAATAATCAAACATGAAAAATATTATTAAATTGTATACGAAGATAAAACATAACCCGTATTGACCAATTCATTAGGATAATTTGTGCATACCACCATCCTCACGGAGTATCTTAATAACTTCTCCGGCTATATCAGACTAAAAACAGAAAAAAAAAAGAAATTAAACAATTAGTAAGATTTTATTTAAATTATTTTGTCACTTAATTTTATTTAGAGAATAATTAGTTAATCATTAAGAACCTCAATTGGAAGCTCTCCACCAAGCTGCTCAATGTAACAAATAACTTGCCCTTCCTTAACTGTTTGCTTCTGTTAGAACAATGCAAGTATAGGAAGAATATTAATGAACATAACCGGAATCGACTAGGCATGTAAACGAACCGAGCGTTCAGTGAAGATTTCGTGAACCGTTAGCCGGGAAGTTTGTTTGTTTAGTTAAAGAACGAAACATGAACAAAATATTTTGTTCATATAACGAAACAAACGAACATGAACACATATCTTGTTCATTCATTTTGTTCGCGAATGTTTGTTTAGTTAAATTTATTTATGTTTATTCAATCAAATTCTTTTATGTTCATTAGTTTACGTATGTTAGTTTGACCGTTTACGTTTGTTAATATATTCATTTTAGATTTTCACTCATTTGAACTTAGTTTAGTTTTAATAACTTTTTAGGTCCAGCACGTTCTTGACACTACTTATAACTGGTTTTAGCTCAGTTAATGCCGTTCGTTTACGTTCATGCACGTTCGTTTATCCTGTTAATGAACGAACATAAAACGAACACAAACATGTTCATTTTCTTAACGAATGAACATGAACAAGAAAAAACACCATTTGTTTCATTGTTAGTGTTCGATCGCTTGTTCGGTTAAAGTTAAATGAACGAATACGAACATGCTCCGTTCGTGTCTATTTGGTTACTTACAAGCCTAGAATCAACCAATTCATAAGTAAACTGGTTATAAAACTCAAAATGACCAACTCTATAGGAAAACCAGCTAATCCAAGTTATCACTTTTTTCATATATTTATTTTTATTTTCTTGGAAGACCAAATAATACAGCTTCTAGCAAATGTTTTATAGTGAAAACAATTTTATTCTTAAGATTTGTAATAATATTTAAAAACCAGAAGTGGTTACCTCTTTGCATGGCGGAGGTACTCGTTTCCCCTTAACGGTTCGTGATCTTCTAAAGTACCCAACCTGCATTGCACATAGAAAATTTAACGAAATATAAAAAAAAACACTTTTAATAATATAAAATTATATTAAAATTTAAATATATTGGTTCTGACCATGGGAGAGGTAATTATAGTCAACCCTTCATCTGCAGCAGTATCAATAATCGTCTGTACCGAAACAGGTTGAGCTTTAGTAATGGCTAGAGACGGTGATGATGCGGACCCGTTTTGTTCAGTTGACTCGACATTTGCAGTGTTGACCGGGGCCGAAACAGGTGGTGGAGAACTTGTATTTTCTACTGCTAAGTTTCTCAGTACATGTAACCGAAATCCACCAAGCTAATACAACAAATAAGTCAAAGAAGATAAAAAAAGTTTGGTTTAGAGAGATAACTGAACATATTTAAGGGACATTATAGTCATTTTACAGGTACTCACTTTCAGTTCAAACTCTGCAATTGAAGTTGTGTCACAAATATCTGTTAGAAGAGACTCCACCTGTTTTTATGATATAAATGTAACAAGTGAAATGTTATACACGATGTGATAACCTTATTGCGCTTTTTAAAACCAAGATTATAAATTTATAGTTTACCTGTGAAGCAGTTGGAGCGAAATGGCTGGTTGATTCCAATGATCTGTCCAACTCAGAACTGTCTTCTAAATCTGCACTTGCTGTTATATATAATAACTTTAAAAAACATGAAATTTGAGTTTTAAGTCGATTAAACCGTAGGGCCATGTTCAATACAAAACCAATCTTATGAACATCAATATTAAACCCTAAATGCATTGGATACATATAACTGACAACATATGAACCATTGATCCCCATTAACATATTAAAATTCACTGTAATTAAACAAATTTAAACTTCAATCTCATGACAAAGAGTACAACTAAAACTATGGATGAGATAATTTTTCCCGAATACCGGTTACCATTACCAAGCCGCTACATACGGTACGGTATTCAATGCCCACTTTTCATAAATTTGGCATTTTCGGTATTTCATATCGATTGAAAAATGAAGAGTTTTCTTGGGTATTAGGTACCCGTGTCCGTCCCTTTCTTTCTCGAATGAATTTGGCATTGTTGTTTGTTGAATTACGAATAAATTTAATACGATTTTTGGTTTCTTGATTACCCTTGATTACGAATAAATTTGATAATGTACCGAAATACTAGTACCTAACCAATACATTCGGAACAATATTCGCCTATTCGGTACCCAGTTTTAGGTGTGCAAGAAACCGAAAAACCGAACCGAAACAAAAACTGAACTAACGGTTTGGTTTTGGTTTTGCATTTAATAAAAACCTAAAAAACCGAACCGATTTCCTAAATTTTTATTTTTTATTTTTAGTTTTAAGTAATTTATAAGAATTTAATAAATATGTAAGTATGTAACTCATATATTTTTGGTCAAATGTATAATAATCTATTCGTTAACAATTAACAAAATTATTTATACCTAAATTCATCATTTTTTGCCAACTTTCTTTTTTCGGTCTAAAATTTTCAAGCTCAAATGGCAAAAACCGAAAAAACCAAAACCGAACGGTTTAAAAATTTCAAAAACCGAAGTTTTGGTTTTATCCCAAAACCAAACAATGTATAATAATCTATTTGTTAACAATTAACAAAATTATTTATACCTAAATTCATCATTTTTTGCCAACTTTCTTTTTTCGGCCTAAAATTTTCAAGCTCAAATGGCAAAAACCAAACGGTTTAAAAAATTCAAAAACCGAAGTTTTGGTTTTATCCCAAAACCGCACCAAACAGCACCACGCACACCCCTTCCAGTTTAGTTCAAATTCGGTATCATATCAGTATTTCCATCCCTAACCAAAATTCCTTACATTGGGCAGTTTTTTCAGGCAAACAAAGGCACCGATACGAAGCTTTCCCGGAACGTTGCGATAACACCAAACCGTCAACTCTTGGAGAATTCGAAAGCCTAATTCCATAACAATTCTGCTGGTGGTGGTGTAAATTAGCTAATTCAATTCTAGCATGACCTAACCTCAAATTATACAGTTTCAAACTCGAAGCCCCAAAGCTACCTGGTTACCAAATTACCAAATAATGTAAGAGCTCAATTTCATAATATAAACATAATTAGAACAAAAGGTGACTTACAGGCAGCAGCCATGGGAACTGGTGAAAGCTAATTGGTGAATAATAATAATAAATTGAATGAGGATGAAAATGGAAGATGAAGATGATATTATTATTTATATTTATTATGAAAGGTGGACTGACTGTGTAGTGTAGTGTAGTGTATATAGTGATTAATATTATCTTTCCGTTTTGTTCGAGGCCCAATTTTCTGGAATTTGGGCTCTTATTCAACGGTAGCCTCAGGTTTTAGGGTTAGGCAAGAAAACATTGGGTGGGTTCAATAGTATACGGTAAATTAAATTGCTTTAGTTTTTGTTTATAGTTTGTCTTAACTAACGAATTGGTTGTGCCGATAGTTTCAACTTTTAACGTATTTGTATCCAACGGTTCGTTACTGATAGATCTTAATGATGTTACTACAGGTCGCCAGAAAAACGTTTTTGGCTGGAAAGCTCACTTTTTTTTTTCTGTAAAACTCAACATTTTCGTCTCAAACATCTTTGTAACCTTAGATCGGACATTTATGACCCTTTTTCAAGTAAAAATCTCAATTATTGAGACCCTAGAATTATTATCAGAATCGATTGGTGGTGCTCAAATGGTGGTGGTTGGTTGGTGGTGGTGGTGCACTAGTGGTGTTCAGGTTGAGTTTACCGAAAAAAATTGACTTCTGGCTAAACACGTTTTTCCGGCGACCAACAAGTAACGGCGTTATGATTCTGTTAGTCGTGGACCGTTGGGAACATATACGTTAAAAGTTGGGACCGTCAGCAGCTAATTTCTTAGTTGGGACCGATAGCGACCAAATGATGATTGATAATTGTGATTAATAAAAAGCAATACACGTTTGTATTAACTATCTTGTGATATGATGAAAGAGACGATGATGTTGCTTATCGTGATATCCATTTCTAAAAGGATCCAATTATAACAGAGAGACGTGCAACTGGCAACAACCTCCTTTTGAATGGTAAAATCGATTGTGCTGAAAACAAAGCTATGGTTCTTTAGCGTCGATGAGTTGCTGTGCACGACATGCTGAATTATTTTTAAGAACGCAACAGCTTCAAGAGCAATAAATATAAATTTATCAAAAGGGAGGGAAATGAATATGTGTTGGTTTTCAATGTAGACTTTCTTATGCTTAGCAACTTCCCCTGATACCGTCTTCAACACGGTCTGGCTAGAAACAAACTCGTTGGCCTAAGCCCGACAAGGTGGACACTCCAGTAAGGTCCACACAAATGACAACATGTGGGTAATTTCGTTTCCGCATTAACGACAACATAGGCAACATCCCATATAAAAAATAAATATGAAGTTGTGTTAAGGTGTTCATTTAAAAGTAGAATATCAGTGATTTTACGGATACCCTTAAAAAAATAACTAGCCATTCAAAATAAATTATTCTTTTTGACAACTTATACAAAGACAAATGAGGGTCTCAATCCACACAAATTGAATGGTAAATTGGTCCATCCAATGGAACCAAAAGCAATTTAATACACCCCAACAAATGTGCATCTCGTTTTCAACTAGTCTATCGTGCAACTACCGTTGGGTTTGAAGATGTTTAGTTATATGCTAGCTTTGCATTTAAAGAAAAGAAAAATATTGAGTTTTATTGAGCTATAGTTTGTGACAAAATAATTAAGTTAAAACATAATATGTTAAACTCGAGCTCAAGTTCTTGTGTTTCTAACTAGCAAGTAATAATACTACTTACGACTGATAAGTCATCTTAGCTTGGTATTTCACCGACCTAGAAACTATTTTTTTTACCGGTTCGCCTTTAACCCAAAAAAGCTCATGACGTAACAAATTGACTTATTTTTTTCTTAACCTTTATAAATGTATTTCTTTTATAAAAGTCTTAAATAACAAATTAACAATAATATCAAATTATCAGGGTCTTTAATAATACAAAAATACCTAACTGGTAATATTCAAGAAAAGAAGCTAGCTTATACGAGCCAGTGAACTAGAGCTGACCAACTCGAGGTTTTATACAAGAAAGTTATAGTTACTAGTTAGTTTGCATTTGGCTCAAATATTTATACGAGCCTGTGAGCTCAGACAAAATCAAAATGTAGTAATTTAATAAATAAAAACCCTAAATGGCTAAATGTGTAAGAGAATTAGCTTGACAAAATCTAGAATTTACTATTTGGTTAGATACTGTTTCAACTTATTTTAGGTTATCTAATTGAATTCGAAAATAATAAGAAGATTAATACCATACTTTATAGAATTATTAAAAACATAATTTAAAATTTGTATTCAACATACATTTATACTTAAGTGAACTGAACAAAAAACATGGGTGGGTACCTGGTACTATAGTAGTGTTGTAGAAATCGCTAGTCGGACAGTGAGATGGAGACTGACGATTAATCGGGATTAATCAGATCAGACTTTAATGTATACTCTTCAGTTATACACACACACACATTTTTATATGTAATTTTCAGTTTTATATATATGCATATACATTTTAACTGGAAATTGACCATAATCTCATTGAAAACCGCTAAATTTGGCTGAAATCTCGTCGGAAACCGTCGATTTTGACAGGTTCCTTGCCCAAAAAAATGCCGACTAAGCCCGAGTAATCTTTAGTTTCGTTGTATTTGACCATTGACCGAGTAATTGGCTAACTAGCCCAAAGTTATTCAGTGGGGTGGAGACTAGCATTTAATCGAGGATTAATCATCACATACTCAAAATTTTTGCAACACTGGTACTTGGGTGACTCGGGTCTAGAGGTGCACAACCAGGTTCTGGTTCCTGCCCGTACCCGACCAGCGGGTACAGACCTAATTTTGGGTTTCTCCTTGGACTTATACCTAAATCGGACCCGTCGGAACCGATTCCACCTTTACCCTGTCAAAACATGACCAAACCTACCCGAGAAAACCCAAAACCCGTAAAATACCCGACTATACCCGAAACTAGTTTTAGAAAATACCTGGTTTGGCAGTTTGTGCACTTCTTACCTCTACTTGGTTGTATTGAAAGATATTTGGGCACAAGTATTAGACTTTGGGCTTGTGATAATGCCAAATATATTTAGGCCCAAGTATCCAAAACACAAACGACCCATTCGCTGACTGACACGTAGCTCACGAGCGGCATGCTTTTGTGTACGGATATTTAAACACACAAATACACATGATTCACGCTTCATGTAACCCTGCGTACCGTAGTAACCAGTCCACAAAATTCGGTTGTTCGATTAACAATATCAGGTTCGATTTATTATTATAATTATTATTAGTATTACTGTTTTGAATGTTTCAATTACTCGAATATATCGTAGTTGTTATGAATTAGGTTTTGCATAATTGTATGATGATATATAGATCCGGTTTAATAGGACCTGGTGATTTCATTCATGATGTTATATTATGAATCTGTAATTGTGATTATGAATGATGTGTTTGACTGTACGGTGGAACCCTAAGTGTATGTTTACACCGTTGGATTGTAGTTTGAGCGTAATTAGGCTAACTAGTTAACTTAATAAGCTATAATCTCACTTTCACATTTAGATTAGCAATCAGGTTTGATTTATAGCTTCAATTAAGGCTTTGATTAGTGTTTTGAGTGTTTGATTTCGCGAATATATCGCACTTGTTATGAATTAGGTTTTGTATGTATACGTTTAGGTACGGTTTGATAGGACCTGGAAATTTCAGTTATTATTAGTGTTTTAATCTCGATGTTACGGCTGGAATATTTAATTGTGATTTAGAAAGATGTGTATGAGTGTACGTGATGTGATTGAGAATAGCTTAGGTGGAAATTTGGGCGGTGGACCCTAAGTGTATGTTTATGCTGTTGGATTGTTGTTTGAGCGTAATTAGGTCAAAACTTGAATCTCATGGTGTATATACATACAGATTAGAATTATATCAGTTGCTATATTGTACAGTTGATTGTGATGAACAATTTTCTTCCCCTAGTTTCTGAATTGTGGACATAAATTTGTTGTTTCACATGTTTTCTTTCTAGAAAAGAATTAGAGGTTAATGTGATTCCCATCCATTCCACATCCTGATGTTAATGATCTCAATTTTACATCTGGAATCTGTATATGTGATTATGAAATATGTGTATGACTCTATGTGATATGATTGAGAATAATTGGGTGGAAGTTTGGGCGGTGGAACCCTTAGTGTATGTTTACGACGTTGCATTGTAATTTGAGCATAATTAGGTTAAAATTTCAAGTTAATAAGCTATAATTCCAATTTTAAACTTGAATTTCATGGTAGTGTACCTACAGATGGATTTATATCTATTAGGATGCAGATTCTAGAAGATTATTTAATTGAATTTGAGTATTATTTGTATTAGGACTGTAATCGGTTCCATATATAGATTAGGTCAAATGTATCTATATATATTGTGCAAATTGATTGGCACTGAATCGAGTTCTATTATTCACCTTTTACAATGTATAAGATACATAATACATTTGACCTAATTGATATATGGAACGGATTACAATCATAAAACAATCAGTTGCATAATGTACTGTTGATACAGATGAACAATTTTAGTTATCTAATCTGTTATTTGTGAATATAGATTTGTTTTCCACAGCTTTTCTTTCAAGAAAGTAATTAGAATTTAATGTGATTTTCAATCATTCGTTTATTCAATGTTAATGATCTTTGTGTATAAACGAATTATATTGGTGATAATGGTGGAATAGTGGAATTTGGGCTATACATGTAATTATTCTTGAAGTTAAAAGAAACAATGAATGCCTTGTAATCTATAATTCTCGAGACAACGCCTAATTGTTTTCACCATACAATATTTGAATCTTTATTGTACAATATAATTGACCATTTGTGATTATGTTTTGTAGTGGCTGATTTGTGAAATCGTGAAGATGCCCAAAGAGAGAAGATCATCGTGTTGTAGGTGCGGGGCGTCTCCCTATTCCCGTTACAACAGTAATAATAAAACAAGTACACACAAATCACCCTCTCAACCAATTATAAATGAAACCGAATGTGAAGAAGCTAGATGCCCTATATGCATGGAACACCCACACAATGCAGTCCTCTTACTCTGTTCATCTCATCAAAAAGGATGCCGACCGTACATGTGCGACACGAGTTCCCGCCACTCAAACTGTCTTGACCAGTTTCGCAAGTCAACAAAGCTCGTTTGCCCGTTATGCAGAGGTCAAGTCAGTGGATGGACCGTCGTAAACCCTGCTCGCCAGTTCATGAACTCGAAAACAAGAACTTGCTCACTTGGCACCTGTGATTTTTCGGGAAATTATACTGAGTTGAGAAAACACGCCAGGCGTGTTCACCCGCGTGTTAAGCCGACGGATGTTGACCCTGAACGGGAACTCGAGTGGAGAATATTGGAAGAAGATATTGAGCAACAAGACATGCTCGGTATGCAGTTTGAGCCTGGTGATGATGATGATGTTGATTTTGATGATGATGCAAATGAATTCATGGATCTTGCGAGCCCGATTTGGGATAATGATTATGCAATCTTTATGCGTAGTTTCGAATCGAATATATCGAATCTTGAAAATGTGTTGTCTGTATTTGATTCGGCTTCAGATGATAGTTCGTTTTTGGATGATTGGGACAGCATGTTTGACTTTGCACTACATGAATCAGAGACTATAGAATCTAACATGTCAAGAGAGAATGCCCGAACCGCAAGAAGCAGAACCCCGACACGTATAGAATCTAACATGTCAAGAGAGAATGCCCAAACCGCAAGAAGCAGAACCCCGACACGTATAGAATCTAACATGTCAAGAGAGAATGCCCGAACCACAAGAAGCAGAACCCCGACACGTGTTGGACAGAGGTCAAACGGTCAACCAAGCTCGCGTAACCGTTAGGTACAGGCAACCACATTGTTAGCTCAAATCTGCCTTAGTTTTTTATTTTTATGATATTGTTTGAATACTCTTGGAGAGTAATGTCTGGGTATCTTTAAGACTTGCTTCTAGTATTCTGCTACTTTGATGATATGTTTTTTTTTATATATAACAATTTCTGTCTTGGTTCATTTGCATTCTGATTTACTTGTAGAACTTGAGTGGATTCATTTTAAATGTAAGTATGTATATCTATCAATGTATGTGACTATGTTGAGCTCGAATTAAGCTAAACTTAAGTTATATGTGGGTTGGGCGGGGTGTAAATGAGCTCGTTCTTCCATTTCTTTTCCAAAACAGTCACATATACGACTTGCATAAGCTAAACTTTCGTCTTCGACATGTTATATTGTCGCTTTCTACAATAATAAGAAGTTCTTTGATTCCCATTCTTCCATTTCTTTTCCAACACAGTCACATAAAAATAGTTACTTCCACCAAATCATCGGTTGTTTACCGTGAAAAGGTCTTGAGTCGTTTGATGAAGCCCATCATTAAAGTATATGGCTAACCCAATAACAAAAGTTTCGTAAAGAGGACTTAGCCGCATAACTTAGTATCATCATACTTGTGTGCGCGAGTAACCACTCCGATAAAATATGGACACAAGACAATTTTTGTATGTTTGATTCAGATTTCATGTTATGAGCAATCTTACGCATCAAAATCGGGTCCACTATATGTATTCTTTTTTAATGTTTGTAAGTGAACACTAAAAAAAAAGGATTCAATTTAGGGAAAAAGAAGTTGAAATTAAACTAGGGTAAGCATGAAACCAAAAAACATGATTTGAAAATTGAAAAACCAAATCAATTAAACCAAACTCAAACCAAATTTAAAAGTTGAACTAGTCTTACATGTAATAAAAATCGAACCGAATTCATAAATTTACATTTTTTTTTATTTTCTAATTAAAGTAACTTATAGAAATTTATACTTTTTCTTTTTACAAATTTTTAATTTTACATTTTGATCTAAATTTTGCAAGCTAACACGTTGCAATGTGTGTGATTCAACATTTCTACGCATATTTTCCCCAGTTTAACGGCCTCGTCGCAACGCGTGGGTTCTAGATCGACTTAGTTATTGTCTTGTGACTCTTGTCTCTTACATTTAACTTGCCTATATGTTTTTACGTATACTTTTCATTCGGTTTTATATTTTCATTTTTCATTTTCCTTTTTATTTGAGTTTTTTTTATTTTGATGGTCTTAATACTAGTAAGTATTTAATCATTATCTAACCAAACGAGTTAGCCCCAAATTCAATATCTTGGGACAAATTTATTTTCAACTCAAAATTTTAAAGCTTAAATTAAACATATAGAAACCAAACGACTTTTGGTTTTTAACTTAGTTTTAGCCCAAAACCGACACAAGCCAAACCGCACACGAATAGAACCGCAGTTCTCGAAAACATAAAACCCCAGGTCAGGGCCGCAAAGGGTGAAATCATTTTCGGCGAAAACGATCATCAAATAATATTACACCGGTGAGGTTTCTTCTTCAATTTCACGCTTAAATCTTAATATTAATATTCCACCACACGAATAATCATTACAGAAGACTAATCTGTATTCGTCTTCGTTAACATATTAATTTAAGTATTCAATTAACTAATCCGTGTTTATTGATTTGGTGCAGAGTTTTATCTGTATTGCGATGGCTAGGGTTTTATCAAATATGCTGGTCAACAGATTTAGGTCAATGGAGTACGCTCGCACAACTGCATCGGTACGATTATATGATATAAAATTAGGTGTTTAAGCAACCTCGAGCTCGGCTCGTTTTGACTTACGAGAGCTCGAGCTTGGCTCGGATCGTTTATCATGTGTTAATTAATTCATATACGTTTCTAATTATCTTTTATATATTCTTAGAAAAAATTTAAAATGAGCCTAAGCATGACCCGAGCTCGTGTAGTACCTTAAAAGAGCTGGAGCTTGTCTCATTAAGGCTTGATGAGCCTCAACGAGCAGCTTCCCGTACAAGGCTTGAGCTCGCCTCAGGCTCAATAACTAAACGAACTTTGTTTGAGGCATGGACTCGGCTCGTTTTGAGCCTTTTATCTATCCGATCTCGAGTAGCTAATGAGCGGCTCGACTTGTTTGCACCCCTAGATAAAATATCGATTTGCTCAAGTTGTTAGGTTTTCGTATATTTATTTTTTCTAATTAGGGCTGTAAGTTTGTTTAATTTGATGTTCTTGCCTTTAGTATATGCTCTTATGCAATGAATTGATTAGAACTGACGATAAGTAGTTTCTGTTTGACAAATTTATTTGGTGAAAGAGCAAGTATTGTAGAATATGTTAATTTTTCTGTAAAATTGAGGGTTCATGTCAAGTTTAGTTATTGATTACCGATTACGATGGAGTTTTATGAGTAGCTAGGGTTTGGAACTTAGATGTTGGATGAATTTTTCATTGTATATTTGGATTATTCAGATTGGTGATATATTTAGATGTTAACGCTTGCTAAATGGTAGGCCTGTAAACGAACCGAACATCTTGTTCATTTAATTAAACGAACGAATGAACATGACCACGTGTTTTGTTCATTCATTTATGTTTGTTTAAATTTTAATATATACATGAGTAGTTATGTTTATATTAATATATATGTAAGTAGTTCATTCAGAGTTCATTTTAGCCGGTTCGCAATAAAATAAAATTTCTTTTTAGGCTACTTAGGCAAAAAAAACTTTTTAGGTTAAGTAGTTTCAGTCGGAGTTTGTTTACGCTCGTGAACTGTTGGTTTAGGTTTTAAAAGAACGAACATGAACATGCTTTTTTCTTGATGAACGAACGTGAACACAAAAAAATGTTTGATTTTATGTCCGTGTTCGGTTTAACGAACACAAACATGATCCTGTCTGTATTCGTTCAATTTGTTTACAAGCCTTTAAAATGGATTACTTTTTTTAAAAAATATTAATGCTTGCTAGTACCAATTTTGTATTTTCTTACACAAAGGTCTTTGTTTCAATCAATTAGGCCTCTGGATCATTCTTGCAGCATGGGATGAGATTTTCAACTAGTGTGCCTAATGATCCTGATACACATGATGATTTCAAGCCCACAAATAAGCTTGAGAATTCTGACATTACTCTGAAGGACATTGTTGAGCAGGTTGGTGGTGGTTCATGAGTATATCATATCATGAACCTATTTTTATATTTCAGTTTGATTTTTTTTGTGTAATTGTTACATGTTTTAGTTGTAATGTGTAGGATGTCAAGGACAACCATGTGATGATTTATATGAAAGGGGATCCAGAGCAACCGCGCTGTGGATTTAGCTCATTAGCAGTCAGAGTATTGAGTGAATATCGTAAGTTCTCAAGTCATAAAGTTGCTTTCGGTATATTATTTTTTGTCAAACTAAACAAAAAAGAGCTTTTTAAACTATAATCGTTTACAAGTTAACATTATTGCTCTTAATCTCAAGCTAATTTTAGAGGTTAATGCAGCGCCTTTGGTTGGTTCTATTAGTCTATTACTAGAACATTTTTTTACAAAAAATAAAAAAAGGCAATTTGTGCACGCATACTATAGATCTTAAAAGTTAAAATGAATAACAACCAATATAAATTATTTCATCCACAAGTTCCATAACACGTCTGCATATTTGATTATATGAATAGTAATAATCCTCAAATAAATAGGTAACAATCACAAACTATTCTAGAAGCCCATATTTAATTGCCAAATTTGCTTCACTTTTGCATATTAGCTAATTCTACTTTATTTTCCATCAAGATTATGTATATTTTAATAATTTTGAGTATTGTTGTGTTTTTGTCACAGGAGTCCCCATACATTCAAGAAACATATTGGAAGATCCCAAGCTTAAGAATGCTGTAAAATCTTTCAGGTAATAAGCAATTGACATGCAAATTTGGTTTAACTTGAAGCAGCTTTCTTTTTCTAGTCCATATCTTTTAATTTTTATTGATTATTCTAATTTGTTTGTACGGTTTCTGTGCAGCATGTGGCCGACGTTTCCTCAGATATTTATAAATGGAGAGTTCATTGGAGGATCAGACATCATTCTCAGTATGCATCAGGTGAGTTTCTGCAGCTTTTTTTTCATATTACGGTTTATATCACATGTTAGTTTATAAAATGTGAAAAACGTACCGCTCAAAACATTTTTGGTTTATGCAGAATGGTGAGCTGAAGGAGAAGCTAAAGGCAACAAAATCTTCAGATTAGACAGGTTTCTTGCTGCTTGATGATATTCAGGTTGCTATGTTTTAAGTTGTTATTTTAAAGCACGATTCTTATTACCACCGAGTGTTAAAATAAATGTTACTGTTGACATTTTAGTTTATGTGACATTGAGATTTATTTATGTTTGTTGATTCTTGTTGGTAGTCTTCATGAATCTTATATGTGCCTTAGAAATGTCGATTGTCGGGTTGATGGGTTTAATTGATAAGACTCTTTAGCGCAGCTTGTATATTTGTCATAAGCATTAACCACAATTTGGACAAATCATATAGCTAGACGTACATCGTGTAGTCCATTATATAAGTTAACCTGAACACATGATAGACATAAAGCCTAAAACTTGCTTAACAAAATGAGTTAGGAGGTAGTGTATGTGATTATTTAGACCGTCTAACTTACACCTTTGAGGCTTTGACATCTTTGACAAACCCAGACCCGTTCGGTTAAAAGCCTTTGGTCCTTATTAGTAACAGTCTGGAAATATACACCTTTGCCATAGGTATGCACTATGGAGAACGACGTGTGTTTCATAATTACCAGGTAAACAAGTTAAGATATGTTTCAAAAAGTATGCCAAAGCAGCGTGCGGTATTCAACAACAAAAGTGTTTGGGGTCGCATGTAAAAGTAAATCGTCTAGTCGTCACATAAGTGTATGAATCTTTGACCTCTAGAAGTTCATGCAGAAATGGGTTGGTGTAAGTTCATACATCGAGTTAAACCTGACAACCGTCATTAAATTGCTTACGTTTTGATCGGGTTCTAACAAAAGCTATTACTTTAGTTGGAACATTTTGAAGTTATCTGAATAACCTGAACACGCAAACCTATTTATCTAAATAAGTCAAAAGGGTCGACGAGCTGTAATCAAATTAGAAACGTGTTAAAACATTACTTAGATGGTCCTTGATCTTTCCGTTCATGAAAGCCAGGGCCATATAGGCATCATGACCTTGCAATGAAAATGCCAAAACGGTTTCATACGTGACAAACTGACGATTATGAATCTAAAAAAAGGCAAAACTATAAACATAAAAATTGAAAGCACTTAGGTTCTGTGCCATTAATTATTCTGAATGCATTCAAGCAATAGTGTGTGCAATTCCAATACACAAACCGCATGCCCCAAATCCCAGAATTCACAAACAAAAAATATCGTCTGCATGCTCATTCATACCTAAAACCAAACAGTAAACAAAACAAAACGCAGAACCCTTGAAGAAGCTGCAGAACGTTGAAATCTCTCAGATTCTTATTCCGCCATATTAAACTTTAGAAAATGCAGTCAGTGATGATGATGATGTTCATCTTCATCAAGCCCATCTGGAAGTCCGCCCGGGCCCACTACTTCCAACTGTAAACCACCAAACCCGTGTTTAATATAAAAAGCATGATAAAGAGTGTAGTCAGATTAAAACAATCCAGCTTGTTAGTTGTTTCCGGAAATGAGCACGCATTTTAGTTTTAAGCCAAATGGACAAAAAACTTATATTTGAAGATGAAATAATATTTAAAGAATAATAACAATTTAATCAAAATGACACAATTTAATTAAATAAATGTTTGCCTAAATAGTTGAGCTGCACTCACCACAAAATATTGGGAGCATACTGGGCATTCATGCGGTTCACCTTTCTTTAGCCAAAACCAAACAACATCATGCTCATCCTCTATGACAAAAAAAAAAAGAACATAATATTGTTAATAAGCTATTATATATATAGAGTACATTCTTCATAATTACAAAAAAAAAGAGAGAGAGAGAGAATTGACTCACCGCCTTCAGCTCCAGGGCAGCCAACAATTCTTTGGTCATAGTAAGATTTGACCACAGCAGGTGCTTCCTATAAACAACAGACAATCACAGCTTCAGCAACAGTTCAGACATCAAAGCCGCAACAAATTAAACACAAAGTATATAAAACTCGATACATTTTTTATGATGCTTTCCTTAAGTAAAACTAAATAAGGCGAACATCAAAGTAGAAATAATACACAGTTTGTTATGATGCAGGAAAGTCCGATTAAAGAGTTTAAAGACGACGTGTTATAATCATGTGCACTTACTTGTAAAGTATAAGGAGTACCTTAGTGAATGCAGTATAGTAGATAAATATATAGGTCTTAGTACATATAGGGGCATAGTGCATAGCTTAGTACACATATGGCATACTGCATAAGAACAAGAATATGATTCTTGCTTAAATATCAAAGTAGATACAGGATACTATTATGCATGACACGTTACATTAGACTGATGATATCTCATATGATAAGCAAACAGCTAACTTATATGCTATTTTCATGTACATTCTGCAAACTAACATTACTTACTAAGGACCCAGGCATTAAAAATATGTATGTACAACTAAGCAGTTAATGCGGAAAAATATCGGATATCGGTCGACCGATATTTGAGATATAAATTATCTTGGTAGGATATCGGTAATTTTAATATCATGCAAAATTTATATATACAGCACATTAACACTAACAATTCAGTATACTCTCCTACTATTAACAAATTATCCTTTTGCAACTTGCAAAACACTAACAATTGTAGCAAGTAGGAACTGATTAAGACTCAAAACACTACATTAAACACTAAAACTTGAAAATTAAGACTTAAAACACTGATATCGGGAATATCAGTCAATATCGCCAATATTATCGGTACCGATATTTCACACAAGAACTAATAACTGATGATTCAAATCAACGGCACACATTATATAAGTTATAAGCATCAAAATCAATCCAATAAAACTATCATTTCAATTAATATTATCATTCTACTTACCTTGGTACCAAAAGGACCTTCAGGAAAATTGATATCCAGAATATCCCGTCCCTGATTCCACACAGCAACAAACAACAAATCAACATCAATCTCCACAAATTTATAAACCGCAAACATGGTTGTAAAAATCCTTAGGCACCGATTAATTTCAATTAATCCCGATTAAACTCCACCGCCCAACTGGCCATTACCAATGTTGTAAAAATCCCAATTAATCACTAGTCTCTACCACACCGACTTGTCGCCAATTAATCCCCATTTGTTCAAAATCGGTCAAAATAAAAAAAAAATTATACATAAAATTTAAAATATATATGTATATTTGAAAATTTACATATAAATTCCAATCCGACTAATCACACTATTAATCCAATTAATCGCTAGTCTCTACCACACAGACTTGTCACCAATTAATCCCCACTTGTACAAAATCAGTCAAAATTAAAAATTTTATACATATAATTTGAAATATATATATATATATATGTATATTGTATATTTGAAAATTTACATATAACTTCCAATCCAATTAATCGCTAGCCTCTACCACACAGACTTGTCGCCAAGTAATCCCCATTTGTACAAAATCAGTAAAAACTGAACATTTTATACATAAAATTTGAAATATATATGCATATTGTATAAATTTCCAATCCAATTAATCCCGACTAATCCCTATTAATCCGATTAATCACTAGTCTCTACCACACCGACATGTCGCCAATTAATCCCCATTTTTACAAAATCGGTCAAAATATATAAAATATATATATGCATATATGAAAAGTTACATATAAATTCCAATCCGATTAACCACTAGTCCCTACCCCACCACCCGACTGGCGATTTCTACAACACTGACTACAAATACCACCACAAAACAAACGACTGACCTGAAGCTCAGCTTCAAGCTCCTCACGCTCATGTCCAGTCGCAATCGGCATCACATCTTCCACCTTCTTCGACACATTTCCTAAAAATTAACACCAACCCATTAACCAATTCAACAAGATACAAAAAACCCATTAACCAATTCCACAAAATACAACAAACCCATTAACCAATTCCACAAATTAACACCAACCCATTAACCAATTCCACAAGATACAACAAACCCATTAACCAATTCAACAAGATACAACAAACCCATTAACCAATTCCACAAGATACAACAAACCCATTAACCAATTCCACAAAATACAACAAACCCACATCCAGAATCACATATTAACCACAGATCTGACCGAAAATTAAAAAACAATTACCGGAATAATTACAAATAATAAAAGTCGTCGCCGATGGACGGAGAGTCAGCGGCGAGAATGTGGGTGTGATGAGACGGGTGGGTGTGGCGGCGGATCGGAGGGATAGTAGTTTGGATGATGCTCGTTTCCACATGGTTATAGTTGTTATCGGTGGTTGTTGTTACCGGAACCCTAGGTTTACGACGGCTGATTTGAATCGGTGATTATATAATATTATTTGTGTGTGTGTGTGTGTGTGTGTGAAAATGATGTGGAAAATAATAAAGGTGAAATGAGATGAGGAATTTGGGTTAAGAGAGTGAGGTGATCCGCTGTGAGCGGGTGCATAGAAGGTTTTGATAAAGTTGTAAGTTATGCAGCTATTGTTGTACCTTGCACTCTTTATAGTGTGTGCACAAAACCGAAAAAGACCGAACCGAAATCGAAAAAACCGAACCGAATTATAAACTGACGGTTCGATTTTTAACTTTAGATAAAAATGAAAATATTGGTTTTGGTTCGGTTTCGTGTTTTGTAATTAACCGAAAAAACCGAACCCAACAGAAATAATAAAAAATGAATAACCATTAAAACAAAATCTGTCAATGATTGTTTGTTTAATTTCAACATATGGTTAATAACAAATATATTTAGTTTGAGCATGTGGTCAATAACTAATAATATTGGTAGTTTTAGTTTTGATTTTAAATGTATTTTTTATTAGCTTTTAATATTTGAGATCTAAATATTCAATATCATATTAGTTATCGGTTTAAATAAAAAAAATGTCATACCCAATTTCAATATCTTGGGTCTAAGTTTTTTTTTTTTTTTTTTTTTGCTCAAAAAGTTTTGGCTTTATTAGCAAAACCGAAAAAATCGCATCAAAATTCCGAACTGAACTCAAAATTTGAAAATCGAAAAACCCGAAACCGAACGGTTTTAAAAAATCATAAAACGTAATTTTGGTTTTCTGCTCGGTTATAATGAAAAACCGCATCGAATCGCATCACGCACACCCTACTTTATAGGAAAATTATTAAAACAGTGTAAAGTAAAACTTTTATTATTATTTTTCAATAAAAGTTGGTGGTGTTTTATGGGTAGAGGTGCACAAATCGGGTTTTTTCTAATACCCGGGTTCGGGTATGGACTGGTTTCGGGTATGATCGGGTATTGAAAAATTGGGTATTGAGAGAAATCGGGTAGGGTATTGAGGAGAAAACCTCAACCCTATGTACCCGGGTAGGGTATGATCGGGTTCGGGTATAACCGGGTATTGGAACCGAGTATTTGTTCACGTACGACCGGATATTAATACCCGGTTTTAAATTTGTAACTTTTATTTCATTTTTAAATTTGTTTAAATTTTATATTTGCTTTGTAATTTATAAAAACAATTAAACTATATTACAAAAACCATAAATCAACTTAAATACAAATTATTTACTTAATAATATGCATTTTAAAAAAACTTTAACATAAAAGTTGTGAAGTAAAATATACTATAAATACTCATGTATTATTTTGGGTATTAGAAAATTGGTATCAGGTATCGGGTATAACCGGGTATGGGTATAGGGTATGACCGGTTCCGGGTATTTACGGGTATAAATCGGGTACGGTTCCGGGTACGGGTATTGAGCTCAAAAAGCATACCCTATCCATACCCTACGGGTAGGGTCGGTTCCGGTTTCGGGTATAGAATACCCAGGTATAAAAAAAACCAGTTCCGGGTATTTTTTTCGGGTCCGGTTCCGGGTACGGGTTTTTTGTGCACCTCTATTTATGGGATCCAGCCATCTAGGTTTGATTTTTGCCCACATTGTTTAGTTTATGCGGCAATAATTGGATTATTGAATTGAACGAGTTTTATTTCACAGACGAGTGTTCACGTGCATTGACCTTAGGTGAGGGTTTTCTCATGATCGAAAGACGAATGTATCTCGATGTGGTGAATTTTGTCAGTATCTCATTTAGAGAATTCGTTGACCGCTAAAAAAATTGTGAAAAGGATTCGATTTTAATAAAAAGCATAGGTATAATTACTAACTGCGGTTTTCTGAAACGATAAGTGAAGACATGCGATACTTATACATCACGATGTTATATGTAAAACATCGTCTTGCATCTAAAAGACTTGTATATGCTTGATGGTTAGGTAACTTTGACCGATAAAACATATGTTTTGAATAGGCCTATACAAGTCATGTAAACACCTATATGAGTCATAAAGAAACCCATACGAGTCATATGGCCTAAATGGATCGCATAGGCCTGAGGCTTTGTGCGAGATCATGGCCTATACATCTCGTGTAAGTGTAGGTAACAAATCAGGTCTGACACCTAAGTACATGTACATCTTGTATAGGCCTATAATGATCATATGAGCCCTGATAGGCTAGTGTTTGAATATAACATCTCTAACTTAAAAGACAACTTGGGTGAGTGGGTGGATGTTTTCTTCTTTTCCAAAACAATTAATCAGTTAAGTCTTTTTAGTGTTTCGTTAACAGCCTAAAGGGTGTCTTTATTTTTGTAATTATCATAGGTTTACTTTGGGTATTCAAAGGTAGACTCAATTTGAAGGTAGAATCATGTTTTGTAATAAACATTACTCTATTCAAATCTTATTAAAACAAAATGCAAAACTTAAAATTCAGAAACTAACAATCCAACATTCATTAGATTGTTCATCCATGATAATTTAAAAGATACAAATATTAAAAAATGAAGATATTAGAAACATATATTATTAATAGAAAATTTAACTGGTTAAACAGTCAAATAATCCTACTGACCACCTCGTGCCAATGAATCCCTTAGGCTATGTGTAACGGGGCGAGATTCAGAGGCGATAGATTGGAGGAACACCGCCCCCAGGCGATATTTGGGCGATTGAGGGGGGGGGGGGGGGTTGAGAACTTTTTGCCTGTTCTTGTTGATGTTATATTATTATTACTATAATAGTGTGTGTGTGTGTGTGATATATATACATATATATGTATATGAGGCTACAAAACAATTACACCCTTAAAACAAAAACTCACATTTTGCTGACTGAGCGTCGCGTGACGTCCCATTTTAGAACACCTCCACTACACATAGCCTTAGATCGTTCCAGAAAGTCGACACGTCCTTCAAACAACCAATAGTTCCATCGGTAGTTTCTCTCTCGCACTCCATTCGGATTCATTTTCTTTCGGTATGTGATGTTTGAAGCCTCTCGAACACAAAGATGTTAAGTGTTCACATTTTACTTTTGATTTTATTATGCATCGTACTACACAAACACACATGTACATTGTACACTTGTACTTCTTTTCTTCAATCATATGTACTAGCCAATGGAGGTTGATGATTACCTAAATCCACAAGATACCAAAATTGTGACACCACGTGTCACACTTTCATTGACTAAGATTATAACACGTCAATTTTGTTTATTTTATATTTTTATGACCACATATTTAAAGGTAAAACACGTAACAAAGTGTAAGTCCAAATATATGTTAGATTATCTTTTGAATGGTTATTTTAATGGGCCTACGATCCAAACAAACTAAAGCCCAAACACAAGTTCAAATGTACTAGACCCAAATAACATAACCATAAACGAGCCCAATAACTCAAACAACCCACTAATTAACTAAATGGATCACAACGCTCATGTGACGTTGGTATTGGGTATTTAAAACATTTAATAATGGCCTATCGAGCAGGGTAGAGGATGATAGTGTACGTCAGGTGGGCCAAGGTTACGGATGTTCAAAAAGGCCGCGGCTCACGGCTCGCTTGAAAATAGCTCGAAAAAAGTTCGGCTTGAAAAGCTCGATTCTAAATGAACTCGACTTGACTCGGCTCGATTTTTAAACGAGCTGAGCTCGAGCCAGGGTCAGCTCGGCTCGTGGCTCGGTCTTGGCTCGACTCATTAGCTTGGCTCGTTTAGATTAAACCATCAATTTTAATATCTATATATTAAATAAATAAAAATTATACATATATTATGTCACTCGATACCTGAAACCTTATAAAAGAATAACTAAAATAACACATATAAAGTTATAAATTCTCTAGTTTATAAATTTTATATAATATATATGTTAAAATTATAACTTTTGTCTTTTATATATCAAAATTTGTAAAATACAAAATAAAAAAAATTTAAAGGAGCTCGAGCTCGATTTTTCCGCTCGATAAACAAAACGAGCCGAGCTCGAGCCAGCTCTATTAAGTTCGAGCTCGAGCACACTCTGGCTCAACTCGACTCAGCTCGTTGACAGCTCTAGCCCATGCATACTAAGTTTACAGTGACACTCGGCCTGACCACCCACTAATTGAATACGAGAAATTTGTAAACAATGGTGAATTTGATTCAAAATGTATTAAAAAAAACATAAACGAGCTTGGGGGCTCAAATTTTCAGCTGAAAATGTTTAAATTTACAATACTAATAAATTTTTCAGACAAAAACGTGTTAATTTACACTGTTGCCCAAAAAAACAGTGGGGGATGCGAAGCCACTCCGGGCCCTCGCTATACTTCTCTCATGTTTGCAAAGATCAGAAATTGTTAAATAGAAAGGTAAGAGAGGACTAAATGGACTATTTATAGTCACTTATATTTTCAAGAGACCCACGAGCAAAGTACTATCACTAAAACAACATCTTACATCCAAACATGTAATAGCACCTTACTTTCTAAGTTGTTATAAGCCTAATATTAGAAACTTGGTTACTATTGTGTAAAAGTTTGTCTATAACGATTTTGGGACAATGTCAGTCTGTCAGATCTAGAATTAACCAGTATAAACTATGAAGCTTCGATTATATTAGGCATTTATTGTTTTTACCGTACATGTCTTTAGAGGTTTATCTTATAATCTTAGATCTTAAGCCTAACAATCCAACATTTATTTATCCTTTAGACTGAGAACTTATATTTGATAAATATAAAGCTCATGATGAGCATAAATATAGATTGACAAAATGCTTGATTTAATTATTAAGCATATTTGATAAATCATATCCGCTCAAATAATATTATTAGAAAGGTAAAAAAGTCTAAAATGTTAGAAGTATTTAGGTGCATTGAACTTTAGTTAAACTAGTTTAGATATTGGTGTGTACTAATGTGTAAGATTGTAAAAATAAACAAAGACGTCGTAACACAATTGTGTTAGATGTAGGCATGTAGCTATCGGACATTCACAATTTTAAAAATAAATTAAGCTAGAAAAGAAAACAAATACGAAGTGGAAAGAAATTACAATACGTAATTAGTATAATTGAAATTAAAAATGTAAAGAACGGGTAGAAGATGAGATGTGGCACACACCCTGACATACTACAACACGTCACTGACTTTTTTCTAAAGAAGAATTAATAAGTAATCAGGTATATTTGAACCCAAGATCTCTCAACCCTTATGATATTTTAAAGGCTGTCTTTGTTAACAAACCATCAACCAGTATTAATGTAAATATGTAATTGTAAGTAGTGTGCATGTATAGTATCAAATAATAATGGTGTATAGACCTATAATTCCTGTAAGCCGTATTTTCTTTTTAACGAACTAATTGAACTCACTAATCGCACTTTTAAATCCACAATTATTTTTTAAATCATCATACCATAGTGAGACACTGAAGAAACACTAAATGACCCGGCAGATTACGGATAATCTTAGGGTTAAGTAGATGTTTCCCACGAGGGTTAGGTCCGACAAAGATGGTTATTCTTCTTGACCTGCAAAACAGACACCGTGAGCTCGTCACTGAGAAGGGGGGGGGGGTTCCTCCTTGTGACCACCCTCCGGCGTGAGAATCAGACTAGATTGCTCTGAATATAAGTGTATATTGAGAGAAATAGCTAGAGAGAAGATAAGATAAGATGATGATACCGTTCCAAGGTGTTGGAGTATTTATAGCCGAAGGTAGGTTTCCAAGCAGGTACGGCCAGCTGTATAATATTCCTTTTC
This sequence comes from Bidens hawaiensis, assembly GCF_021521415.1. Classification (NCBI taxonomy): domain Eukaryota; kingdom Viridiplantae; phylum Streptophyta; class Magnoliopsida; order Asterales; family Asteraceae; genus Bidens; species Bidens hawaiensis. Next base: position 2,743,892 of record NW_027491045.1, read on the forward strand.
CACCAACTACGGGCTATGTACGTGCCACGATGGGAGTTGGTGGGTAGGCAGCGGCTGATAGTGACATTTTGTACTAGAGCGTGCTCCTCCTCGTACTATTGTCGGTGAGCTGTCACCCTGTGATTGGTTCATGGGCTGCTTTGGTCAGATCTTGTCTATTTTGTCCATACCTTGGCAGGCATAGTACAAAAGATCTGCCAGAAGCGTACGGACTAGCTCTTTTGGGCGGGAATATTCCCGCCCTGCTCATTCCTTCTTCAGGTGACATTACTGAAGTATTGAGTTAGTGCCTTATGCGTGTAGCCTTACTGTTAGTGCGGGTGGCCTTCCTTTTGGCTTGTACCCACAACTGCGGGGACAGGCGGGGTACTGTACCAAGGGAGGCTTTCCTGCGGGAACAGCTGGCTTACTGCGTGTAAGGTCTTCATCTCTCTGAACATGGTGGGTCCTGCGGAACCAGCTGGTCCTTGCGCAGATGTACCTCTTCAAGGTGTGTCTTGCGGGTCCAACTGGGCTTTGCGAGGACCTACCTCTTCAAGTCCCCCCAGTCCATTGTTCTTCTCATGAATTGTTAATAAGGTGAACTTTTGGACTTTAAGCGAGGGGTTTTAAAGAGGGGTTTTTTGTTTTTTAAGGTTTTCCGTGGGAATTCTTCCCGCAGTTTTCCCAATGTCACTTGCAGAAATTCCCGACTTTTCTGCCTGATCTTTGGTCATGATGCGGGTAGATGTTTAATCTCTTCGCAAGTCGGGAGCGTTGAGTTTCACTTGTATAGATTCTTCACGAGGTTTTGGTAGTTTTGGACATAGTGATCAGTTATGTTAAACCTCCAATTCCACCTTGAAGCTTCAAACAATCTAGTTCTCAACGTTCCCGCCATGCGGAGATGTTATTTCTCTTTCCGCAAGCATGGCCCATAAGATCCTTCTTGGTTTCAATTCCCTGCCAGTGCCAAGTATGTGAAGGGTTTCGCCTTGACACTGTACCCGCACTTGTCTTACGGTTTCTTGCTTTCCAAGGTAAGGGGGTATATTCCCTCTTATTTTTGAATCTTTTTGAATCTTTTTGAAATTCGAAGAGTTGGTGAAAAGATAAGGACAGTCCAAACGGCTGAAGGGACGTTAGCGTCTTCTGACGGTTTCAGGACGTGCAGGAAGTTATGACGACGTGACAGTATATGGTCATTCCAGACGCTTTTTCAGGCGCGTGGGCGCGAGTTTTCAGGCGCGTGGGTGCGGGTTTTACGAGACGCGTCCTTTTGACAGCTGTTGCCAGCTTGCTTTTTCCACATGTCTCCGTTTCATTGCACCTGCGCTTTCTCTCTCTTCCGCATTAAATTCATCGCATTCATTGCGATGAGTATATAAAGGGGGGAGAGGGTGCATCTCAATTCATACCTTCACTTCACTCTTCTTCTTCTAAACGATTTCCGGCGAATACTCTAACTTTTCCGTCGAGCATTCTCCTGAAATCGTTCTCTTTCATACCTAAAAGATGTCTTCTATTCATGATCTCGAGGTTACTGTCGAGGAGTCCGATGCATACCTCGAGAACCCGACGTCCACGTCTGATAAGGACGATAAGAGTACTGCTGGCGAATGCCAGTGTACTCTTTCTGTCGATTTGTATCACTATATCGTCAAGAAGTTCATGCTCGAGCCTTACGAGCCTGAGTTTCCAGAGCCCCACCAGACGGTGTATGATGCCCCTAAGGGCAAGATAGGGGTTTATGCTTCATTCTTCATATATGGGAATCTCGGATTCCCATTAACGAAGTTTGTGTACCGTGTTCAGGAGAAACACGGTGTACACTTGACAGAGGTGCACCCGATGGCGATCGCTTAGGTTCGCCATTTTGAATGGGTGTGCCACATTCTGGGCATCGAGCCCCGCGTCGACCGCCTGATAACCTTCTACTCCTGGAGGTGCATCCAGGGCTGGTATACCTTGGTCACTCGGATCAAGGGTTTGATGATCTGCGCTACCGAGCGCAGTCTTCGGTCTTGGAAGCGGGAGTTTTTCTATATCTTTGCTCGCGTCGTCCCCATCGCGATGACGTTCAAGAACGGGAGGGCGCTCCCTAACCTTCACGCCTCCAATTACCAGGAGGCGGAATGGTTCGCCAAGATCTCCCAGATCCAGACTCCGGTTTACCGCTTCGCGGAGTCTGGGATGGTGATGCTCGGCATGAGCCGCGTGTGGAAGGATGCCGGGTCTGGGGAGCCGCAAGTACCCATCGTCCTCGAATACGGTTTGAGCTCTATTCCTTACGGTATGCTCCATTTTTTGTGTTGTTTTAGGGTTTTTCTACTAACACTTGTCTTTTCTTATTTCAGAGGGGAACGACTTGCAATCGCTCCTGTATCCGCGGAAGACTGGTGGTCCCGCGCGGTTGGGTACTCGTGATCTTGAGAACGAGTTGCCCATCTTGGAGCAAACTGCGGATAGGTTCGTCGAAGTCTATCCGGCAGGTCATGAGATCCTGAGCGCCACTCGGCCAGGTATTAAATTCTTCAACCCTCGTCCCCTTCATGCTCAAACTTCTGCCGGAATTCCTCTGATTTTGTCATCTTCCGATGAGGAATCCGCAGATGGGCCATTCTTTGCGAGGAAGAAGAAGGCTGCTGGCGGGAAGGGCAAGGCGAAGGCCGCTTCCGTCGTCGACCTGGGGAATCAGTCGGATTCCGATACTGAGAGTGAGGAGGCGGCGGGGGACCTTGGTAGTGCCGAGACCATTGTCTCGGAGGTTGAGACGGTTGTCACCGAGCAACCAAGCGTTGCGACGGTGGCTGGCGTGAAGAGGCCAGTTCCGACGGGTTCGTCTCCGCCCGTCAGATCTTTCAAGATAAAGAAAACCCGTAAGTATACTTTTTGTTTACCTTTTCCACATTTCTTTCCGCCATTGTTTTTAATATTTTGTTGTCTTCACGCAGGAGTGGATGTATCCGCATTCCAGAGCGGTGCGGGAGGAAGCAGTTCCGGACCCATGACGATAGGTTTGGTCAACCTATCCGAGGCGATGACCCAGGCGGCTGCGCCTGCTTCCGGTGCTGGTTCAGTTGCTCATACCGTTGAGTCAACTGTTCCAGTTGTTACATCATCTCTGCCGGCCGTCAGTGCCATTTTTACTGCATCCTTCACTGAGCCGGCGGTGATTTTTTCTGCAAGATCCGCAGCAGCGACCACGGTTGTGAGTTCGTCTCCAATGAGTTCACCTCCGATGGTTTCTACCACGGTAGCTTCCACCATGCCTCCTCCGGCGCCAGCGACTACCTCGTCGATGGCCGGTTCCTCAGGTATGTTCAGGGTTGAGACTTCTAGCCAATCTTTGCCTCCTTCCCATCTCCTTGACCTCTTGGATGGATATCCTTTAGGTTCGGGTGATGGGTGTGGCGGTTACCGGCCTGTTATAGATCCTACAGGTGCGTGGGGTTATTTTGGCCTATTATCCCTTTTGTCATTTTTTCCTAACTGTTTTTTGTTTTTGCAGTTTCGGATTCCAATGAAGTGTACGCTCCACGGTGGAATATCCGCCGGGGAACGACCCTTCGAACGGCTGCGGACTGCGTCGAGTGGGCGCGTCATGCCGCCCCAAGCGGTGCGTTGGGGGAGGCAATGGCCAGCTACCAGGAGGGTAGGCTGTCCAATGAGCTCCGAATCCTCCTTGCCCGGATGCAGCCGCGCGTCGAGCTACTCTGTCGTGAAAACGACAAGTTAAAGACGGCGCGTAGCCTGGAAGTGGCTCAGGCGCGAACATTGCGGGAGGATAACAAGAGACTTGCTGCCGCCGCAGCGGAGAAGGAGAAGGCATACAAGGACCTTGAGGTCGAGGTCCAGGCCAGGAATGAGGCCCGCTCCAAGGCTACCCAAGCTGTCAACGAGCAGCTTAGGTTGGACAAGGAGACTGCGCGTAACGCTACCGAGAGGGCCACCAAAGCTGAAGCCATTGCTGAGCCTCTGCGCGCCGAGAATGAGGAGCTTAAAGCCAAACTAGAGAAGCTTCAGCAGGCTCGTGATGCTTTGGCCCTAGAAGACGCCAAGAAGCTCAAAGAGCTCCTAGATCAGAAGGGTATGCTTGATCGCACTGAGTGTAAGCTTAAGGGCGTTGAAGAGGCTGCGGCTAAGGATGTGTTGCTTGCCAACCTCAACAAAAATGAAGCCGAACGCGCCCGCGATCAAGCTCAAGCTACCCTTCAGGAGGCTCTGACAAATAAGGAGTGGTTTCTGCGAGAAGCGTTGCCTCAGGTACGCATAGCTTCATGATTTCTTTAGCTTTCCTTTATACTTAGAAAAAGTTTTTGATATATATATATATTTTTTTGTAGGTTGTGCATCGGATCTTCACGAACACATCTTATGATGATGCCATGAGCGCAGCCCTCAACGCTTCTCATGAGGATGGGAAGAAAGCTGGTTTCCTGCTTGGTCTAGGATTTGCTGAGAAGGGCATCCCGCCTTCCAACTTTCCTCTACACGATGTGGACACTGAAGCTGCCTACGACCAAGCAGTGAACCAGTATGCTGCCTTCCCGCATCCGGTGGAGGAGAAGGTGAACGAGATTGCTGCTGCTGATGACGGGCTATCCGTTCTCAAGGCTTTCCTTGAATCGCCACGGCCAACTGATGGTGCGGGTTCAAGCGGGTTTGGAGGGAGTGGTCCTGAAGCTTGAACTTTGAGATCCCTTCCAACTGTTAGGATAGATTTATAAATTTGTAGGCGGGTAGATACCTAGCCATTCTTGTAATGTTTGAATTTTTATGAAATATAAATGTTTTGTTAACGCTTTGCCTTGTAAACATTATATGTTTTGCTCATGCATATTTCAGTTTAACTTATCAATTTCTAAGTGTTTTGAATAAGTTAACCTTTTGACGCGTGATTGATAATAGGCTAATGTTCAGTTTCCGCTATCATGATTGTGCGGGTAGGACCGTCACTTTCACTTAGCAGGATGACCAAACTTCACCTATACCTGATCAGCGTGAAGGTTTTCCTCATCTTTTCCTTAGAAATTTTCTACCGTTTTTTGTGTTTATGCGGGTTTTGCCGCTTTTCACACGCAACGACTTACTTCCTCACTTATTTATGCGGTGAATACCGGCATATCAGTGTGGTCAGTTCATAGGTATAAAGGTAAAACTATCAACGTCAATGTGATAAGGGAGAATCATTTCCATTAGAATTGGCTCTAGGCCTTTTCTTTACAAGTTTGGAATTGATCTACATGTAACATTTGCGTAATTGAGCTCCATTCCATGTTCTTGGGATGGGGGTGCCATCGAGCCTTTCGAGCCGGTATGCGCCCTTTCCCAAAACTTCTTTAATAATGTATGGCCCTTCCCAGACCGGGGCCAGCTTTCCTGGGCGCTCTTGGTTCGAAGCCTCGTTGTTACGCAATATGTAGTCCCCGACATTGAAGTTGCAGAGTTTTACCCGCATGTTGTAGTACTTTTGCATTTGTCGCTTGTAGTTCTCTTCACGCGCTGCGGCTAAGTCTCTGCGTTCTTCGGTTAGCATAAGGTCTAACCGTCTTTCCGTATCATTGTCCTCTGGTTGGGTTATGACTCTTGGTGAGGGTAGACCAATTTCGACCGGGACCATGGCTTCAGTACCATAGGTAAGGCTGAACGGGGTTTCGCCCGTGCTTGCCTTTTTTAGCGTTTTGTTCGCCCAAAGGACATGTGGAACTTCGTCCACCCAGCCGGATCTATGCTCCAAGAGTCTTTTCTTTATGCCGTCGACGATGCTTTTGTTTGCTCTTTCCACCTCACCATTACCCTGCGGGTGTGCCACTGAGGTAAAGGTGTGGGTGATTTGAAGTTCTTTCAGCCACTTTTGTAGCTTCTGGTCGGCAAAGTTGGTGCCGTTATCGCTCACCAAATTCTGTGGAAGTCCAAAACGACAAATAATAAATTCCCAAATAAATTTTTTGATATGTTTTGCGGTTGTTTGGGCTAGGGGTTTTGCTTCTATCCACTTGGTGAAGTAGTCGATGGCTACCACTAGGAACTGAACGTTCCCTGCTGCTGTGGGAAATGGGCCTGTAACATCGATGGCCCACTTCTGGAATGGCCATGAAGAAGTGACTGGAACAAGTTCGTTCTTCGGGCGATGCGTGTTGGGTGCGTAGAGCTGGCAGGACCTACATTTTCTGATGTAGGCCAGCGCATCCGTGTACATCCCCAGCCAAAAGTATCCCGTGTTATTTAGCTTAGCTACAACTGCGCGTGGACCTGCGTGTACTCCACAGATGCCTTCGTGTACTTCCCTTAGGAGGTAGTCGGCATCTTGGTCGTCAACGCATCTGAGGAGTGGGCCAAGGAAATTACGCTTGTAAAGTATGTCATTAACAAGTTGATAGTTCAGTGATTTACAGCGTATCTTTCTTGCCTGTGTCTTTGACTCTGGTAGTACACCCGTCGCAAGGTAATTTATAATTGGTGTCATCCATGTTTCCGTGCCGGTTTGGATGACACAAATTACCTTGTGTGGCACTGATGGTGCTCCAAGAAGTTCAACGCGGATGTCCTTTCCCAAGTGGGTGAAGGCTAACGATGCAAGCTTGCTTAACGCATCCGCAGATTTGTTTTCACTTCGCTTGATGTGCATAACTTTGCAATCGTTAAAATCGCGCATAAGGTTTTTTGCTTGTGCGAGGTACAGGGCCATTGTGTCGTTCACGGCCGTGTACGTCTCGTTTATCTGGTTGGCTACTAACATGGAATCCACATGGGCTTCCAAGTTTTTCACCCCCATCTTACGCGCAATTCTTAATCCGGCGAAGAATGCTTCATACTCTGCTTCGTTATTCGTACTTGGGAAATCCAGCCGAATAGCGTAAGTGTACTCTTGGCCTGCTGGGTTAGTTAGTTTCAACCCTGCGCCTGAACCCTCGTTATTGGCTGTTCCATCAGTATGGAGACGCCAGACATCGTTAATGTCTTGTGCTGGAGAGGGTTGAGCCTCTTCCTGGCACTCTTTCTCCCGCGATGTGGGGACTTCCGCAATAAAGTCGGCCAAGACCTGGCCTTTTATGGCTGGTCTTGGCTTGTACTTTATCGCGTATTCCCCCAACTCAATTGCCCATTTGGCTAGGCGTCCCGACAACTCGGGTTTGCCTAGAACGTTTGCCAGTTTGAAGTTGGTAAGAATGGTGATTGGGTGGCCTTGGAAATATCGTCTTAGCCTGCGCGAAGCCTGTACAAGCGCTAAGACTAATTTTTCCAGGGTAGAGTACCGGGTTTCCACATCTGTTAAGACGCGGCTAACGTAGTAGATGGGCATCTGGATGCCTTTTCGTTCTACTAGTAGGACTGCCCCGGTTGCTCTGTCTGTGGCGGAGAGGTAAAGAATTAATTCCTCCCCTACTTCTGGTAATGTGAGTGTTGGGAGTTCGATCAAGCGTGACCGAATCTCTTGAAAAGCTGTTTCTGCTTCTGGTGTCCAGCGGAAGTGCGTTTTCTTTAAGCAATTTCTCAATGTTGACACGAATGGAAACGACCTATCCGCATGGTTTGCCAAAAAGCGGTTAAGTGCGACTAGTCGTCCATTCAGTGTCTGAGCTTGTTTGATGGTAGTAGGTGATTCCATTTTGATAATGACTTCGACCTTTTCAGGGTTCGCTCTGAAGCCATCTTTGGTAACGATGACTCCTAAGAACTTTCCTTCTTCCATCCCAAAAGAACACTTGCTCGGGTTGAGCTTCATGTTTATCCATCTGAGCGTGTTGAAAGTTTCTTCGATGTCTTTCAACATCGCTTCTGGCTCAAGGCTTTTGATGACCAAATCATCCATGTAAACTTCCAAGTTCCTCCCGATTTGGGCGTAGAACTCTTTGTCCATCAGGCGTTGGTATGTGGACCCGGCATTCTTAAGTCCGAATGGCATCATTTGATAACAAAATGTGCCATCGGGCGTCCGAAATGCGGTTTTGTCCTGATCGTCAACGGCCATATGGATTTGATGGTACCCTTTATACGCATCAAGGAAGCATTTAAGGCGAAACGGTGCTAACGAATCTACCTTCAGGTCAATTTCGGGTAACGGGTAACAATCTTTGGGGCATGCTTTGTTTAGGTCTTTGAAATCTATGCACATGCGCCATTGTTTGTTAGATTTTGGTACCATGACGGGATTTGCAACCCATGTTTGATATTTACTAACGCGTACGATACCTGCGTCAAGGAGTTCCTTGACTTGGGTTCTACACGCGTTAGCCTGCTCTGCACCCATCACGCGACGCTTTTGTATGACCGGCATAAAAGCTGGGTCACATTTGAGCTTATGCTCCGCCTTACTTCGGGGTACACCAGTCATGTCAGCTGGTGTCCACGCGAAGATGTCAGCATTTTTTTGCAATAAGCGTTTGAGTAAGGTGCGTGTGGGATTAGTGATTGTTGGGCCAATGGTAACGGCCTGGTCAGTGTATTTGCCATTAAAGGCCCATTCTTCTGGCTCGGTGACGGTTGGTTTGGCCATCTTTGGTTTGGGTTTAGATGAGACAGATGCGATGCATACCTGGGGAATGCCCGTGATCATCGCGACACCCTCAGCTGTTGGCCACCCCATCATGCCGTGGACTGAAGACACCATGGCATTAAATCTTGCCATCCCATCTCTCCCGAAGAGAATGTCGTATGTGTGGTGTGGCTTCCTCATTACGACGAGGTCTACGTCTTCTGTGCGAGAGTACTTCCCGTCCTTGATAGTGACGGGAAAAGATAGGATACCCAAGGGGGTGTTTGTGCTGCCATCGAACCCTTCCATTGAGGCGTAGACCGTTTCTAGGCGTTCTTTGTCTTCGTCGTCCAGCTTGTCGAAGAACTGCCTATACATGACCGTTGACGAAGCGCAGTTATCAGCAAGAGTGCGGGAAGTAATGTAGTGCCCCAGCTGGCTTTTGATTACTATGGGGCCTTCTTTGTTGGGTCCTCCTGGCACACGCGGGAAGCGCACTTCAGCTTCCTTCCACGCACTTGGCTCTGTCGTTCGTCGTTTTCTTCCTTTGACGTTGCCATGAACCATGTGAATGCTGATGTTGACGGGCTTTCGTCCGTTGCCCTTGTACCGATTGTCATATCCTTCAAAGACGTACACTCCTCTGTGGTGTGGCCTTGTGTCCCGTGGAAGTCACAGGATTTGCTCTGATCCGCGTTGTGACGCTGCCGGATTATTGGAGCCTTTGGCCACGGGAGTTTCTCGGTGGCAAATATTTCGGTGACGCTTTTGGTGAGTGGCGTCCATCTGGGATTCCTGTTTGATGAGTGCGTGTTGTCCCTTCCGCCTAAGAGAGGACAAGAGCTGGATGAGGTGTCAAAGTTTATCATTGACTGCCAAATACCTAGCTTCCTCTTCTTATTTTGTCGGGCGGTATGGACGTTATTCTCTCTTGTCCTCTGCGTGTAGAGGTTTGTGCTCTGGGGAAGATTTTTACCCAGTTGCTTCTCCGTCTCGGCAAAGCGTTTAGCTGCCGTCATGATGGCATCCCACGTGGATGGCATGCCATCTTTACCCGTCAAAGTGCGGATAAGCTCTGGGTACTCGGCGCCCTGGATGAAAGCGGCGCGAACAAGATCTTCGCTTATAGTGCCTAGACTTAGCTTCTTTGAGTTGAAGCGAGTGATGAAGTCTAGCAAAGATTCGTCTTCCTCTCGGACGCAGTTGAGGATCGTCCACTGCTCTTCAGTATATTTTCTTTGTTGACTGAAGTGCTGGGCTGAACTTGTGCTGGAAGTCCGCCCAATCATAGATGTGGTGGACCGGTAGACGGTCAAACCATGCTCTGGCTGCCCCGACGAGCGTCATTTGGAACATGTAACACCATGTGGGTTCCGTCCAATTACTGACGGTTGCCCCCGCTATGAATATGTTCAAGTGATCGTCTGGGTCGGATACGCCATCGTAAGTGCCTATGTTGGACATCTGTTTGGCACTCTTTGGAGCAATTGCTTCCGCGATGTCTCTTGCGAACTTGGACGTTCCCGCATTTGCAACAGTCGGTCTGAAAGTTTTGGAGAAGTCGCGTGGGTTTCCCCCTGCGCTCTTTGGCCTGAAAGTTTCTCCAAAATTTCTTTTCGAGCGGAAGTCTACTTCCTTACGCTTCCCTTTCGCCTTATGACGAGGGTTTGCGTCACTGTCAGAATCTTCCCAATCATCATCCGAATACTCGCAATCATTGCTCACGTTGAGCTGTTGAGTGCTTCCGAATTCGTCATTGGCCTGTTGGAGTGAACGCAAACGTTCATCCAACTCAGCTTGGAATTCCTTCTGACGTGCTTCCGCCCAAGCTTTAACTTGATCCAGTGTTTGGCGGGGAAGTCTCGTCTGCTGCTTCTCTGCCTGGGTATCAATGAATCCCAGGGGAGGATTGTTTACTGCACTTGCCCCGGTTTGGGTAACCGGGGTAGTGTTCGTAAAAATCGTATATTCATCGGTGTTCCCCCCAGTAGCTAGGGTTGTGGTTACCGGAGTTTCTTGGTTACTCGGTGGCCTCGGCATCGGAGTAACCTTAACCATCTTTCCAGAAGTTTGAAAAACTGAGAATTAGTTCTAGCTTAATGCACGGATGGCGCCAATGAAGAAACACTAAATGACCCCGGCAGATTACGGATAATCTTAGGGTTAAGTAGATGTTTCCCACGAGGGTTAGGTCCGGCAAAGATGGTTATTCTTCTTGACCTGCAAAACAGACACCGTGAGCTCGTCACTGAGAAGGGGGGGGGGTTCCTCCTTGTGACCACCCTCCGGCGTGAGAATCAGACTAGATTGCTCTGAATATAAGTGTATATTGAGAGAAATAGCTAGAGAGAAGATAAGATAAGATGATGATACCGTTCCAAGGTGTTGGAGTATTTATAGCCGAAGGTAGGTTTCCAAGCAGGTACGGCCAGCTGTATAATATTCCTTTTACACCAACTACGGGCTATGTACGTGCCACGATGGGAGTTGGTGGGTAGGCAGCGGCTGATAGTGACATTTTGTACTGGAGCGTGCTCCTCCTCGTACTATTGTCGGTGAGCTGTCACCCTGTGATTGGTTCATGGGCTGCTTTGGTCAGATCTTGTCTATTTTGTCCATACCTTGGCAGGTATAGTACAAAAGATCTTCCAGAAGCGTACGGACTAGCTCTTTTGGGCGGGAATATTCCCGCCCTTCTCATTCCTTCTTCAGGTGACATTACTGAAGTATTGAGTTAGTGCCTTATGCGTGTAGCCTTACTGTTAGTGCGGGTGGCCTTCCTTCTTGGCTTGTACCCACAACTGCGGGGACAGGCGGGGTACTGTACCAAGGGAGGCTTTCCTGCGGGAACAGCTGGCTTACTGCGTGTAAGGTCTTCATCTCTCTGAGCATGGTGGGTCCTGCGTAACCAGCTGGTCCTTGCGCAGACGTACCTCTTCAAGGTGTGTCTTGTGGGTCCAACTGGGCTTTGCGAGGACCTACCAATTCATTACCAACACTAGCCAAAAGGCCAAAACTCATAACCCTTTCTTTATCACTAATAGATATATTTATATCATCATGTGAGGTGTCTTTATTACACATGCGTCTTTTTAAGGCAATCAATATTGTTACGATATATATGACCCATTTCACTAAATGTTTTTCTTCTCGGTAGCTTCTTGTCACTTTCTGGATACGGTTTTCAATAGTTTAAAAAAGAGGGCATGATTTTATACTTATTTTGCGGAAGTTACACCTATCTTTTTTGTAAATTTGTACCTAACACACATTGAATGGCATGACAGAAATAAAATAAATAAATAGATAGGCGCTATGCTAATCCAGTTTCACACAGGCGATTTTGCTTCTTCGTCAAGTATATTAAATTATTGATAATTACATATTCATATACGGACATATTTTTTTGATAGAAACTAGCATTAAAAAAGAACCCTGTAATAAACCAAACAAATTAGGATTGTTCAAAAAGCACGTGGCTCGCTCGAAAATAGCTCGGCTCGAAAAAACTCGATTTTAAATGAGCTCAGCTCGAATTCTAAACGAGCCGAGCTCGAGCCGGGTCATCTCGGCTCGTGGCTCGGTCTTGGCTCGGCTCGTTGGGTAAAAAACCTTAAAAATTTAATCTTTATATATAATACTAGCATATATACCAAGATATAAATAAATAAATATTATACATATATTATGCCGCTTGATACCTAAAACCTTATAAAAGAATAACTAAAATAAAACATATAAAGTTATAAATTCTCTAGTTTATAAATTTTATATAATATGTATATTAAAATTACAATTTTTGTCTTTTATATATCATAATTTGTAAAATATAAAATAAAAAAATAAACAAATTAAAGGAGCCCGGCTCAAGCTTTAAACGAGCCGAGTTCGAACTCAGTTTTTTAGATCGATAAAGAAAACGAGCCGAGCTCGAGCACACTCTGGCTCGGCTCAACTCGACTCGGCTCATTTACAGCCCTAAAACATATGCATCTGAAAAAAACAAACTAAATGGACACATCAATGTTACCCCAACATGCTACCATGAAATTACACAAAAAAACTACCAAAACAAATCAAAGGATCATCCCGGAGCCGTTGTTTCTTTGATGCTTGCATAGAAACATAACAAAATCAAGACTGAAGGCTACAACATCATTATTACATTGTGAACTATAAGAGAGATTAAAACCCCCTTTAAAGCTGAGTGTAGTGGACGAGAAGTGAAGGGCGAGGTGGGTGATTTTGGCTTGGAACACTGCCCCCCCAATGGCAAATGGGGCTATAAGGGAGGTGGGGTGGGGGCGATGAGTTTTACAAAACCATTACACCCTAAAACAAAACCACTATTTGCTGACCGGAGCCACATGGCGTAAGTCGCCCCTTCACTACACATAGCCTAACAAAGATAACAAGATTAATAAATAAAATGATTTTTATAAAATCATGATGTCTTTCAAATAAGTTTTAGCTTAAAACTTTCTATAAAATCAGAAGTTTATGTAATGTTTTTTGAATTCAAAAGGGGATAGCGGCGCAGCTTGTTGCTCGCTTACTCATTATCCAGATGTAATTTGGTTTGTGTTATATATAAAAGGATTTCATTTCAAAAAAAAAAAAATTTAAATAAATGCTAGGTGGAGCCTATCTTATGAGGAAAGTCTTCTAAATGTTCTATTATTGAAGACAACAAATATAGAAAGAACCAAAATGGAATGCATTATCTTCTAGGGAAAATGTTATGAAAAACCAACCAACTTTCAATGTTTACTCACAAAAGTCCCTCTATATTTTTTTTCATATAAAAGTCCCTTTATATGGTATTTTTAAACATAAATATGAAATTACTTATTATGATACGTTTTATTATCTATAGGGACTAGTTGTGTAGTGATCTCTAAAACACAAAAATCTCTCACCATTTAGTTATGTTAGAACTTCGAATCGATCAATCCTCTCAGTGTTCATTGATTTTGGTACATCAAAACAAGGTCTAGGATTATGCCTCTCAAGTCAATTTTCCTCAAATCTCGTATCGAATTCGAGAGTTGTTGAATCGGTTTGTATCGACACCGATAAGCCGCTACGAGATGTGTCGTACAACGGCGTTGAGGATGTGGCGGATGATTTTTTCCTCACCAATGGTGATTTTGTTGAGGATTGGTTTCTAGAGTCCGGATTGTTGAAATCGATCTCAATTTTGGATTTTTCGGTTCACATCGGTTCGATCGAATCTCGGTTCGATCGAATCTCTAATTTATGCGTCCTCTTTTACTATATTCCAAGATGATTATTAGTTATGTTTTATCTTCACCTTCCACATTCTAACTACAGACATTAACACACATGTTCTTCAATAGTAGTTTATGTAACCCTAATATCTTTAAATTTAACCTCTTTTATTTTAAAAACAAAATTAGTTTTGTATCTGGAGTTAGGGAAACAGAGAACTAAAGATCCAAAATATATTGAATGCCAAATATGATGGAGAAAGAACGGTGGTATGGTTATATATATATATATATATATATATATATATATATTATGGTGAGAGATTTTTGTGTTTTAGAGATCACTACACAACTAGTCCCAGTAGATAATAAACATACCATAATAAGTAATTTCATATTTATGTTGAAAAATACCATATAAAGGGACTTTTATATGCAAAAAAATATGGAGGGACTTTTGTAAGCAAACATTGAAAGTTGGTTGGTTTTTCATAGCTTTTTCCCTATCTTCTAAATAGAAAAGGTGAAATTACTAGTTTGGTGAAAATTTAAAGGATTGAGTGTAAGGGATAAACAATCCACAAGATAAACATGACTTAAAACAGCTGGAAATGAGTCAATAAACATGGACAAGATATTGCATAAAGTCATAAACGATAAAAACACAAAAACCTTGAAATCACACTTAAGAAGACAACTTTATCCAACACGTTAATGCTCTTTAACTAAATGCCTTTTGATTTATAATAATTACATTGATGAGTTTTATGTTTATATTGTAGTATTCTGTTTTTAATATCATCACTCATCGCCAATGACTTTCACTTATGGGAAGTGAAGATTTAGACGGAATGTTGCAATATTTTTATTTCGACCCTAACCATATTTTTTTGTACCGCAATAGGTCTTCGAGCGGCTGGTTTTCCCTGAATAATACGATGGTGAGTTTGGGATACCCAGTGTTGTTTGCAATCGCGAGTGTACAGATCATCTTTTGCCATTGGGCTACTCCGGATAGCCAGACATTATTCGTTGTTATTTAAAAAAAAGGTACACTTTATCAATCTCAACTATCATCTTTTAGTTGTTGTCAGTCCCAACTAACGCATTGGCTGCTAACGGTCTCATCTTTTAACGTATTTGTTTCTAACGGTTCGCGACTAACAGAATCCTGACACTGTTACTTGCAGGTTGCCGAAAAAATGCTTTCGATCGGAAAAGTCACATTTTGTGTCCAATAACTTAACTTGAACAACACCTGAACATTGCCACCGCCACCAACTGACTCACCACCAACCAACCACCACCACTAATGGATTCGATGGTTCTGGTGGCCTTAATAATTGAGACTTTTACTAGAAAAAAGGTTCCTAAAGATTCAACTCAAGGTTAAAGAGATGTTTGAGACGAAAAAGTTGAGTTTAAAATGTGAGTTCGTCGGCCAAAAACTTTTTTCCGGCAACTTGCAAGGCTGCAACTAACAACGTTAAGATTCTTTTAGTCGTGCATCAATGTGAACAAGTACGTTAAAAGATGAGACCATCGGCAACCAATTTGTAACGAAAAAAAAAAGTTGTCATTCATAAAAAGTTAAAAACCAATAGACCAAAAAAAGGAAAAATTTTCAAAATAGGCCATTGAGGAGAGAAAGTCTCAAAATAGGCCAAAAGTTTCAAAACTTTTCAGATTAGGTCATCAAAATCCATCTCCGTCGTGATATTTGGTTTCCCGTCGATGGTTTTCGCCCCCAGTGAAATATTGGCACGTGTAAAGATGTTGACCCCCCCACCCGTGAGATTTCAAAGGAAATCCGTCTTACTCGTGAGATTTCAAACCAAAACAATCTTCTTAGTGAGTTTTTGAAAAAAATTTAATTCACCTCATTCCATCATTGATTCACCACCACCGCCACTTGCCACAAAACGGAGAAAACGACTGAACCATTGATTCACCACCACCGCCACTTACCGGAAACCGGAGAAGACGACAAATGCAAATATGTTGATGTTAGAAGATGTCATCGTTGGTTCACCACGAAATGGAGGCTAGCACGAAGACAACGGTGGCCGGATATGGTGATGTTAGATGGTGAATACGACGTTGGTCGGAGATGGTGAATGCGACGGTGGTTGGAGATAGTGTAAATATTTTAAAAAGGTGGTGGTGGTGGTGAATCAAAGAAATGAGGTGGTGGTGAATCAATGGTGGATAGAGGGGAATTCAAACTTTTTCCAAATCTCACGGAGGAGATGGTGGTGGTTCGGGTTGAAACCGGTTTCTTGACCATGTTACTATTGGTTTTAGTTATGGTTTTGACCGGTTTTTGGTCGGGTTTGGTTAACCGTTTCGAACCGGTTTCAGTGAAGAATTACAAATCGGTTTCGAACCTATGGTTTCAATCGATCCAAACCGGTTTCTACATAATTAGTTTCAAACCGGTTCGGATTCTGTTTAATTTTCGACATGTCGGTTTGGTTAACCGGTTCTTTTGATCACCTCTAATGTGAATTTAGTCACTACCTCATTTAAAGAGTTTCCTTATCCTTAAAAAAGTCGAACATTATTAGTACCCTACTCCCTTTTGATTTTTAATAGGGTCATGCTATGCATACAACGGTCCCCTGGTGTGGGAATAAGGCTATACGGCTCGTATAGGGCCTATACGAGTCGTATAGACCTGCGTACGAACGTGTCAGTGTGGCAACTTTTTGCAGTCTATACGAGCCGTATAGACCCTATACGAGCCGTATAGATTTTCCAGCTCGTATAGCCTACGTAACTCGTCTGACCTATACGACCCGTATAAGGTCTATACGGCTCGTATATACAGCATGTCATGTGTCTATAAGGCATTAAACAACTATAATATTATAAATTATAAAGGATATATTTCAAAAGCTGAGTTAACACGAACCAAAACATCTACACCAACTAATGAAACTAAAGAGTCGTTACCTCGAAACGCTCATGTTGTACGTAGGTTGTTATGTATATTTTTATTTTATAACCAACTCGGGTGTTATTTTTAATATTTTGTAATTTTAAAATTGAAAAAAAAACTATACGAGTCAAATAGACCCTATACGAGTCATATAGCACTATACGAGCCATATAGGGGCTATACGATACAAAAGAATAAAACCTGACACTTCTGCTTGAAAATGACTTGACTATGCACCTATACGAGCCGTATTGAGCCTATACGACTCGTATAGACTACTCTGGTGTGTGAATAACCAACATGATGTATATATAACCCAAGCCTTTTTAATATCATTGACGAGTTACGTTTAATGCTGTACTATCCTCCTTTTAATATCAATCATTTGCCCAATTAAATACTTAAACACCAAAATAAACCAGAATCAATCATTTAATCAACTAATCAACAATTTTATCATTTCCTTCATTTTTAGTCAAACCCATCCTCTACACCCATGACCCACCTACTCCCTTCCCACTTTCTCCTTTAAACTTATAAACTTATAACAAATATGTTAAAAGATAAGACCCTCAGCAACCAACTAATTTATTATAAAGATAGGAACAAACAAAATACTGATATTTGAATTAATAAAACCAATATAAAAAGAAAAAAAGTTTATTTGTCGGTTGGTTTGTTCCTTAATCAGATTAAAGCAATCAACATACAATTGTCCATTCTTTCACTTTAACCAAACCCATCCTCAACACCCACCTACTCCCTACCGACTTTCTAAAAATTAAAATCTTAAACCACCCCACCACCACTGCCACCTTTCTTATGTGGCGACACCCATAACCTGAATAAATAAATGAATGGAACATGTGTATATATCCATTCGTTTAATTAAACAAACACAAAATTTTTATTCGTATTCGTTCGTTTATTAAATAAACAATCTTTTTACTGAATAGTTCACCGAGCGTTCGATTCATTTACAAGCTTTACCATTAAATTACTCTTTTTTTTAACTACCAACTAAGTAACGTCGGGTACTCCATACGCGACCCTCATTGGCTAAAGGTAGCCCGAGCCAGCCACTATTCCGGACATACAGAGCCCCTAGCGGTCCACCTATTGAGGGATTTACCGGATAAAACCTGACCCCCGCGCTCGCCAAATGGCACCACAGCGAGGAGCCGGTAAAACCGGGTGAGATTAGGACTCGAACCCTGGCAAGCCAGGGTCATCCCTCATATCTTCCATATAAATTGGTGATAGTAAGGTTTGAACCCTCTACCTCTCACTTATAAAGTGAGTGCTCTACCATTGAGCCATTGATAACCAGACTTTATTCGTTAGACAATATGCAGTGGGACTCGAGTTTGGGTGAAATGGGGCAAGAAGAAGCGCGACCCCCCCCCCCCCCCCCGACGATAAGTGGGCGAAAAGGGGCCGGGGGGTTCTTCTCGCCCTCATGTCTGTGTTGTTTGCATATATTATTATTATATATATGTGTGTGTAAGATATATATATATATATATATATATATATATGTATATGTATATATATATATATGTATATGTATATATATATATGTATATATATATTATTATATTATTATTGTAGCTCCTACACCGTTACACCCTAAAAACAAATTTTCACCCCTTACTGACTGGGCGCCAAACGATGCAAAACATCCCAATTTGTAGCTCCTCAACTACGCATAGGGTTATTATTATTCTTTTAAAATATGATTATTTGTCGGTTGGTAATTGGTTTATTCCTTAATAATCACATTGAATCAATCAAGTGAACATACAGACAATTGTCCGTTACTTTACTTTTAGTCAACCCATCCTCTATACATACACCCACCTACCCCCATCCCACTTTCCTTTAAACTCTTATTATCACCACCACCACCACCACCACCAACCACCACTCACCCGCCATGCCACCACCAACCCTCCCACCCCTCCCACCACCCCCACCATTCTTCTGGGGCGACACCCCAGAAGACCAATTCTACCACTCCCAAAACCTCACCCACTCCACCTCCCACTACCAAACCACCACAAACACCACCATCTTCACCCAATCCTGGCTCCCAACCAACCACCCCATCAAAGCCACCGTCTTCATGACCCACGGCTACGGCTCCGACTCATCCTGGTGCTTCCAGAAAGCCTGCATCGCGTACGCCCAGTGGGGCTACGCGGTCTTCGCTGCGGACCTTGTTGGTCACGGACGCTCCGACGGACTGCATGGGTATATTGGTGACATGGATAAAGCGGCTGCTACGTCGCTTGAGTTCTTTGTTAGTGTTCGGGAAAGTACGGAGTATAAAGACTTGCCAGCTTTCTTGTTTGGGGAGTCCATGGGTGGGTTGATTACTTTGCTTATGTATTTTCAGTCGGATGTTGACATGTGGAATGGTGTGATATTTACTTCCCCGCTTTTTGTTATTCCCGAAGCCATGGTTCCTTCCAAGGTAGTTTCGGTTTCAAAGTTTTAATTGTTTAGTTAGTTTCGGTTTTTTTTGTCTATAATTGAAACTGATGATCGGTTTCGGTTTTTGGAAAATCCGTAACCGAAATTAACTGATAGCTGAAATTGGTTCGGGTTTTATTTATAATCGAATAGGGGGTAAAACAGCCGGTTAATCGAACGAACAGAAACCGAACTGGGTTGAAACCGATTATGTTTTTGTTTAAGATTTTGGAAAATCCATGACCGAAACCAACTGATAACGAAATTGGTTCGATTTTTATTCATAATCGAATAGAGGTGGGCAAAAGAACTAATAAATCGAACCAAACAGAAACCGTTCGGTTTGAAACCGATTATGTAGAAACATGATTGGAATTGATTATGTAGAAACCGGAGGTTTGGAACGCTTTGTAATTTTCTCCACCGAAATCGGTTCCAAACCGGTTAAGCGAACTGAAACTGGCAAAAACCAGTCAAAATTCAAACCGAAACCGATCAAAACACGAACCGAACCGGAGTTCAACCCAAGTCGGTTTTGAGTTTTAATTGAGTTTTAAATATGTTTGTGCACCTCTAATAATCGAAATCGGTTCGGTTATTATTCATAACCGAAACCGATAACCATTTTTTGGCTTTCTTAAATTCATTACCAAAACTGAAACCGAAACCGAAATTGGTTCGATTATTTCGGTTGGTGTGTGGGTTTTTTTTTGGTTCAGTTCGGTTAGATCAGTTAATGATCCAACCAACTTTTTGCTTAGAAATACATGAAATGGAGGTATAAAAGCAAAAAGTATATGAAAATGGGATATAAAAGTTAGTAAATATATGAATTGTTGTCCATGAGTCGAGTCAGGGTGGGTTAGAGCTTGAGCTCGAAGTTAAACGAGGCAGCTCGGCTCGAGCTTGAGCTCAAAGTTAAACCAGCCTAAGATCAAACCAACGAGCTGAGCCATGACCCGAGTCAAGCTCGACTTGGTTACAAAAATGAGCTGACTCGGCTCATTTCGTTTCAAATCAAGTTTTTTTAGCTACGTTTATTCGAGCTTTTTTCGAGCGAGCTATGAACCTTTAGCTTTTTGAACATATGAAAATATGAATGGTTCAGCTTGGTTTCGGTTAACAGATGGTACACAAACAAGGTCGTAACCAATTTTCGGTTAGAAATATATTTTCATATGAATGGTTCAGTTCAGTTTTGGTTAACCGAGGATACACAAAAACAAAAATTGTAACTGATTTTATGTTAATTTCGTTTTTGGTTAATTGGTCAATTCGGTTTTCGGCGAAAGTATACGAAAATTGTGGTATAAAAGCTACATTTATATGAAAATACTAATGGTTCGGTTCGGTTTTGATTAATCAAGGGTACACAAAAAATAAGCGTAACCGATTTTCGGCTAATTCCGTTTTCGTAATCGGTTTACGGTTAAATTCGGTTTGGTTTCATTGGTTTCCAGTTAAATTCGTTTCTGCACTGCTTCATTAGTTTTCGGTTAACATTTCAGTTTTTGCTCACCCCGGTTTCGATTTTAGTTTCAACTATGACAATTAAATAAATTAAATATGTGACCTACTTACGATTCTGTTTGTTTCGGAATTGAAGCTGCATCTAACAATGTACGGGCTACTGTTCGGACTGGCAGACACATGGGCCGCGATGCCAGAAAATCGAATGGTGGCGAAGGCAATTAAGGATTTCGAGAAGCTAAAGATAATAGCAGTGAACCCGAAACGATACACAGGAAAACCGAGGGTGGGGACGATGCGGGAGGTTGTCAGAGTGACAAATTACGTACAGAACAACTTCCATAAGGTGACCGTGCCATTTTTTGTAGCGCATGGGACAGCAGATGGGCTCGCGTGCCATTCTGGATCAGAAATGTTGTATGAACAGGCTGCAACTCCGAAGGAAGATAAGACGTTGAAGCTGTATGAAGGAATGTACCACTCGTTGATTCAAGGCGAACCCGATGATGCGGTTGAGCTCGTGTTGGGAGACATGAGAGCTTGGATTGATGAAAAAGCTCAAAAGTTTGCTAAAAAATAATGGTAAGTGTTATGTTCTTGTTGAAGAATTTGCTTCAAGTAAAATTGTTTTAAGAAAACATTATCTTGTGTTATTGATTTAATGTTCGTCACGACTTTGACGAAAACTTATATGTATGTTTGATTACTTATACGCAAATTTGTTTTTCCGTATTATAAGTTTGTCGAAAGATGTCCCTGTTATAGAAATGTACATGAAACATAACCTTCGGAGCAACGTGAATGTTGACTCGAATAGTTGGGTAGCGAGTGGGCGATAACCCTCTGGTTAAAAAAAATAGACACAATCTGAACGATCATAGGGAGGTAACGAAGTCATGGAGTCTCTGTGATGACACCGTATCATGAACAGAGGCGAAGTATAGTTAGGGGCCAGGGTGGTCCCGGCCTCCTGAAATTTTGCGTAGTAGTGTAAATTTACTCGTTTTCGTATGAAATTTTTTATAAGTAGTGTAAATTTAGCCGTTTTCAATCGAAATGTTGAGCCTGCCCCCCCTCGTTTGTGAATTGTTTTAATACATTTTGAGTCAGGCCCCCTGGTATCGTAGTCCAAGCTTCGCCACTGATCATGAACAAGGGTTTAGTGCGCTAGTGAAATACCGGATTGACAGCTAAGTAGGTGGCACTTATATTGTCACGCCCTAGAGTAGGCGGGCTGGAATGAGATAACCGCAACTTGTGAAGAAAAAATATAATCTAGTGAATCCCAATAGTTGTATGAGTTATGACACAGTACTCAACCTCGGTACTAGAACATTATCTTTATGTTGCTTTTCACGGACCGAGGCTGAGTGTCGACTAATAAGCCACTAGGATTACACTTTACATGGTACATCAATACATTGTGCACTTACGCGCACCTAACAATGTTAGCCTCGGAGGAGCATAAACTAAAGGCGATGTACGTTTCGAGTCTACAACGACTATGCTCTCATTGGGTCACGTAATTTTAGTATTTGAGAGACGGGGTATGGTTTGTCGTAAACTGGATCACCGAATTATAATGAGAATCTGTAAATTTTCTTGCTTGGTCACAATATGAGTAATAGTCTAATAGACTTTATTCCAACACCTCAATACACTTTGAAACCGTTAGACGTCGAACATCTAAACGAAGGCCTATAGATGGTACGCGTCTTTAGTGTTCGAGTCCAATGTCGCATTAATACTTGCAAAACATAGTTGTTTTCTATCGGACAACTCACTCTTGACAAGGTGGTTATGCCTCTCTAGAGGGTGTGGGGAGGTTTGTTTGTAATAAACTTGATAGTTTTTTAGTAGAGGTGTGTTTTTTAACCGTACCCGAATACCGAACCCGACCTGAAGCCACTCGGACCCGAATTAGAAAATACATGAAAAACCCAAACATTAAATGGGTCGGTTATCGGGTCATTTTTTTCTCAACAGCAAACCCGAACAACCCAAAACACGAAACAGACCGAAAATTTACTGTTTTTTCTTTATAGATGTGTTTTGGTTTGGAGTCTTTGGTATTTGAAATTTATGTTGTATGGTTGTTTTGGGACTTTTGAACATCATCATACGTCATATGATGTTTGAACTTTCATGATCTTATTTAGTAGCATGATGTTATTTTATGAATAAAAATCCCTTTTTTTTGTCATTTTGCATTTAAACTCGGAAACCGAACAACCCGAACCCAACCAAACAGAATTTATATGAGTCGGTTATTGAGTCATATTTTCCTGAAAAAAAACCCAAACAAGCCAACCCGAAACCCAAAAAATTAACCTAAAGAGCACCTCTACTTTCAAACTTTAACTGTTTTCTTTTCACCATTTGTTTTTACATAAACAAAACCTGAGATGTTTTGTAAACATCTTTTGTGATATTGATGATACCATTAATGTATGGCATTTATAAAACTATTCTAAAATTATTAAATCATCAGCTCAAAATTTTTTAAATTTGAAACATGAATATAAAATTTGAACAAAAAGGTTGAAGTTAACTTTGATAAACAGGCCCGTTATATATGAGTATGGGGCCGAGGCCCTATGTTTAGTTCTAAAAAAGCAGGCCTGACCCATTTAAGGCTTAAAAAACTTATTAATCACCTCAAGTTTAATTATTTATAAGTAACCAAGTTTTAAAAATGTTTCAATTAGATCACTCAAGTTTAAAAATCGTGTCAATTAATCGCTCAACTTTTATTAAATTAAAGGTTTTAACATATTTTTTAGCCTTTTCTTTTTTGTTTATGAAATTTTTTTATCTTTTTTTTTATGTTGACGTTAAGTGGTGACGCAAATTTTATTTGTTATTTTTAAAATTTTAATATAATTAGCGTTTTTTTATTTTTTTAAACTTAACAACATATATTGCAAATCTTGACTCCCCACATCTTATCCTCCATTGGTTTCTTAACGCACAAAAAAATCGACGAGACTCGATTTGAGGAAAATTTACATGAGTGTACTAATTAAAATACTTTTAATACTTTTGAAACATGTTTAATGCTTTGTAAATTAACATTCATTCCCACCCCTAAAATTTAACTAAGAGTTACATTTTTCTAAATTACTTCTCACTTTTTAACTCATTTCATTTATTTATTTCTATTCAATTGAATAATATTTCTTTGTTTGTCTTTTTATACCATTCACACTCACCATAAAAAAATATTTGAATAATGATGCGGGGAATGAATATTGATAATCAAATTTAGGGAATTGATTTGCTTTTGCTTTTACATACGTATATATGTGGTATGGAGATAGGGATGATGGACGTGTTGTTAAAAGTGGTATTAATTTAATATGGGTTAGAGATGGGGATGAAATGTGAATGCTCTAATGTCTTGTTAAAAGCGGGTGTTAATTAGTATAGAGAAAGATATTCGAACCTACAGGAAAACAATAAATACAAGTAATTCGAGATGGATTATGAATGAGTATTCGGATATATTAGGGTTAGTTTTCAAAATTTTGTAGGTTTAAAGAAAAATATGGTATCTGGCAATACCCACATAATTTACCATAAAAAGTGTGTAGTAGTGTTGATTATTTGATCCCCTAGTTCATAATTATGACCCTATATCTATATCTATAGTATATCTATAGGATACAATACAAGGAGAGATTATCTATATCAATAGGATAGAATACAAAGATAGATTATCTGTTAGTGATAGAATATAAAAGAGAAAAGAAGAAAGAAAGAATAAAAATAGTTTGAAAGGTGATTAACATGTCCAAAAGCAAACCTAATTTTCAAAGGTGGACGGTGATTCATAATTAATTATTTAATTAAGATTAAAATATACACACACCTCTCACGTTGAGTAAATCAATATATTATATCCTAAACCACTCAAAACATATGGACACCAAATATATTCATCAAAAGTTGAATCATAGACATTAGCATGTTGGATTAGCCTGGAACTAAATAATTTAAAATAGTGAGCTCTTTATAACTGTTTTTTATAACAATTTAACTTTTAATATACACACATATATAAAAACACACACACACATAAAAAGATATTGTAGTTGTTAGGGTTGGAGACTCGAACAAAGGGTATTAGGGCAGCCGGCCCTAATTAGGGTTAGCCGGCCCTAATGGGTCCCATCTTATTTGTTTGGGCCTAACTTGGAGAACAAGTTAGGAACCCTAGATTTAGTCTATATATACCCTAGTTGTAATTGTAATCTTGTGTGCCTTGAGCTTAATGAAATAACCTGGTTGCAGCCCGTGGACGTAGGTCCCCCACTGGGACCGAACCACGTAAAATTCTTGTGTCGTTTATTTTTCTATACCGCGTGTTTATATCGTTTGTGTGTGTGTGTGTGTTGATTCCGCTGCGCCGCTTTGTTCCTAACAAGTGGTATCAGAGCTTTGGCTCGTTGTTTACACACGGTTTTGCACGGGTATCGATCGAGAAAAAAGGTAGAAGAGGCTGGTTTGAGAAGGGCTGCTACAGTGCCGCCGCTACAGTGCCGCGGTGAACAGTATCCGGCATGAACAGTATCCGGCCGTGAACAGTGATTCCGGCGGTGAACAGTATTGTCAGAGATCTTCGTTTTTCTGGTTAACAGGGCTGTTCGGGGCTGTTTTTCAGGGCTGTTTGGGACGGTTTTCCGGGTGATTTTGCAATTAGAATTCCTGTTTTGGACTTCTTGGAGTTGCAGGTTTCACTCGGGCTTTGCAGGTGAAGGTCGGGTCAGGTGTTTCGGGTTATGACATCGCGGGTATAAATGGTTTTGTTTATAGTACCAGGTTAATCTCTTTGAAGCCGCCGATTAGGGTTTGGTTATAAAACTCTTGGATTCGTCGAATAAAGGTTAGAGATTTAGTTAGTTTCTGTTGACTGTTTATTATCAACTGTTTGAGAACCGAGTTACGTGAAAATCAATATTTGGGTTTAGATTTGTCTGCGAAGTTTATTGTAGGAGCAAATCGGTCAGTTGACAATGTTCGGTAGAGAACATCCGTCAAGTTCTGGCTCGTACCATTGATGTGTTCACTGTTTCGATTTGTTTCCTGATTGCTATTGTTATAGCTGAAGACGGGATGGGTATGATCGAAGGTTTGACCGGTTTGGATTTCGGTTGGTTGGTTTTGTCAAAGGAACTTGGATGTGGTACTGTGGGATAAAACAGGTGAAAATGGAACTAGCAGGTTGGAATGCTTTGGGTTTTAAGTATTCTGATTCTGGTGTGCTGGTGACGACATAAGTGAAAAAAAAGGGAAGTCAGGTTGAAAGGTTTATTCGGTTAGGATTAGCTGATCGGGTGTACAATCGCGGAATCCTTGGTACCGTTTGCTTTCGGTAAAGCTCTACTGCTGTTAGTTATAACCGTTTGCCGGTTAGCTGGTCTGGAACTATGAAATTATTTCTTGTTCGGTGGTGATCAGCAGTTCGACATTTGAGGGGATCCGGGATCTTGTGCTGGGTGAACACGTTTACCGGGAAAAGTACGATCGGGGATAATCTCATAGAATGTTGGTTTTGGTAATGGGTTGGGATAACAGGGACAGTGGGAGCTGGGCATAGTTGACTTCGTGGAGCTGCATGGAGGTTCG
The DNA here is from genome assembly GCF_021521415.1 of Bidens hawaiensis. Classification (NCBI taxonomy): domain Eukaryota; kingdom Viridiplantae; phylum Streptophyta; class Magnoliopsida; order Asterales; family Asteraceae; genus Bidens; species Bidens hawaiensis. The sequence continues at coordinate 2,770,095 of NW_027491045.1, forward strand.
TGACATTCTTTAGAGTCAATGTCAAAAGATAATGAATTCTGCTTCTGAGAATGTGTCTGGGTTGATGCATTGGGACTCAGTGAAGGCAGTGAGACTCTTGGGTTCGAGATTCTGGTATACTTCATTTCATGTTACCCACTGTAGTGAAGTATTGGTGAATCTTATTGAAGACTTTGGGAAGGTACAAGTTTATGTATCGCTGGAAGAAGGGAACCAACTTCCGAGTATTAAAGTCTTGGCTCGCTGCATCGGGTAGAGCTAAGTGGATTCATTTTGCAAGTGTGAATCCTGGAGCCACCGGGATGTAGCTGAGTGCATTCGGAGGTTTAAACTAGGTCAGGGGTTTTGGAACAGTGGGAGCACGAACCGTGTTCTAGGTACAGTTCAAAACACCGTTGGGTTTTGAATACCGGAATTCCGAATGGGAAAATCTCTCCTGGGTACTTGCAGGTTTTGGAGAGTGGTGTTTTCTCTGGGAGTCTCTGGAGCCGGTAGTTCGAATCAGTGGGAGCCGGTTGAGATTGAGGATGAGTCAATGGCGGGTTTTGCCATGGCTGGGTCATTGATGACTGTTGGGTTGGAGCTCAATGGAGCTTCAACTGGCTCTTCAGGTAATTGAGGAGCGGGCCGCTGCAACTAGGAGGATTAGATTGAAGTCTTAGCTTGTTTATGGGAACTGAGGCTTGGAGGACTTCTTTTATTTGAAATCATAGCTTGTTCTTGGGAGCTTGAGGCTTGGAGAACTTCTGACCGTGAAGTTTTAGCTTGTTCTTGGAACTGGAGGCTTGGAAGATTTCTGTTTTTAAGATTACTGGAGTTACAGGTATAGGGTTTGCTTGGATGGTGGATTGAGGATTGCTCGAGCCTCCAAGTGGGAGATTGTTAGGGTTGGAGACTCGAACAAAGGGTATTAGGGCAGCCGGCCCTAATTAGGGTTAGCCGGCCCTAATGGGTCCCATCTTATTTGTTTGGGCCTAACTTGGAGAACAAGTTAGGAACCCTAGATTTAGTCTATATATACCCTAGTTGTAATTGTAATCTTGTGTGCCTTGAGCTTAATGAAATAACCTGGTTGCAGCCCGTGGACGTAGGTCCCCCACTGGGACCGAACCACGTAAAATTCTTGTGTCGTTTATTTTTCTATACCGCGTGTTTATATCGTTTGTGTGTGTGTGTGTGTTGATTCCGCTGCGCCGCTTTGTTCCTAACAGTAGTAAGTGGTGAAGCTTGGACGAGTTCGTCTGGGGCTGGATTCAAAATGTATTAAAAAAGTCATAAACGAGTGGGGTCGGGCTCAAATTTTCGATCGAAAACGGGTAATGTACACTAATAAGAAAAAATAGGGGGGGGGGGAAGACCTGGGCCCTCACTAAGCTTCGCCAATGATTGTAATAGGGCTCGGTGTAACGGTGTTAGATTCAGTGATTAATTGTAACATAACTGTTAGAGCGGTGTCGCTGTAGTAATCATCTTTTGCTTTTATCAATCATGTTTGTTAGTTGAATTATTCGGTTTCACTCGTTTTCATCTTATGTCTCTATTTCAGATCTTAATCAATATCATTACAATTAATATTTCACATATATCAAGCTTGCTTGCACTTGAAATAGGGATTAAGTGATTAACCATAAAGGGACCTACATATTTTATATAACGCAATATTCGTTCATATAATTACTACTTTGGGCATGCACATCAGCACATGATTACTTTTTATATTTGTTTCGTACAGTGTTTCTGGAAATGGATAATATTAAAGTACTAACGTTTCAACACAGCAAATTTTTAATTATTGGCGTTTGATTCCATTCATGTGTTCAAGATCTTTTCACATGCATTGTTAGCTGGCAATTGATATGTTTTGAATATTTTTTTTGAGTAAGGAACAAAGCATAGCTACTCAGGTAATCCAATGACAAAATACGACCTCTTATGCCCACGAGGCCACGATCACAAACAACTATGGGTAGCCCAAGCCTAAATCTCATGTTCCGGGAAAACCTAGTCGCCCGAAGGCTCCACTACTGTAAAACTCAGTTGGGAACTTGAAATCGGATTTGAACTTAAGACATTGCAACCACCCGTCTAAATTTTCACTTCGCTTTAAATATCAGTTGAGCTTTTAGCTCAGTGACGTTTTATTTTGAAATTATCAAGCACTTTATTTATCTTGTAATAATTATGTAAATTTACCTCGTGCTATGTAATAAATTATAGATATCAAAATTTTCATAAAGTTATTTAGGGGGTGTTTGGGATTGTTTATTTTAGCTTACTTATATTTATTAAAAATAATAAGGTATTTGGGTTTGCTTTTGGTGTGAGAGTAATAAGTTAATAAGTTACATTTTTATAACTTAATTATTAAAAAGTTATAAGGAGTTTCCTTAAAAAATCCCAAATACCCCCTTATAAAGGTCCAGATGACAGAATTAATGTTACATATTAAGAATGTAACTTATGTATGATTTCAAATTGACATCTATTGTGTAATCAGGCTTTTGTCATGTTTATGCTTTTGGGTATATGCCGGTTTTTAACTGAACCAGATGAGAAAAAAGCTTACGATTAACGTTAGACACTTAGACAAATAATATGGTCAATTGCTTAATGCTAGACTAGTTTGGTTTTGATTCAACCGGTTTTGACGTGTTTTTGCTCACCCTTAGTTGCACACGCTAATGCAATAACTACCAAATTATAACCATTTAGGTCATACAATTGGGTACAATGAGTCCGTGAAACTCATCAAGTGCTTTTAATTAATTGTTTTAAACATGCTTTTTAGGTGTTACTTGACAAATGACAATGACACGTTTGGAAAAAGTTGGTTATTTTGATAAAAAACCCCATAAGCCAAAGATCTTGTTCTGATCAATATAGACCTTTAGATGGGGCTTTACCTTGAAGACGCATAGTCGTCTATTTTCAAGCTGATATCAACCTAAATGGTTCTATATAAATGTACTATTCAGTTTAGCAATTGCATTAAAGCATTCACAATGAAAACCATATTCATATCCATATAGTTTAACCAAAATACACACATGTCCATAAATTTTGTTCCCTTTTTTTTATGAATCTTCAAATCCGATTTCCCATATATACTTATAAAGTCATAATCAATTAAATAATACATCTTTTCACTTACAACCACATTAAATTATAAGATATCATATGAGTTTAATAGTGAACACCCAATTATAATGTTATCTTTTACTTTTGTTTCTCATATAATTTATGATATGGGTTATGGAGATTAAGCCTCTATGTAAGGTTGAAAATTAATAAAACAACATACTGTCCTTCTAATTAGGGGTGTGCAAGAAACCGATTCAAAATCAAAAAGACCGAGAAATCCAAACCGAAAAAACTGAACCGAAACAAAAACCGACGCCTGGTTTTATGTTTCTGTAAAAACCAAACCAACATTTCGGTTTTGGTTTTGCATGTAATAAAAACCGAAAAAACAGAACCGAACCAAATTCCTAAATTTTTGTTTTTTTTATATTTTACATTACGTAATTAATCATAATTTAACAAATATGTCACTCAAATATTTTTGGTCAGATGTTTTAAGTCTTTTATTTTACAATTAACAAAATTATTTATACCTAAATTCATTATTTTTAGCAAACTTTTTTTTCGGTCTAAAATTTTCCAGATCAAATGGCAAAACCCGAAACCGTACCGAAACAAAAACGAAAACCGAAATTGAAAAAATCGAAACTAAACGGTTTCTAAAACTCCAAATATTGAAGTTTTGATTTTCAGTTTGTTTTAGCCAAAAACCATACCGACCCGCACCACAAAGATTTGCTTCTAATTTATATATATGAAAGAGGACACAGACTCAATTGTGATTGATGGAATAGTGAAGACAAGAATTTGGTGACTTTTAGGAGTTAGGAAAGTATTCTAGATTGAATCTTTTAAACCGCAATTAAAATATAAAGAAAAAGATCATTGGTTCCATAAAAGAAAAAGTTTGGATAGGTTGCATTAAAGCATTCACAATGAAAACCATATTCATATCCATATAGTTTAACCAAAATACACACATGTCCATAAATTTTGTTCCCTTTTTTTTATGAATCTTCAAATCCGATTTCCCATATATACTTATAAAGTCATAATCAATTAAATAATACATCTTTTCACTTACAACCACATTAAATTATAAGATATCATATGAGTTTAATAGTGAACACCCAATTATAATGTAATCTTTTACTTTTGTTTCTCATATAATTTATGATATGGGTTATGGAGATTAAGCCTCTATGTAAGGTTGAAAATTAATAAAACAACATACTGTCCTTCTAATTAGGGGTGTGCAAGAAACCGATTCAAAATCGAAAAGACCGAGAAATCCAAACCGAAAAAACTGAACCGAAACAAAAACTGACGCCTGGTTTTATGTTTCTGTAAAAACCAAACCAACGTTTCGGTTTTGGTTTTGCATGTAATAAAAACCGAAAAAACAGAACCGAACCAAATTCCTAAATTTTTGTTTTTTTTATATTTTACATTACGTAATTAATCATAATTTAACAAATATGTAACTCAAATATTTTTGGTCAGATGTTTTAAGTCTTTTATTTTACAATTAACAAAATTATTTATACCTAAATTCATTATTTTTAGCAAACTTTTTTTTCGGTCTAAAATTTTCCAGATCAAATGGCAAAACCCGAAACCGTACCGAAACAAAAACGAAAACCGAAATTGAAAAAATCGAAACTAAACGGTTTCTAAAACTCCAAATATTGAAGTTTTGATTTTCAGTTTGTTTTAGCTAAAAACCATACCGACCCGCACCACAAAGATTTGCTTCTAATTTATATATATGAAAGAGGACACAGACTCAATTGTGATTGATGGAATAGTGAAGACAAGAATTTGGTGACTTTTAGGAGTTAGGAAAGTATTCTAGATTGAATCTTTTAAACCGCAATTAAAATATAAAGAAAAAGATCATTGGTTCCATAAAAGAAAAAGTTTGGATAGGTGCTATAATAAAACAGATTTAATTATTAAAACCAGAGTATATAAAGATGATTCGCAACATAAACTATCTTCCTATAGTGGTAACTTTAGCAGTATAATTGTAAGATAATTTAGACTACTTTAATAGCAGCTGGCCTTATGATTGACTGATATATGCTAGTGGTTACAACTTCAAATCTTATGATTATTTAAAACCTAATTTAGGTGAGTTTTTTTTTTTACGATTGTAAGATTCCTTTTTGATGGTGTTCTTGGGTTAGTCAGGTTTTGATAGGTGTGAGCACGGTTTGGTTCGGTTATTGAGTGAAACCCAAACCTAAACTGAAGCTATCGGTTATTTTAAAATACCAATCGATCGGTTTTCGGTTATCCGGTTATTTGATTATTTGATTTTCGGTTTCGGTTTCGGTTATTTTCGGTTTTTTTATTGTGAGTAGACAATAAAAAAAAGAATTCAAAAAAACAGAGTACCTCATATATATTGAATTCAAAATACAAAAACAGACACGTGTTACGTGGAACCAAACAAATACAAAGTTGTTTGAGTAGTATAGTACAAAATTCAACAAAGTTCATAATAAAAAAATACTAAAAGTTTGGCCCGAATTTTCGTTAATTATCTTTTTCATCTTCAAAGTTTAGACCTAATCTTCAGCATCTTCAAAATCTTTATCACCATCAATGGTAGACTCTTTTGATGTTTTGTTTCCGGTCATAACATCTTAAGAAATACACGTAGAAAATATAAGTTCGATTAATCGGTTCAGTTTGGTTTTTTTAATATGGATAACCGAACCTAAACCCAAAAATCAGTTTTTCGAAAAACTAAAAATTAACCGCCGGTTAATGCTTCGGTTCGATTTTTTTTCGATTATTCAGTTTCGATTCGGTTTTCTACTCACCCATAAATTTTGAGTGTCAGAAACTTAAAATCAATGTTGAATGGTTGGTATTCTATCTTAGAAAGCCACATTCGAGTATTAGCCAGTTCCAAATGCTATTAAAAGGAAATACTATTTGATAGAGACAATACACTATATATCTTCCAAAAGTTGATAACCGTTATATTATTACTTTACCAAAGCATGATTACATGTGCATTAGATTGTATAATATTGTGTTTTCAGAGATAAAATTAATTCATTTAAATAATAAATTTAATTCATTTATTTAACAACAATTTACAAAACTAATATGATCAAGTTACTCGAGCCAAACCAGTTCACAAGCCAAATCAAAATGAGTCTTTACATGAAAGAGCTACATTCGACTCAAAACATTCATACGAGCCTACGTATTCAAGCCAAATCAGCTCAAATCAAATCGGCTAGATCTTTTAATAAACCAATTGATACGAACTGATGGTTGAATCGGAAGCCATGCACAAGCTATTTAAACAACCTATTTTGGTATATATAAAAGAGAAGAACGATATAATTTACTAAAAGTTTGAAGGAAAATAAATATTTATATTAAAAGAAATACGAAAGTAATTATAACTAGAGAAGTGGTCCAGACCATAAAAATACAGTGTTCTATACAGTGTATAAATTAAATTTCATATATTCTTAGATAAAAAAATGACAAAGTAATACTTGACATTTGACAAGTCAAAGAATATTACTGTCCATGTAAACTTCAGAAAAATGGTATTAAAATCCACACGTGGTTAACGTTTTGTGTTGTTTTATTTAAACGATATACGCATGCAAATGCATGTCAGTTTGTTAATAATTATCTATATTAATTACAACTAGGTAACAACTCGTCGCAATAAGGCTGTGTACTAAGTGCGTTACGCCGCCGACACTAAATCAAAAAAGAAATTTGAAAACGTCCATAAATAATATCAACACAAGTATAGGTTATGATTCATGTGAAGCGAATTCGGGCGATATTAGTTAAATTCGATACGATACCGAAACTAAACGATTGGTAAAACTTGGCTACTGGGGCGTGAGTCGACGCAAATTCAATCGGTAACGATTAGCTTCATTACGATACCAGAACTATTCTCAAATAGATTAAATTAGTTAACCTATTTAAAACTAAAAGAGAAAAAGGAAAAAAAAAAACATGGTTATTAACATATTTAAAACTAAAAAGTAAAAAAAAAAACATAATGAAACAAAAAAGAAGCAATATAATATTTTAGAATAAATTGATTGTGACTCAATGGTAGAGCACTCACTTCAATGGTGGATCCATGATTTTTTTTCCAATGGGTTCACTGTTTTTAAATGCTCTAATTTTATACGACCGGCCATAAAAATTTCGGGTCGATTCGACGGTTTAGGTCGGTTCAACGATTCGGGTCGGGTAAGGCCATAAGGTTCATTACATTTTTTTTGAACGGCGTAAGGTTCATTAGTCATTACATAACATAAATACGATAAATTAACAAAAAACAAACATCGTCATAGAAAGGATAACATACATAAGAAAGATACGATTGTCTTTTAAAACAAATAAAAAAAACTTATAGTTGTTCTTTACGAGTTTTCATCTTTTGGAAACGTTGCATTACATCTCCAAATCTATTCTTGAGGGTTGTTTACTACTTGAAGATGATGATTGAATGTTTGATGGTTCACTTGATAAATATCTTTTAATATTCATAATGCCTACAAATCAAATTTAAACATCACTAATTTTCTAATTCAATTAACAAACTTCAACATAATCATACTTTCTAACTGTAATTTCAGTAAATAAACAATAATAATTGAAGCAAAACATCAAAGCATACCTTACTGAGTCTGTGAAGATTGGAGTTAAGGAAAGATGGAGACTAGGGATGGAGAGGAAGACAGAGGAGGCGAGGACATTGTGGCGGAAAGAGAGATGGACGTCGGCGGCCGGTGGTGGTGGGGGATTAGGGTTTGAACTGCAGGTCTGATGTCTGATGTTGTGTGTTAGCGATGGGTAAAAGTAAAAATAAAGATAACCCTAACTTACTTTGCTGGATAAAAAAAAAGGAAACAAATCGGGAAATAAAAAAAATTAAGCTGTGGCTGAGACTCGAACCTGGGTCAACTAGAGGGATGGCGGGATTAAAGGGAGGAACATTACCACCAGACCAGAGTTATATATTGCTTATGGTTTCACTCTCAAAATATATATAGGTTCACTCTCACAAACTATACCTATATTCTATATAAATTTCGGAACTTAGTGGGTTCCCGTGAACCCGTATGACACTATATAGATCCGCCCCTGACTCACTTTACTAGTGAGAGGTGGGAGGTTCAAACCTCACTATTACCAATTTATATGGGAGATATGAGGGATGACCCTGACTTGCCAGGGTTCGAGTCCTGATCTCACCCGGTTTTACAGGCTCCTCGTTGTCGTGCCATTTGGCGGGCGTGGGGTCGGGTTTTATCCGGTGAATCCCTCAATAGGTGGACCGCTAGGGGTTCCGTCCGCCAAACTAGTAGCCGGCTCGGGTTACCTTTAGCCAATGGGGGCCACGTACGGAGTACCCGGCGTTACTTAGTTGGTCGTTCAAAAAAAATATAAAATATTTTAAAACAAACTTATGGCACACACACTCAACTTTTATAGTATGTATCTGTCCATATAAATGGGTTTATAAAAAGAATCCTATTGTCATTTTTAATTTTTGATTTGAGACTTCTAATGTGTTTGACATGAATTTGTGGGTATGGGCCTCGTTAAAACCGAATAGTTCTAAAATGAGTTATAATATCTCATTTATTTGTGAAAATATTTCATAATCAAACAATAAATTTCGCGGGTTATAAAAAGAATCCTATTGTCACTTTTTAATTTTTGATTTGAGACTTCTAATATGTTTGACATGAATTTGTGGGTACGGGCCTCGTTAAAACCGAATAGTTCTTAAATGAGTTATAATATCTCATTTATTTGTGAAAATATTACATAATCAAATATAAATTTCGCGGGTTATGGGTCTCACCAAACCCAGATAGCCCTTAAACGGGTTATAACATCTCATTTATTTGTGATATGACCATTTAATCATTAAACACTAATTTCGACTTTTCGTGGTTCATGGGTCTCACCAATCCCGAATAACCCTTAAATAAGTTATAACATCTTATATATTTGTGAAACACTTTCATCATCAAACCATTAATTTCTCTTCTTTAAGTATTATTCGTTAACGACCTATTAACTCCATCACTGGCTAACTTGTGATTACCACCCACCATCGACAAACCCTAAATTTAATCATTCGTCGGAATTAATTTTTTTAAGATATAAAAACATACATAAAAACAATTAGAAAACAATATGGACTTTTTTTCAAAAAATGTTAGGCATTTATAAAAAACTATATGGGCTTTACACCAGGGACGTCCCCGAGAATCCTTAATAAATTTGGGGCCTTATGCGAGGAAAAAAATGCCCCCCCCCTAAACATAAGCTTAATAACCTATATATATAATTTATATAAATGTGATACAACAAGATAAGGTATTCAAGCGGGTGAAAGTATAGAGCTACTAACCATAGTCAGAAAAGTTGGTTGGCATTCAAACAAGAGAGAAAGAAGTCCCGATCAGGCTACAAGTGGGACAGGAAGCGAGGGCCGCTATTCCGGTCAGCTTGTTAGAAAGGGAACTAGCACCCTAAAGATAGCTACTCTCGCTTTCTAACAGTAAACTAAACTGCCTTCCGGTCGCCTCACCAACGCCTTCTCTCCTATCGGTCGAACTTTTCCATCCTCTCTCGTTGGGAAAGGGGATCGATTACCTTTCTTAGCTAGGATAAAGTCACTGTCATCGCTCTCTCCTTGATTCGCTCGGAAATCGTACCTCGCCTCTCGTCCATAACCTAGCCCGAAGCTCTCAAGCGATTGATTTCACACAAGTACCAGGACCTTCTTTTATAGGGGAGTTAGAATATGCTCTAGAATAGTCGAATGAATGATCAGTCTTGCTCCGTGCCCCTTCTCCCTCTTCTTCCGCTTTACAACCGGAATAAGGAACCTTAGAATTCACCCCGATGAAAAAATGGGATTTGAGAGGCTAGCGAATCGGAATTGTATGGAATGTCCTACTCCTGCCCGAGCTTTCCGAAATTATGATAATAAACAAAACAAAAGTGTTTGTAGTGAAATTTTATAATAGAAACACTTGACAAATCGTGAGGCTTTTCTAGCATTTTTGGAAGTAAAGTTCTCGATTAACTCTTTGTAATCCATATTTTCTAATACATTGCTCTCAATAACTACAATTGTCAATCCGTCAAATTTTTCTCGAGACATTGTGAATTGTAAGTAAAGAATTCAACAACTTTATTTTTAAAATACTTCTTTATGTTTGAAAGTGCTCCTAACATTTGCGAAAACACCTTTGTTGATCAAACTTTAGTACCAAATAAAAATATTGCAAAAACCGTTTACAAGACCAATAGATTGTTTGAGTTTGAAAAAAAAACCATGTAGTTTTTCGCTAAAGTCTATGTCATAATGTTCAAAAGAAAAAACATTGTGCGCTTCGTTTTTTTTCTAAAGCTCAGCGAGTAAAAGTCAATTGGATACAATCAAATTAATATCACATAAAATATTATAATACACAATATAAAAAATAGTCATTCTTAAAATAAAAATTTGTTGTTCAAAATATATAATTCTAGTTAATCATGTTTATCCTGTATCTTTTGATGGAAAGGGAGTATGCTTAAATAAGAAAAAAAATGCTTACACAAGGAATCGAACATATTGTACGTTCGCCATTGCAAGCATGTTAGCTATGCGTAGTGGAGGGGCTATAAATGGGGGCGAATTGCGATACGTGACGCCCAGTCAGCAAGGGATAAAAATTTGTTTTTGGGGTGTAATGGTGTAGGGGCTTACAAATAATAATAATATATATATATATATATATGTATATGTATATATATAACACACACACAAAGTAATATAATAATAATATTCCTTTTCCTCTTCCGGCGACAAAAACATCCCGCCCCCGCCCCTTTTCGCCCGAAAATCGTGGAGGGGTGAGGGCGGTGTTCCAAAACCTTCTCGCCGTAGCCCACGCCCCAACTACGCACTGCCTTAGTAACCATCTGATCCTCGGCCAACTTATTGATTTATTTAGATTGGTTTTTCTTTTATATGCATAAAATGAGAAAAAAGAAAAGTATAATTTTTAGGTCTTATGCGATGACCAACAAAAACATTTTAAATTTACAGAAAAATTACTACATTCCTCTCTCCTCACTGATAACAACTTAAATTACTCTCTATCCTATAAAAACATCTGTCACTATGATAAGCATAATGTGAATGCTCTAATCTATTATCTAAAGCTTGAGATAAGAAATATAGGTGTATAGGGGGTAAAGAATAGGTGGAAAAGAAGCGGCTGTTCAAAAAAATATATGTATAATGAGAATTGATGTAAAAGGTTATGGAGTTGTCAACATATTTTGATGGTTTCTAGATAGTCAAACGTATCACATGGCTATTAAAAAACTATTTATTCCAACAGAGCCAGTTGACTCCCATGAGGGTGTGTTTAAATCCTCGCGCCACTTAATTAAACTTGCACCTGTGGCTGCATCTCTGATATTATTATTAACTTGTATCATGGAAAACCTCTTTCTCTCTAGATTTGATCAACCTTTTTAAAACACTAAAAACCCTTTTTGATCTGCATTGATTCTTCAAAGTTTTTCATAGTTTCAAGGTTTTCTTGATCACTGGTGAGTACCCATTTTCGAAGTTTTATACATAGTTTAAATTTATCATTTTTTACTCGGTGGTGTAAATTTATCATTTTTCAGCTGAAAAGTTTTTACATAGTGTAAATTTACCCATTTTCGACTGACATTTTAAGGCTGGCCTCTTTGTTTTTCGCTCGGTAGTATAAATTTATCCTTTTCCGGCCAAAAATTTTTATACCTAGTGTAAATTTATCCGTTTCCGCCCGAAATTTTGAGTCTAACCCCTCCGTTTTTTTGCTCGATAGTGTTTTTAAACAAATTTATGTGATTTATGGTGAAACACTGAAAACCCATATAAAATATTATTCATATATGTCCTTTCCAATGTGGTGTAGTGGTAAGCAACTTGGATGGCTCAATGAAAAAAGACTGGGATCTCCAATCCTGAGGGCGTCTGGGTTTTACCACTAGTGGGCCTTCGGGTTGGGTGGGTTTTCTCCGGAACTGGAGATAACTTGGAGGCACTTAAGGGCTCCGTGTGGCTGGGTTGGGCAGCTGGCGGTGGCCTTTTGACATTGGGTCACCCTGTACGGAGTACCTAGGCAATTCTGTTTGTTGGCCGTTAAAAAATGATATTATTCATATCAGCGTTTTTAAGGAAATTTATGTTATATATGGTGAAACACTGAAAACCCATATCAGATACTATTCATATCAACTGATTTTAAACAAATTTATGTTATTTATGGTAAAACACTCAAAACCCATATCAGATATTATTCATATAAACTGTTTTTAAACAAATTTATGTTATGGTAAAACACTGAAAACCCATATCAGATATTATTCATATATTTTTAAAACTTTTTATTTATTCATATCAACTGTTTTATAACAAATTTATGTTATTTATGGTGAAACACTGAAAACATTTCAGGGTGGTTTTGATCAGTAAATAAGCATGGATGGAAGTGATATTTACAAAGCTAGTAGAAGTATAAGATTAGGGAGTTTAAGAGCAACAAGTAATGGAGCAATGGGGAGTTTAAGATCTGGAAGTACTTCTCTATGGAGGAACACTGGCTTGGATGTGTTTTCAAAATCAACTCGAGAAGAAGATGATGAAGAAGCTCTTAAATGGGCGTCTCTCGAAAAGCTTCCAACTTTCGATCGTTTGAAGAAAGGTTTGCTTTTCGGATCGACAGGGCCTTCTTATGAGGTTGATGTTGATAATCTTAAATTCGAGGACCGAAAAAGATTGCTTGATAGGCTTGTGAATACTGCTGATGAAGATAATGAGAAGTTCTTGTTAAAGCTTAGAGACGTCTTGATAGGTATTCATTGTTTCCTAACTTTCGGTTTTTTATTTTAACGGTAAATGTTATTTGTATTTTAGTTACACCGATAGATTTGAACTACTTACATGTCTTGGTTTGAACTTGTGACCAATGTTTTCAGACCTGACACATACGTTATGCCTTACCGGGTCAAAGGTCGGATTGGACTGGGAGGAAGGACCGGTGTTTGACCCGGATGATGTCATAAATAATTTAATATAAATATATAAAAAAATTATAAATATAAAAAAGTTAATAATAATAATCAACTTCCATGTACATTTACACATATTTTTTAAATATTTAACATTTATATTTCTTTCATATTAAAATAAATGTAGTTTGGCTGGTTGGTTAGTATAGTATATTCAATAATACTTAATCTCGGTCATACACCCAGTTTCGATTCCCCGGCGTCCAAACTATTTTTATTTAATTAAAAAGCTTTTTTCCAGTTTACTGGGTCCAGGCCGACCGCCACCCGAGAAACCTGGCGGGTCCCAACCGGCCGGGCCGGGCCAGGCCGGATTTTAATGCCTACCAAGTAGACTAGCCTTATATTAACAACTAGGCGAGTTATTTCCTTCAAAACTAATTTCCCAAAAACATTAGCCAGCTCTACACTCTAGCTCCAAACACTCACCAAAAGTCAATGGCAAAATGCATATATTTCTGTACTCTTTTATTTCATAAAAATGGTTGAAAGTTACTCTTTCATGACATAGTAGTCAAAATTCTATAGTGTCATAGTGGTTGCAAGTTACTCTTTTATGACATATATTTTAAAACACTTATATGTAATAATGACCATAGCAGCCCTACACTCAAGCCACCATCATCAGGTGGCGGCATTTAGTGATGACAGGAGACTAGATGAGTAGGCGACGATCATTTTCATGGCCTAAAGCACATTAGAATACTGGAACCTTTTTCGTTTTTTTTTCTAAAGACAAATGTTGTTATTCATACTCTAGGTTACATCGATTAATCTTAAGCCACTTACCATGGCATGTGTATCTAATAAATAACTAGCCCCAAATTAGCAACTAGATGAGTTATTTCCTTCAAAACTAATTTCTCAGAAACATTAGTCAGCTCTACACATAACTCCAAACACTCAACAAAAGTCAAGGACATAGATTTCTAAATTCTTTAATTCGTAATGGTTGAAAGATACTCTTTTGTGACATAAGTCAAAACTCTTTTAATGTCATAATGTTGGCAAGTTACTCTTTTTTGACATATATTTCAAAACTCTTTTGTCATAATGGTCATTGTAGCTATATACTCTAGCCATAATCACCAGGTGGCGGCACATGGTGATGATGAGAGACTAGACACTAGGTGAAGGTTTTTCCTGGTTTGAAGGTGAGTGACTGAGTGTATCCTGATGCGATGGCTTTCGCCAGTAGCTCATTTGAAAGATTCATTGACCTTTCAAAAAAAAAAAAGAAAATGGGCCCAAAGCTTATGATTTATTTCACTACCCCTTGAGCCGCCTCCTATGCTGGGATATCGATTTTAACAATCTTAATAGTGTTTTCGTTTGCATTTAGTGATACTGAATGAAATCATGCGATACGATAGATAAACACAAGCTCGAGAGAGATAGTTAATATATTTCAAATTGTCTTTCTAGGCATATAATGAGTATTTTGCACAAGACATTCTAGCTGTGGCAATACTACTATAAAACTAAACATTAGCTAGCCTCAAAATGGTTGCAAATACCCATTTGTGATCGATTTATGACTACTTTACGGTTGCTAACTAATGAGTTTGTCGTTAATATGACGTGCCACATATTTTAAGCCGGAAATCATTTGCAGGGTTGGGATTGATTTGCCAACAACTGAAGTTAAGTTCGAGCATTTGAGTGTCGAGGCAGACGTGAACACCGGAAGTAGAGCTTTACCTAGTTTTATAAACTTCCACATTGATATACTTGAGGTAAAGAATCAAATCATTATATATACATACAACTTTCTTATATCTTTCTAATAACTTCCTCTTTATAATTAACGAAATATGTATCCGTGTTTGATTGCATTAGATGTTCTTGAGCTCATTCCGTCTACTTCCGAATTCAAAAAAGCATATAACCATCCTCGATGATATTAGCGGTATTGTTAAGCCTAGCAGGTGAGCAGGATGAACATAAAGTAGAGGGAAAATCACCAAAATAGTCATTTTGAACTACTCTGGAAAAATAATCTTGACTTTAAATAATTTCCAATCAACCAGTGTTTGGCCTGTGTCTGTTAGCGCAACATATTTCAATCTTGACTCAGTGGTTTTCTATCTAGCGCAGTAGATCCATTATGTTGCGCTAGATCCTACACCGCATTTAAGAAATTGGTGCAACAAATTCATACACACTGTCGGAGCCAGGGGTCCCATCAAATTGCTATATTTGTAAATAAATAAAGTTAAATGATATTTTTGTTAAAAAAAAGTCAAGGCTATTTTTGAAAAAATATTTCTCAAGACGGCCATTTCGGTATTTTCCTTATAATGAAAAAAAACTCAACTTTGATCTTCCTTGTTAAATCTAACATGATAATACACATGTAACATGTTTATAGAATGACATTACTTTTGGGCCCTCCAAGTTCCGGGAAAACGACACTTTTGTTAGCCTTGGCTGGAAAGCTTGATAAAGAACTTAAGGTAAATGTTTAATTCAAATGACTTACTTCAAAGATTTAAACATTTTATCTTTCCATCCATTTGTTAGTTCACATTATATGACTAAGTGTTCTAAGCATTAGAGTTGAGAATAAATAGTTAAATACTTAAATACACTTATCTGTTTTTATTTTTGTACTTTTAGACATCTGGCAAGGTGACATACAATGGCCATGAATTACATGAGTTTGTACCAGAAAGAACCTCTGCTTACATCAGTCAAAACGATGTTCATATTGGAGAAATGACAGTAAGAGAAACCTTGGCTTTCTCTGCACGGTGCCAAGGAGTCGGATCACGTTATGGTTAGACTATATATATTCAATCCTATATTCCAAACTACTGTTTATTGATTTTATGATATTAAGATCATTTTAACAATTGTGGAATTGCAGAGATGTTGACGGAGTTGTCGAGAAGAGAAAAAGATGCAAATATTAAACCTGATCCTGATATCGACGTGTTTATGAAGGTACATAATAATATCTGAGTATGCCTGGGATTGAGTTTGAAAACACTTTATTGGCTTATTGGCTTTTTTAAAAAGCCAATAAGTTAAATGGTGTTTGACAATCATAAAAATTCCTTTTATTTTAGCTTTTTGAAAGGGTTAAAAAACAGTTTTCTGAAAGCCCTAAATCTTGGCTTTTTGAAAAAGCCAATAAATAACTTTTATCATATCGTCTTTATTTTCTGAATGACAAAAATTTGAGAACATCTTGGTTTATGGAAAACACTTTGATATTGCTATGCCAAATGCATGTTGGTTTTATATCGTTTTTCTTAGTAATACGAACTTTAAATTCGTTTATTTTATAATTAAGGCTGCAGCCACAGAAGGACAAGAAGCGAATGTGGTGACGGATTACATTCTCAAGGTATGAACTTTGGATCTATTTTTAGGTGAATAAATACATCAGTTATTTTAATAAAAATATAAAATTATGTAAATTGTTTCTTGTGCAGTTGTTGGGGTTGGACATTTGTGCTGATACCATGGTAGGAGATCAAATGATACGGGGAATTTCTGGCGGGCAAAAGAAACGTGTTACAACAGGTAAAACCGTAATAATGAAATTCTTTATGAAATACCTTTTCTTTTGTAATGGTAGAAATAATGATGACAACGCAAGTTATTATGCATTATTAATTAATAACCAGATACAATAAGAATAATTATGTGGGCCCAAGTGTAGAAGACTGGGCCATGATGTTCTGGAGGCCATGATGATTCTGGAGGCCCAAGATTGCGCTTCCAGAGGTGCTACACAAAAATGGGCATAACTTGGGCAACGGGCCTCCGTTTCAAGCGTGCTACCGGTCAAAATGACCGTTGGGCCTCCAGAAATACCTTTTTTGTTTATTTTTTCCTAAATAAGCCTTCTAGATACACTTTTTGCCCACTTTTATGTTTTTGTCTACTTTTTGGGTTTTCTTTTGGGCTGTTGTTGGGCCTGTGGTTGTTTGTGTCGGCCCAAGCCCATTTTGGATGTTTATTTAATATGTTAACTTACTTTGTGACCGATCATTAATCAGAATTGAATAAAAATAATTTGGATTTTCAAATTCTTGACTTTTGGGGTCAAATTTGGGGGTTTGGGAAGTATCTTCACGGGTATTCCAAGAATTAAAGTGATTAGCCTTCGGTTTTTAATAGTAAGTTGCATCAAATAATTACAAAGGAAACTTAATCAAGTCATGTAGTTAAGCTAATATGAAGAAAACTATATTTGCAGGTGAAATGATAGTTGGACCGTCGAAGGTTCTTCTTATGGACGATATTTCTACTGGTTTGGATAGTTCTACGACTTTCCAAATAGTGAAATCGATTAGACAATTTCTTCATATTCTTGAAGGAACTGCTGTCATTTCTCTCCTCCAGCCAGCACCCGAGACGTATGAATTATTTGATGACATTATTCTTTTAACCGACGGGAAAGTTGTGTACCAAGGACCACGAGACAACGTGCTTGAGTTTTTCGAATTTATGGGTTTCAAATGCCCTGAGAGGAAAGGGGTTGCTGATTTCTTGCAAGAAGTATGTTCAATTGTTATCCATGTGATTAAATGCACATTACCTTAATCAATTAGGCCGTTTGTAGTGGGGCGACAAACAAGCAAAAATGGAGCGATTTTATTTGAACACTGCTCCCGCGACAAAGGGGCGATTGTGGGGTGGGGGGGGTGGGGGGGGGTGGGGGGGGGGGATGAATTCTTGTCGCCTTGCATGTGTTTTCTTTTATTATTATTATTATTATTATTATTTACGTATGTGTGTGTGATATATATATAGGGCTACAACACCCTTACACCCCTAAAACAAAAAATATATATAGGGCTACAACACCATTACACCCCTAAAACAAAACCCACCATTTGCTGACTGAGCGACACATGTTGCAAAACACCCCATTTTGTAGCCCCTCCACTACACATAGCCCTTATAACAATTTTTTTATTTCGAACTTTTGTAAATGTGTTACAGGTGACATCTAAAAAGGATCAACAACAATATTGGATGAGAAGAGACCAACACTATAGATTTGTGACAGCCAAGGAGTTCACAGACTCATTCCAGTCTTTCCACGTTGGAAAGAAACTCTGCGACGATCTTAGCATCCCTTACGACAAAAGCAGAAGCCACCCGGCAGCTCTCACAACCGACAAGTACGGTTTAAATAAAAAAGAGCTATTGAAAGCTTGCATTGACAGAGAAATCTTGCTCATGAAGAGGAATTCATTTGTTTACATCTTTAAATTGTGCCAAGTAAGTGTTATTAATATAACATTCAAAACTGTTTTCAATCAACAATTAATCACTACTAAAAGTCTAAAACTTTAACATATCATTTAACTTTTTATTATTTAGCTTTTCTATAATTGAACTAATTCGCCCTGGTTGAGGCGCGCACATATAATGTATATATGTGTGGTCCCTCGGGTTGGCAAAAGTGAAATTGCACTAACTTTGATGTATTTTACTAATTTCGTGAAAATAACGTTAAAAGTGACGGGAGGTTAATCAGGCATCATGTGGTGGCGTTGATGGCCGAAAGACAAAGGTACATGCACCAATCAGCGGGTGTCCCAATGGTTGAGTGTTATGTGCCTTATGTCCAAGGCTTGATGCAAAACTACTATCGAGCCGGGGTCCTCACTGAAAGCAGCCTCTCTATTCCTATGGGGTAGAGGTAAGGCTGTCTACATCTTACCCTCCTCACTCAGACCCCATCATAGCTTTCTATTGATGGGATTTACTGAGTACGATGAATCATGTCTATGGTTGAACTACTCAAGATGATAATTGTTTTGTTCGGTTTCAGATGTTTATCATGGCGTTAGTAGCCATGACAGTGTTTCTCCGAACGGAGATGCATAGAAACAATATAGAAGACGGAGGGATATATACGGGCGCTCTATTTTTTGGTGTTATCATGATCATGTTTAACGGGATGTCTGAGATTCCAATGACGATCGCAAAGCTTCCTGTATTCTACAAGCAAAGAGACTTCCGGTTTTACCCATCGTGGGCATACGCTATTCCATCTTGGGTCGTCAAAATACCCATATCCTTTCTTGAAGCTGGCTTGTGGACGGTTCTAACTTACTACGTCATAGGATTCGATCAAGATATCACGAGGTTAATTTGTTTTCAACTTTTCATGATTAAAGATAACAAATTTCCGGTTCTTGTTTGCAACTTTATATATGTTGTGCAGATTCTTCAAACAATACCTTTTACTCATAGTTATCAACCAAGTTTCTGCGGGTTTGTTTCGAGCTATTGGGGCGATGGGTCGAAACATGATCGTTGCAAACACGTTTGGATCATTTGCACTTCTCATAATCTTTGCACTGGGTGGATTTGTCCTTTCACGGGGTAAGCATAAGTTATAACTTACTAGATTAAGGATGACGACTAAAAAGCTAGAGTTGTAGGCTAAGTTTAGTCATGTTTGACATGTGTCGAATTTGGATTGTTGAAAGTGGGTCCCAATTACTTTTTACAAAATTCAGTGTCCATAAAGTGTTAGCTACGCTGACGTGTCACTCGTTTATTGGACCAAAACTCAATAATTTCTTGAAAATTCTTGGTCAAAGATGTTTATTTTAGTAATATTTTTAACAAAATCATGTGAGGCCTTTTAATATTTCATTTCATGCACGGTACGAAACAATATATAATTAACATGTTAGAGCACATTCTCAGTAGATCCTCTATCTCTGTCTATATAATTATATTAAAAATCATTATGTGCTCCCTCTCTTTTTAATTAAATAATACTAAACGAATCAAATCTAAATACATTATCTCATTACAGATGATGTAAAGAAGTGGTGGATTTGGGGATACTGGGTATCTCCAATGATGTATGCTATGAATGGGATAACCGTTAATGAATTTCTTGCGGATAGATGGAATAAGGCAAGTCGTTTTACGCTTACTCTTGATCGCATTCTATATTAATAATCAGAATTTGTAGTTCTTAACTTCTTATAATTACTTCCATTTTGTAGAATGTAAATGGCACAACACTTGGGAAAACAATCATCATTTCTCGAGGGTTGTTCGCAGAAACTTACTGGTATTGGATAGCAATCTTGGCCTCACTTGGATTCATATTTCTTTTCAATATTTGTTTCGGCTTGTCTCTCGATTTTCTTAACCGTGAGTGTCTATCTTTTTTCGGCTTGTCACGTTATAAATCACATTACATTTGACCATTTTGTAACATTTGTTGTGGAATATTTTAGCTTTTGGGCAATCACGGTCTGTATCGTCAAATGATGATGATGACAAAAGCCCGGTAGAGTTATCGCATACAGGTAATGGGAACAATGAGAGCAGAAAGAAAGGAATGATTCTTCCATTCGAACCACATTCAATTACCTTCAAAGATGTCAAGTACTCGGTCGATATGCCTCAGGTATATAACTTTCTAAAGATTTATTTTTCTTTAGGGAGAATGTTTTATAAACTCCCAAATTTGTTACTTAAGAACACTCATAGATTGTATGTTTCACGATTAGATTAAAGTATTTCGGGTGTACGAAATTAACAATCAAGCAAGTCAAAAAGCTCTAAAAAGAACAAGAATGTATTCACCATTAAAAATAAAGTTCTGATTACGTGCGTTAAATTGACAAAGTAAATAACTTTATATATGGGTTGAACTATTATACTGATTGGGTTAAAACATTGCAACTCTTTGCGAAAAAGCACAACACTTGACAGTTTTAACTATGTCCATTAGTGTAAAATATCATTTTTTTTTTACTTTGGATTTTTTGATTAATATGGATTTAGACTACAAAAGCGATTACAATAAAGTGGCAGACAAACGGGCAACAAGCTGCGCCGCAACCCCCTTTTGAATGGCAAAGCCAATCCTGCTCACATATACTAATTAGCATAGTTACTATCGACTAAGGTACTAATACTCAGTATTAGCTTAGGCCACCCGTAGTGGGCGACTAAAAGGGGGCGACAAGGGCGCAAACACCGCCCCTGGGGCGGCAAAATGGGCGATAAACAGAAGGGGGGGAGGGGGGCGATGAGAACTTGTCGCCTGCTCTTGTTTATGTTATATTATTATTTTAATAGTGCGTGTGTGTGATATATATATATATACATACATATATATATGTATATGGGCTACAACACCATTACACCCTTAAAACAAAAACCCACCTTTTTGCTGACCGGGCGCCACATGACGCAATTTGCCCCATTTTGTAGCCCCTCCACTACACGTAGCCTACCACTTATCTCCACTTGCTACTAATCTTTGTTGCCACCGATAATCAATAGCAACTTATTATTGATAACTAGTTAATTTGCATACAACTTTTTACTAGTGTGACCAGCGCCATGGGTTTGCGTCTTGGAAGTCATCAGGGCGGTTCCCCTAACCCCGCCAAGGCCGTTGTTGGTGTGCCCTTGGAACCTCCATCTTGGAAGTCATCAAGGGATTTTTTCCTTAGAATTTTTTAGGTTCCATGGTGCTCCAAATTAGAATAGTCTTTAACGAGTGTCTACTCTACACATTCTCTTATCAATGTTTTCGATTTCACATTTAGTTCTAAGCAAATCCAATTAGACTAAAATGGCACTGATACAATAAAATAACCAACACAAAATCATAATGTAGTAAGCGTAATGATGTATTTGTTTTTGTAGGAAATGAGAGATCAAGGAACATCTGAAGATATATTGCTGCTACTCAAGGGTGTCAGTGGAGCTTTTCGTCCGGGTGTATTAACAGCCTTGATGGGGGTTAGCGGAGAAGGAAAAACTACCTTAATGGACGTGTTAGCAGGTAGAAAAACCGGTGGGTATATAGAAGGCGACATTAGAATTTCTGGTTATCCGAAAAAACAAGAAACTTTTGCTAGGATTTCTGGATATTGTGAACAAAACGACATACATTCGCCTCATGTCACCGTTTATGAGTCCTTGATTTACTCCGCTTGGCTAAGGTTGCCATCAGACGTTAACGAAAATACCAGAAAGGTTAGTGTATATCGGGTCTCTTATATATATATATATATATATATATATATATATATATATATATATATATAGGGTAAGAATCCTAAGAGAACTTTATGAAATTGAGAACTATTTTGAGCCAAAAAAACCACTTAAAAAATATTTGAAAAACGAAAATTTTAAAAAAGTAAAAAAACAAAAAAAATTATTTTTCATCCCGGTTTCATAAAAAAAAACCTCTAATTATACACATATGTATATTTGTTGTATTCAATCTCGATTTACATAATATACACATATGTACATTATCATTTATCTTAATTGTACATATATGTGTATAAAGAATAAAATGTATAAAATTAAAAAAATAAGTATTATATATATGTGTTAATTTTGCTAAACCGATAATTTTTTAAATTTTTATGAAACCGGGATGAAAAATAAAATTTCTTGATTTTTTTACTTTTTTTTTATTTTAGTGTGTTTTTTTTATAAATTTTTTTGTTTTTTTAAAAAGAGTTTTTTTGTGGTCCAAAATGATTCTCAAAGTTCTAAATTCCAAAATGATTCTCACATTATCCTAATAATAATTTTAATAATAATAATAATAATAATAATAAAAGTTAATTGAATGAAAAAAAAAATTTGTTATTTTGCAGATGTTTGTTGATGAGGTGATGGATCTTGTCGAATTAAATCCCTTAAGAAATGCACTAGTTGGGTTGCCTGGTGTCAATGGACTCTCAACCGAACAACGAAAAAGATTAACCATAGCAGTCGAGCTTGTGGCCAACCCATCTATAATATTTATGGATGAGCCAACATCAGGGCTAGACTCTCGAGCTGCTGCAATTGTGATGAGAACCGTTAGGAACACGGTTGACACTGGAAGAACGGTTGTTTGCACCATTCATCAACCTAGCATAGACATATTTGAAGCTTTTGATGAGGTATTTATTCAAAAGTTCGCTAGAACTACTTCGTATATATATCGTTAACATCCATACTTAATAATCTCATTTAACAATATGTTGTAGCTATTCTTGATGAAAAGAGGGGGACAAGAGTTGTATGTAGGACCTATCGGTCGAAATTCACTCGACCTAATCAAGTACTTTGAGGTAAGATATCTAACTTATGCATGTATATAATTTTCAAATATTATACAAGCTGTAAAACCTTATACAAGTGATATGATACGTGAAAAATGCTATACGGACACCTGTAGGTGGTGTAAATAGTATGTAAGTGGTGTGCGCATAGCCTGACCTTTTAATTAAAAACCTTTCGTACTTTTGATGATAATAATCAAACAATAAGGAGTAAATTGTGGTTTTCGTCCCTGTGATTTGTCCAAATCTGCGGTTTTAGTCCAATAGTTTCAAATTTGTGATTTTCATCCCTGTGGTTTCATTTCACTTGCAATTAAACCCGACCCCACTAACCCCGTTAAGTCTGGTTGTTAAACTCATTAGCCTGCCCTTCACGTGACGGTCAATTTTGCCCTTTTTTCCTTAAATACACCCCAACCCCTCACATGAGGGTGCTTGCGAATTAAAACAAGGGTTTATTTGGGGAGGAAAACGACAAAACTGCCCCTTACGTGAGGGGCACGCTAACGAGTTTAACGACCAGACTTAACAGAGTTAGTGAGATCGGGTTTAATTGCAAGTGAAATGAAACCACAGAGACAAAAATTGCAAATTTAAACTACTGGACTAAAACCGCAGATTTGGACAAACCACAGGAACGAAAACCGCAGTTTACTCAACAACAAGGCTAACTTAACCATGTGGTCATGCTAATTTATACCAGGATATCGACGGGATAAGTAAGATAAAAGACGGATATAATCCCGCGACATGGATGCTTGAAGTCAGTACTTCCGCCCAAGAAATCACTCTAGGAGTTGATTTTGCCGAAATATACAAGAACTCGCAACTATATAGGCAAGTTCTAATCACATTTTTATCATCATACCATATTTGGGCTCATTGTTTTTATATTTGCACATTATATTATCTTACAGGAGAAATATGACACTTATTGCTGAACTTAGCGTACCACGTCCCGGTACCAACGACCTCTACTACCCGACCCAATTCTCGCAGCCTTTCTTCGTCCAATGTATCGCTTGTCTATGGAAACAACGGTTATCATACTGGCGAAACCCTCCATACACCGCTATTCGTTTTGCTTTCACCACCTTTATTGCCTTCATATTCGGTAGTATGTTCTGGGATCTTGGACGTAAAAGGCAAGTGTCCGAAACTAAAAAATAAACCGAACTTATTTTGTTACATTCATATAATATATATGTTTCAACTATGCGAATTTCAGGAAAACTCAACAGAACTATCTAATGCCATGGGTTCCATGTACGCGGCAACCCTGTTTCTAGGAGTTCAAAACGCATCAGCGGTGCAGCCAGTTGTTGACATTGAACGCACCGTCTTTTATAGAGAACGGGCTGCTGGAATGTATTCCGCCTTACCATATGCGTGTGCTCAGGTGACTGACTGATAACGACTTTTAACTGTGTTTATTATCTATTATAATAATTATTATTTGAGTGACATGCGGTATTCGTCCATGTGGTTTGTTCAAATTTAATATTTCAGTCCAAAAGTTTAAAAATTATTATTTCCGTCCCTAAGGTTTTATTTACGTTGCATATTTCGTCCCTGTGGTTTGTTAAAATCCGCTCTTTCAGTCCAAAATATGTTAACGAAAAGGACAAAAATTGCAATGAAAATGAAACCTTAGGGACGAAAATAGAAAATTTTAAACTTTGAACTGAAATGAAAAATTTAAACAGACCACATGGACGAAAACCACAGTTCTCCGTTATTTGACTTATCATGTATCTTTAAGTCTTTGTTACTCGTTATTTTACCCCGTTTAAAGATACATATTCTAATATTATTGTGTTTAACGCAGATTCTAGTGGAGATACCTTACATTTTCTTCCAAGCGATCGTTTACTGTGTCATAGTTTACGCCTTGATTGGATTCGAATGGACAGCTACGAAATTCTTGTGGTACACATTCTTCCAGTTTAGTTGTTTACTCTACATGACATATTATGGCATGATGACCGTTGCCATCACGCCCAACGCCAACATTGCTGCGATCATTGCAGCATCTTTTTACGGGTTCTTTAATCTGTTCTCGGGCTTCATTGTTCCACGACCTGTAAGTTTTTTTATTTTTATTTTTATCTTTTACCAATGTTGTAAAAGTAGGATTACAAGGCTGAGTACTCGTTACAAGGTATTTCGCCGAGGTGAGATTCTGTAAATCCGCTTAGTTACTAAGAATCGGTCAAAGATGGTCAACCTCAGCCAGAATCACGTCTTATCCGTGAACTTGGGCCGATTTCGACTAAAAAAAATAAAACTTAATTCGTATTTCAATAATATTAAAGAACAAATATCATTATTTTATTAATGATAAGTAATTTTAGAATATTTTATTATTTAAAATGTATTTCTTTTATTTATATTGATATTCACCTGTTTTTCTATAAAGAGTAGTAAACTTATGATATTCGATATATATATATAATATCCAAAAATTAATTTTCTTTATATTTACCATGTCCGAGTACTCTCCGAGTACTCCCCAAGTAGTCCGAGTACACCCAACTCCCTAGTTGGCCGCCTAGGGTCCACCTAGCGACTTTTGCAACCTTGCCTTTTACATTTAATGTTTTCAACTCGATCATTGGTGTTAATGTACATAAATTAACAAATGCTAACAGAAAATCCCGGTGTGGTGGCGGTGGTATTATTGGGCTAATCCGTTGGCATGGACCATCTACGGCATGACAGTGTCGCAGTTCGGTGACTATGAAGATTTGCTTATGAACGGTGAGCCCGTGAAGGGGTACCTGGATCGATTTTTTGGGTTCAAACATGATTTTCTTGGCGTGATCGCGGGGGTGCATGTCGGATTAGTACTTGCTTTCGGGTTTATTTTTGCTTAATGCATCAAGTCCTTCAATTTTCAGAAGAGATAGATCAGTGGTTTTAAAACATTAGTTAATGTTGAAAATCCAAAATTTGTGGTTGCATTGTTTGAATATTTCATTATTTTGTATGGCTTTACTATTATCGGAGCACGTCGGCTCCTTCACGAATGCGTCAGAAAAACACACAGTTAGTTGGATCTGCCAGAAAATGGAACACGTGGTGACTTCTGATAGGTCGCATTAATCCGTCGGGTCAAAAATGGTTTACGTCGGATCCGATTGAATTTTTTTAAACATTTTAGAAATTTTTTCAAAACCATGGTTATTTTTAAAAAAACATGGTCAACATTAGCTATTTGGGGAATTTTCCCAATGAAAAATGCTTCAAGTCAAACAAGGTCTAGTGAAAATAAATTTCTACTGAAATATGTTCAAGTTGAAAGTGGTTGTTTTTAAAATAAAGTATTACAATAAATTCACCTATGTAGGTTTTATTGAGGCTAGTGGCAACAGATGGATATAGAAACATCACATAGCTCACACATATAAAGCACTTAGTGACTTTTAATTAACTTAGTATATAACTAGGTGTCTTACTTGACATGTGTTGGGACGACTTTTTGCTGTTTAATATTAAAAATTGATGCGGAATCGGTCATAATCAACGGTGTCTGCACTAAATCGTACAAAAAAAACTTGAGTGTTGTGGTGACGAATCAACACGAATTCTTTCGATCGGTATTAGGTTACGGAACTGAAAGTAAAACAAAAAAAAACATCCACACCAAAATACAACTTAACAGTTAAAATAATAATTTAAATAAAAGAACACGGTGAACAAACAAAGCACACGCATGTTACGTCCAATAATTGACACGATTAGGTAAGAATCATTGGACGGTACCAACAATAACAAAACCCCACATTTTGCAGCAGCGAATCGACAAGAATAAGGTAATTATCGACAAACATTCGACACTAAATCGTAACTATAAAACTCGGTCGTTGTCCACGATACCAACACTATATTATCTTTTGGCTAAATAGAATTTAACATTAAGAACAACACTTGAAGTGTAAACATAGGATTGGTGTCACGTGGACCAATCAAATCCACCGCGACATCAACCTATGGGTATTAATTAATTATATATAATAATTTCATGATGTTCTTGTTTCTTTATAAATAGAAAAATCATGTTTTTTATTTGAATAGTTATTTAGAATACATCAAATTATTTGAGAACAAATCTACTTGACTCTATAATCTTTAACTTTTTCTAAATTTCATTAGAATATTAATTTACACATCTCTTGATTGATTCGTTTTAATTTAGCTTATTTATTGTACTTCCGAATACTTTTTTTTAGATTTTAAGTGTTCCATTGGGGGAAAGATTTAAGATCATGCATCAAATGACTGATTTGAAACTAAAACGGACCCAAATTACTTGTTTCACTCGAACTTAGATTACAAAGGAACATGTTAGCATACTCTTATTTGGTCTTTATGTACGTGTATCGGTTTAATTTGATGAAAATTATGGATTCAATAACCAACTAGTTAATGCTTTCGACAAACGAAAAACGAATCATGTCACAATAGTTGGGTTGGTAAGATCTTTGGCCCAAATCGACTCGAATGGTTTGGTTTGACGGTTTGACTAGTTCTTTTAAAATTGTTGGTTTGAATAATTTTTTTAATTAAATAAACATGGTTCACAAAATATTAATATATATATAGCCGGTTACTAGATTCAAACAATCAATTGAACTATTATACCTGGTTTTCTTTTCTAGATCGTAATCTAATCGTATAAACCTCAACCCTAGTGAATTAACTGTTTCTATTTTCCGATTTAAACGGTTTATCGGTTTATCCCTGTCTTGAAAAGAGAAAAAAAACAAAACAAAACAAAAAAACCAAGGTGTCAAGAATATAGCCATATGTAACAAGCCACCATTCATTATTAGGAAGTGTGGGTGCAAGTACAAAGGCCACACTAGCTAGTTCTTATCATGTGCACACCTGCTTGATAGGACTAACATAAATGTCCAAACGAAACACATTGGCTGTCATGTTTTGGAAACCCTTTGTGAAAAATTCCTTCTTCTATTCGTTTAGAATAATCAAACGTTAAATTACTAAGATTAAAACTTATATTGATTTAATGTAACAATTAAAAAACTTAATAACTGTTCTTCATGGTGTATAAATTACATCCTCCGATACAAGGTCTATGACAACTGACATTTTTCATGTAACTTGTAGAATTATAGCTTCTAATGTATGATGTACAAATTATTATTGCTTTCTCTTATGGTTGCATAACTTTGGTGTGTCGAAAGCTCATAGTTTGGCCAACATATGTAGTTTCGTGTACGTTTACTAAACTCCTACATACAATTGATAGCTCTATTGGCCGTTCATAGGCGTGGTAAAATTAACGAGATCAAATTAATGCATGGTGTACAAGTAGCTAGTCCTTGGTTGGATTGTATCGTTTACATTAACATTTGAATGTTTCTAGGAGTAGGGTTCTTTTTAGGTTTGTAATCACTTGGGGGCGGCATTTTTCTTTAATCACAAATGGAGTCGTGGCACCTAGTGTTGGCGATTAAGTAGTCTGTGTAGGTGTGAAAGCAGTGAATCAGTGAAAAACCTTAATAGTATTTGGTGAATACGGATGATATGGTAAGGAGCTCATATGACCAACTGCTAATCCTAGTTTCTATTGGCAAATAACCAATTCTAGTTGGTATTGGTGAATAAACATGTCATGCATTCGTTATTCGTCATTACCAACATAAATTAAGGCCTGAACCATATTTGTCAATTCTATATGGAAATAAGGTTCACTTGGACCTTATTTCATATCCCTTGCTACGACCTAATTTGTGATTAAAAAACTAGGCACAACCCCCCCCCCCCCCCCCCCCCCAAGTGATTAGAAACCTAAATAAAGCATTGGTTATACAAAAAAAAATTATTTACATTTGCATGACTTATTGATGGGAATTAATGTATCACATGCAACATTTCATTTCTTGTTTATGCATGATATAAATCAATCACTGACTATTTGGAAAGCCCCTTTGTAGATGTGCTGCTTTTGTTAAAATGAAGACAGCTATGAAAAGAAAACATTATGTAAGAGTCATTATTGATTGGATTTGATATTTTGGAGGTCATATGGTTTAAGAAAAGAAGTGTCATAAAAATGTTGGAGCATGGTTTCTGTAACATTCAAAGAGTATATCATAACACACTAGAATTGTAGTCTTGGACATTGAATATTGCCATCACATGAAGGGAACAATCAGTCAGAAATATGTGGGAAGATCACCATTCCAACCAATTATATGCATGGCCCCAAAAAGATAGTTGGCATGTGCACCATATATGTACCTCTTAGACATGGACATGTATGATGGGCACCAACCGGTTAATGAAGGTTCAGCCTTGCCCTGACCACTGGCGGACCCAAACAGGGTCGGCCGTACAACATTATTGTTGAGTAAAGCTAGGGCTTGAGGCTTCCGAAAATATAAGGCCTTTGTTTAAAACATTTAATTATTTATATATGTCCAGAAAAACATATTAAAAAAATATAATTAACATATTAAACAATTCCAAACGTTGGCATGGTGGTTAAGATGCATGTATTCTGTTTCCTTCTTCATTCACTCAGGTTCGACACTTCATAAGTTGCTTTTTTTTTCTATTTTAGTTTCTTAGTTTTTGTTGATGTTGTTTCACGGTTGTTCTTTAGTTCCACGAGAAAGGTGGGAGATTTTACATATTTATGAAACAAAAACCAGAAACTTTGTAATTTCATATATGAAACATGAAGTTTGGTAATTTGAAAAAAATAGAAATTATAAATTCTCTCATTTCGTCTCTAACTCTCAACAAGGGCCTCAATTTTTTTTTCTTTGTTTTAGGCCTTCAAAATGGTTGGGCCACCTCTGAACCCAAATGTCGTGGACGACGATCGGCCGTCCCCTGTGAGAAAATATATTCGTTGAAATCACAATTGACCACATGAAATTTTGACACCGACCCATAAAAATATTTTCTAGGTCTGCCACTAGTCTTAACTAAACCACATGATGAAAAGTATCCAGTCTGGTTGCATCACATCATCAGGGAGTACAACGCATATTAGGCATTTATGGACTTTTGAGTGCTTTCCTATATTGCTTTTAAACTCTTCAAACAAAATGTCTCGTTCTTCACATTATTTTCCTTTGCATGTAGTGAATATAGTGAATGGTGTGAAGTCCCTTAGATCAAAATGAATAGTCCCAATTTGATGAGATATACACTTTGCATCACTTGTTAATCAACAATCGTATTAAGATAACATGGCTAGGCTTTATAAATACAAAAAAAATTGAATTACATACAATAAAACAAAGAAAAACAAGATATATACAAAAGTTATCTAGGGTTAACCTAGGTAAAATAAGGGCCAAATAAAAAGGGAACAATTCCCAAATAGCCATTGCTGATCAACCTTTTCCAATTTTAGCCATGGTTTTGAAAAAATACCCAAAATAACCATATTTTTCAGTCGGATCTCATGATCCGATGGATTAGATGAACCTCTAAAATCTCGCCACGTGTCATGATGACTGGTCTTCCGACGAAACAGAGTTTTTCCGTCGTTCGACACAATTTTTTCTGCGTTCCTTTCATCTTCTACATCTCAAACACTAAAACCTTCATATCCATCTTTCTTATTTCTCTACATAATCAAGCAAATAAATAATGTAAATCGCTTAGTTTTTCGAGAAGAACATATCCATCGTGTTTGTTTTCCTTGAATTAGATTTCTTGTTGAGAAATTCGCGCAAGAAAATCACGAACCCTTGAGTTCAACTTAGAAAAAAATCGATGGAAGATTAATCCATCGGATCCGATGGTAAAATAATTAAACCATTGGACTTGATGGTTTAATTTTACGGCGGCTCCTTCACGAATGCGTCAGAAAAACTTACAGTCAGTCGGATCTGCCCAAAAATGCGTGGTGACTTATGATAGGCCACATTAATATGTTGGATTAGCCTTTTGTTTACGTCGGATCGGCCGTTAAATTTTGGCTATTTTAGGAATTTTTTGAAAACTATGGCTAAAAGTGGAAACTTTGGTCAAATATAAACCCAACATAAAAGAGCCTGATATATATATTATTACACTAGCATCCCCCTCAAACTAGAAATGCGATAGCGAGATGGTCAATCATCTTTCATTTCTCTTCACTCAAGCATGGAAATGGTGTTCACCTCTCTACCACTATCCACCTCACTTGCACCCAATGCAACAAAAGCGGTAATGCATGGTCCATACCATATAGTGTTAAGGTTTAAGTGTATGAACTATACTATACCAAATATGATATGTGGCATGTATAGAAGATCGAGAAACAACCTCTTGTTTCTTATACGTTCTTTATAAAATTAAGTGAATCTCCAGAGAAATACATAAACCAATTGTATCAATAGATCAATGTTCTAATCAACAAAAAACAATATTAGTGGTCGGATATCTCATATTCAGTTAGTTATTTTAGAAATCAGATATTTCGGATATCCGAATTATATATCCAAAATATTTTTAAACAATTTTAATTAGAAATTTTGAATATATCAGGTATTTCGAATAGTTTTCGTATATTCCGAATAATTTACGGATATCCAAAATATATTTTTTATTCTTTAATATATATTCTTTTAATTCAAATAAATATTTTTTTTCCAGAATTCAGATATGAGTTGGATATCCAAATCCGAAATTTTATATATGGATTCGAAATTTCGAATAGTGATATCAACTATTAAAAAATTCTAGATTTCTAGTTTTGAACAACCTTGGTGGTAGTTAAATATTATGATTGGAGGAGAAACAAAGCAAAAAATGTAACTGGTGTGTGGATTGGGAAAATTGCCACGAACTTCTTCGCAACGAATGACGAATTGAAATTGCAAAATCGGATGTTCAAAACGAATGAATTTGAATTAAAAGATGTAACTATGCAAAATAAGGGGGATGAGAATGTCACATTATGTTAATTTTTGTTTAACTAAAAATATAAAGTTTTTTCTAGTATCTAACGAGTTGAATGATGCATGTTTAACACGACAATTAAAACTACACCATGTATCCCATCATATACTTGCGATTCTCAATATGTTTTTTCACCCAAATAAAACTAAGCTTTTGACTTTCTCGATGATCCGATTGACTGACACCCGTTTCCGCTGAAGGTTGCTTCATTTCTAGATTTTCATAA
This sequence comes from Bidens hawaiensis, assembly GCF_021521415.1. Lineage (NCBI taxonomy): Eukaryota > Viridiplantae > Streptophyta > Magnoliopsida > Asterales > Asteraceae > Bidens > Bidens hawaiensis. The sequence continues at coordinate 2,802,555 of NW_027491045.1, forward strand.
ACACCACCATCATAAAAGTATCATCGCTTGGATCGCCTTTTTCTTGACTTCCATTCTTTTTAATGTATTGTGAAGCTTCACTAAATCTCGTATCTCAAAAGCAAAAATCGATGGTATGTTAACGACTTATAAGCTGCCATAACACCGTTGCAATATAGAATGAAATGAGGATATGATCGGCCGATTCCAGTTCTTTATTTAAAAAAGGGCACTATCTCAAATTCTTTAGATATTCTGAATTGTCCGTTTCGATCAAACCGATCAAACATACCTCGAGTTTAAACATAAAAATATAATGAGGTATTATGTGTTGAATTATTAATGTAATAGTTGCTATAATTAAACTGATGGAAAGACAAATGATGCCATATGGGCGGCCGATTTCTTGGCTTCCGTTCTTTTTAATGTATTGTGAAGCTTCTAGTAAATCTCGTATCTTAAAGGCAAAAATCGATGGTATGTTAATGACTTATAAACTGCCATAACACCGTTGCAACATAGAATGAAATGAGGATATGATCGGCCGATTCCAGTTCTTTATTTATAAAAAGAGCACTATCTCAAATTCTTTTCGATCCAACCAATCAAACACACCTCGAGTTTAAACATAAAAATATAATAAGTTACTATAAGTTGAATTATTAAGGCTGAGGGGTGTGGGGCGCTAACCTGGGCGCGAGAGCCCCTCCGCTCGTGCCCCCAGGCGCTAACCCCACACCACCGGGGCGCGAACGGGGCGCGAGCGCGAGCCCCCAGGCAGGCGTGAGTGTGGTCGCGGGAGAAGAGAGAGAAAAAGGTGTGGGGTATACCAAAAAGAGCCGTTGAGCTCGGATAAAATAAAAAAAAAACATTAAAAACCCCTATATAATACCCCAAAATCAACCCATTTCAACCATATCAAAACACAACTTCAAACTCCAAACTCCTATATAATACCCCAAACTCCTATATAATACCCCAAAATGTCTGGAAATTGGTACCCAAACCTAGATTCAGATTATATTGACGACGATTTATGGTCGTCACCAGACCAACCGATGTTTTATTCGGGGCCGCAAGAATCATCCGGCTTTCAACCATCCAACATACAACCGTCTCCTAACTTTGTTGTTCCAGAAACACAAGAATCACAAGGTGATGCTACGGGACCAAGAAGACGCGTCCACCGGAAAAAACAACTTGCAACGGACGGGCCGGGACCGGCTTCGACTCCGAGGACGAAACGGAAAACCACTCCGTGGTCATCGGATGAGAAGGAAGCCTTGTGTCGGGCTTGGATAGTCATTTCTGAGGATCGGCGTTGCGGTAATTGTTTTAACGTTTTTAAAAATGATTTTTAATAAAAAAGTTAAATAAAAAAGTTAACTGGAAATCTAATTTAATTATTCATTTTGCAGCCGACTACCAAAAAAGCAAGATTTTTTGGACAAAGGTTAGGGAGACGTTCTATACACTCGTTGGGAGTACAGAGCGAAACGCCGATATGATTTCGGGTCGGTGGTCCGAAATCAGAAAATTTGTCGGCTTGTTTACTAATCTTTTCAACAGGAACGGCGGTCGTATGAGACCAAGTGGCAGTGATGATTTGGCGGTTTACAATTTCACGGTCGAAGAGTGGAGGCAGGAGTGTTTGCGGAGGTATGGGATGGTGAAGACGTGGGACGATTTAAAGTTGTGGGAGAGGTTGAAAAGGTGTTCCAAGTGGGTTGAGCTGGTGGCGCCGGACCTTGATGCGGAAGTAGGGCCGAAACGGACTAAAACTAGTTCGTCTGGAGCGTATAGCACTTCCGCCGGGTCGGATTGCCGCGTTGGATTCGACCTAAACATTGCGGGGGAGGAAACGTCTTCACCGCCGAGGAGGCGGCCATTGGGAAGGGACGCCAAGGGGAAAAAACCGGCTGAGGGGGGAGCCGTAAACATCGCCGATCTTGTTGAATCCCTCAATAAATTCAACAAAACCATTGAGGTGGTCTCTAATGACAAAAAGGAAAAAAGTCGAATGAGAGATTTGGACTTCCTTACAAGAGACTTCAGTAACCTAAATCCGGTCGATCAAATGCTGATGGAAAAGCAAAAGGAACGTATCCGAAAGAGGTTGATCGAAGAAGACCAAGCCGAAGAATAAGAATAATGTTTTTTTTAGTACTTTAATTTTTATTTTATTTTTAGATATTAATGTGTTTTTTTAATTAATGTGTGTTTTTTTAATAATTTATGAGTTTTTTTAATAATACGTTGTTTGAATATATTTATAAAAAAATAAAAAAAAAATTCGCTGGAGCCCCTGCTGGAGCCCCTCCACACCAGGGCCAAGGGCTCCAACACCCTCCTTATCCAGTTTCTCTCTCTGTCACACGTCATAATATTATTAGCTGGAGCCCCCACTGGGGCCCCCATTAAAGCCCCCCACACCCCTTAGCCTAATGTATTAGTTGTTAGTTGGTATAATTAAACTGATGGAAGGACAAATGATGTCATATGGGCGGCGATAGAAGCATGCAAGTCTGAAAAGTGAAAACCAATAAAAAAATATATTTTGGAAGTCAGGAATCAAAAGATATTCAAGACTTTGATTAGCCAATCATAGTCTTCTTCCTATACCATAACCTCGAATTGCTCGTCATTCATATCCACAACCAACCATTTCCTTCCATTTAAGAAAGTTATAGCAAAGTTATAGCAGTTCAAAAAAGATACATATATATTAATTTTTGAAACGAAACGAAAAAAACGCGATTATTTAGAGTAACCCAATGGTATGAAGGCAACCTCATAAGTTACATCTTCTGTTTAGAGAAAACTCGCTACCCAAAAGCAGATTACGGTAACCTTGGTTAAGATTAGTGTGTTAACTTGAGACCTAGTTTGCGGCCTCAAATCCAAATCTTCACTTTCTCTCAAATAATTTGATTTATTTTATTATTTTTTGAAAGAATGTATTTTGATAGAAAAAAAAGATAAAGCAATTAAAAGTTTAATGCATCAAATTCATGTCTTTGTTGCTCCCAACTCACCCAATGTTCTTTGATCTCAAAATTACCCAAAAGAAAATTTAAGGTCTTAAGCTACCCGTTGTTTAAGGAAGCACAACTAACCTAAGCGGGGGCAGAATTAATGACCCAAGGTTTGGTAGTTGAGGAACTGGAAGATAGACACGCGGTGGAATGGCCTCTTTATGCAAGAGAGTCACTGAAAGGGCATAAAGCTAGTTTGATTATTGATTTTATGCTCACTCTAGCTCAAATCCATTCTTCTTAGCTAGGAATCTAGGATATTAGCAATGTATGGACTGCAGAAACACTTTTTTGAGAAAGAAATTTTCATAAATTTATTATAGTATTCTCTAGAACATGTCAAAATTCACAAATGATTTTTCAAATTATTCTCTTCCATCAATTATGAATTTATGATTGTAGTTACTTTAAATTATCCCTCTCTTTCAAAAGGATAGAGTCTAGCTGGTATTTAATAAAATATTATCAAATTAAAACTTATAAGAATTATTATTATTTTAAAGATCAATATTTTTTTTATATTCTAGTGAACTAGGCATTCTTGATCTACAAAAGAATAGTGATGAATGACTCCCAAGATAAATGGAAGTTCCAAGTAGGAGTTAAGGATTTGAGTTTGGTAGCTTTTTTTATGGCAAATTAATTTAACACTTGGAAGAGCCCAAAGGACGAGTCACCACATATTATTTTCTTTTCATTATCTGCCTTTCACTGAATCCAACGTCCAATTTTGTATGTAGTGTGGATATTTTTTTCAAAAAAAAACAGCAAAGGCTTAGAAAATCAAAAATCAAGATCACCATGACAACTATATCATTCTTCCATCTGAAAAATAGGATGTTTCCTCCCACTCATGAGGAAATCCATAATTAGAAAAACCTTATGGCTCAAGCCAGAACAAAATGCTCCAGACGAAATACGAACCCACGACCTCCCACAAGGAAAGTCATGGGCTACCACTAGACCAGTTGGCCTTTGATAGCATGGGAAGTATTAGTATTACATACACAATTCCTCACGACACAACATATATATGAAACTAAAAGGTTTTAACTCAGTTACTTAAGCAATATGTTTATTAAATATGTTAATATGAACACCACCACTTTATTAAATAGGTCAACTTGTACAAACACAACTCATTTAATAAACAGGTTAACCTGAACATGACCCAATTTTAAAATGGGTTAACCCCAACATTGTATTGACAACATAGCCTACGTGAAGCATGGTACGCATCATTAGATACATAGGCTCTACAGTCTACGTTGCATTGGCGTACACATCCAACATATCATTCAGTTAAAAATGTGTTTGTGGTGAATCCATACTTAACAAAATAAAGTGTTGCCCACAGTTTTTGCTTTAATCCAAAAAAAAAATTGCCATAGTTTTTGGATCTTGTTAAGCTCCCAAAGTTTTCTTTCCATGTGAATTTTCATCCCCAGTGTCTTTTTGGCTTCTTCTTTATAGCCTTAATCTATTGCACTCCTACAAGCTACTAGCATATCATCAACATACAACTATACAAGTACACAAACTCTTGTGTTGTGTATCCCATGAAGTTACCACAACTATCAGACTTCTCCTTGGAAACCAATGGTTGGTCCTATACTAATCATATGGCATGGTTCCCTTTAGACCCCGCTATAGCCTAACAGTGACACGTGTCGTATTGTCATGGTACTAGCTAACTTTATGGAATTTAGGGGTTAGGCTAAAAGACTGCCTAATGGAACTTAAAAGGGTTATGTGTCTCACTTATTGGGTTTGCATTTTTAGTAAGGCTTGACTTCTTTGCCTATTCTTGTAAAAGATATGTAACATGCTCATATTGATAACTTTCCCATAAAACATGTGTTATACATGTATTTCGTTTAATATATCAATGTTTGTTCTTATTTGTTTGTCCAAGTATCAATACAAACTTTAAAAAAAATCAAGTACCACTAATATTTTGGAGAATATGTATTTTATCTTATGAAAAGCATCAATTTGTAGGTTTAGAAACAAGTATATATCATTTTTAGGTCAAACCATTCTCATTTACCAAAATAATATGTTTAGCAAGTAAAGATGGGTTGATCATAGGAGACCCCCTTATGTGATGAGAGTAACATCGGTTTTGTTCTTGGAAAGTAATCAATCAAACCCAACTAAAGTGAAGATCCTCCTGAGTACCATAATCGGTCTACGTCAACAAGTGTCTAATTTGGTATTTATAATCTTCGTGCATTTCTTTTAATCAAGAATGGTGACTTGTATAGCTAGTTCTTCTAAATTGAAGAAACATAAGGTTATACCAAAATTGGAGCCACGTTTCTTAGTATCGTCTTGGATTATGTTTTTCTTTTCTTAATCATGAGACCTAGCACTCGAGATCAAGTAATTTATAGCTTGTGTTGGGCAAGCCGCCTTCAAAATATTATAGTAGAAACCAGTGAAAGTAAGATTCTAACATGAGAACTCTGTTAAAGGGAATTATGGGTTTACCACTGTATCACCACTTAAAAGTTTTGTCTAACTGATGTGACTGATCGAAAAAAGGAGGTTCCTTTAGGATAGCCGATATTTTGTCTAATTCGTCATTAGTGACGTGTTAAAGGTCCAAATTTACGGCAAGAATCTCAGTTATCTACATGACGATGACTCGTAGTTTAGGGAACATAAGATGGAAGTGGTTCCTAAAGAAAGAACAAAGAAATAATTAGATGAAGTAGGAGTCAAGTAGTGTTGTATTAAAGGGGATAGTTATGAGCCCACAAATGAGTTTTGTACAAGATGACACAATTCTAATTAGCCTTATAACACCAAATGATACAGATGTGTTTCTGTATTTCTGCTTCAAGACAAGACAAGACCACATGATATAAAGAGAGGCTTGTTTCTTACTTATAAGAGGACAATCTGTTTCTTTCTATTATTATCCCCTTATCATCCTAAATCAAAACTTACCCTTACAACACATATAGCATGTCATTAAAACGAATATTTGTCGTTAATACTACACGGGTAATTGATGAAAAATTAATGTTTAATAATTGATAAAAATAAAAATAAAAAAAAACAATAAAGTTATCATACATTGTTAAGAAATAGCCGTTCTACAGTAGTGTTTAAAATGATCTAAGTATGTATTTAGTTATTTCCGTCCTTCAATTTAATATTTAATAGTTATCAGCTAACAAATAAATGATAATGAATGATTTTAGGGTATAGTAGATTTTAAGTTGTGATGCTTATGTGGAGTAACACTGTAGGTTTTTTTTAAAGAGAGCAAATTAGTAATGGTATTATGTGGAGTAACACTGTAGGTTTTTTTTAAAGAGAGCAAATTAGTAATGGTAATATTGTATAGGTAAATATATAAATAAAGAGAAGTGATGATTCTATCTTTTTTTAACTACCAACGAGTAAAGCCTGGCAGGTAACTCAATGGTAAAAGGCAAACTCATACATGTCATCATAGACAGCGGTAGTTAGCCCAAGCCCACCATCTTTGGTTATGAGGAAAATCCGCCGCCCTAAGGCCCCCTGTGGTAAAATCCAGTTATTCGAACTTGAGAACTTGCGATCTTCTACCCAAATCTTACTTGCCTTCTAATGTCAGTTGAGCTAGAGCTCGTTGTCATTGATTCTATCTAATGGATTAGATATATTTTAGTCCCTAGCTTATTAACTATATGTCATGCCTTTCACAATGCATGAAGTCATCGGCCCAAGAACATTACCACGTAAGGTAATATGTCTCATATGATCAATCATTATAATGTAATCCCTACCATGCAGTTATGATATGTTTAGTAAAAATGTTTCATTTTCATGATACTAATATTTAACTTATAAAAAATATTAAACCATGTAAAACATGAATAAAATTATATTTTATTTTATTAAAAATTTAACATGACAAAAACATGTGTATGCCTTTTGGGTTGAGTAGTAAAAGAGAAAAGAGAGTTTTGGTAAAGTCTTTGTCCACGTAGAAGCAACATAAAGTTATAAATATTTGATTCTCATCAATTTGCTTGGTTTCTAACACTGAGTTTATCCAAAAGATAGAAGACACATACTTGAAAGTTGGACACCTACAAACAGCTTAATAAATTTATAAATGACCCAACTTAAAAAGAACATAACTTGAACTACGTTTGAAGTTACAAGACCATATGTAAGTAATGTACAGAAAGGTACTGACAAGCTGGATCACGTGACAAATGTTATAGGCGCTTTAGTCCAACTATCAAACCTAAATTACATCATCTCGAGTTTCATGTAATCATTTGATCATTCAATGATATTGTACTGCTTTAAGCGACATTATTTTCTTAGTTCGTTTGCTTATGCTCTACGCGAGTTTCATGGAGTACATCGGTCCGGATTAGTCGCACCTATTTAGAGTTGTGCTTGTCAAAATTAGGTGATAGTTCAATTGTCGTTGAGCTAACTTTGACCATATGTAACTAACTTTCAGCCCTTCACCAATCAATGTGTTGGTAGTTAGAAACATGTGATTATTAAATGATATGCTCATTCAAAGGAGTTTCATGGTCCTCCAAATTAAAGTCACAAATAGTCGTCACACATCGTTATATCATTTTATCTACCAAAAAAGGTTGTGTTTGTCTTATTCCATACTAGAACTTATACTATTATTATTTCTATAATTACTCAAAAAAAAATTACTTAAAACATAATAATTTTAATGGCTTATTATCTATATTAATTGATGTGTTAAAGGTATACTTTGTGTTGCTTCGTTGTCTTTTCAAATAACAATCTCACAAATCCAAAACACAATTTTTTTATTGAAAGCTGTGTGTGGGGGGAGGGGGAATAAATAATAAATTATATAACTTTGATTGTTATTTTCTTTATATTTTATCCCTTAAATACAAGAGGATGATTATCATTATACCCCACCATTTTTTGTCGTTGAGCTAGCCTGAGCACACTTGTGTACAATCAAGAGATAGTCTTTATTTGACTGCCAAGTTCATGGCTAAAGATAAATCGGTGCTTAACCTTGTGGGATCCAACCCACATATTTCTGCCAAAACCATCCAGGAGGAGGTATCAAGGAAGTATGAACTTAATGCTTCCAGACCTAAAGCATTTAAGGCAAAGGTAAAAGCTTCAAAGGAGATCCGGGGTGATTACAAAGAACAATATTCAAAATTGAGGGACTATGCCATGGAGCTCATGAATGCAAATCCAGGCACCACAGTGAAGATTGATGTTGAGTCAGAGCCTAACCCATCTTCTCAAACTAGAGTATTCAAAAGAATTTACATCTGCTTGGGTCCTCTAAAGCAAGGTTTTAAGGCATGTGGGAGGGAATTACTAGGGTTAGATGGGGCTTTTTTGAAGGGATCTTACCAAGGTCAAGTGTTAGTTGCTGTTGGGTTAGATCCTAACAATGGAATCTATCCATTGGCATATGCAATTGCAGAGGCAGAAAACAAAAGTTCATGGACCTGGTTTCTAGAATGCCTTCAAGATGATCTGGATTTACAAAGTAACAGCAATTTCACTTTCATCTCAGATAGACAGAAGGTTAGATCTGTCTTATTTTTAACCTTATGTCTCATAAATTGTTAATTAACATCTTTTATGTTCCTTCTAAATAGGGCTTGATTCCAGCTCTTGCACAAGTATTCCCAGCTGCTGAACACAGATTTTGCCTTAGGCATATACACCAGAATATGAAGTTAAAGTGGAGAGGCAAAGCATTCAAGGATTGCTTGTGGGCATGTGCAACTGCAACAACAGGTAACTTAATCAATTTATGCAGTTAATACTTTTATTGTACTTTCAAGGTTAGATCTGTCTTAATTTATGCAATTGTCAAATAGTTCCTGACTTTATTGAACAAATGGAAGAGTTGAAGAAATTTAATATTGAAGCTTATAAGTGGTTGGCTGGTATTCCACCACAACATTGGAGTAGGTCTCATTTCACAGGTACATTGTTGTTCAAATGTTTCTTAATCAATATGAGGTTTCAATGAGGTAACTTTTTTGTTTTGGTTATAATTGAACAGGAAGAGCACAAAGTGATGTTCTACTCAACAACATGTGTGAGGTCTTGAATTCAAAAACTGTTGATGGGAGAGAGAAGCCTATAATATCATGCTTGGAATTTATAAGAGAATACTTGATGAAAAGGATCATCAATGTGATGAAGGCACAAGATAAATGGAATGGTCCACTAACACCAAAGGCTACAATCATTTTAGAGAGAAATAAGAAAAATGCACCAAGTTGCATTGTAAAGTGGTGTGGTGATAAAAGGTGGCAGGTAACTGGGACTAGAGGTCAATATGCAGTTGATGTGGAGAAAATGGTTTGCGCTTGCAGGAGATTGGGAATTGTCTGGAATTCCATGTAAGCATGTTGTTGCTGTCAACTGGGATATGGTTGTTCACAAACAAGAAGTTGGTCCACTAGAGACATGGGTCAATCCATGTTATTTTATGGATACTTGGAAAGAAGTTTACAAGTACAAGATTGGGCCACTGAATGGTCCTAAGTTATGGCCAAAATGTCAGGTTCCAACAACATTGATTGCACCATTTCATAGAGCACAAATAGGCAGGCCTAGGAAGAATAGAAGAAAGGACCAGGTGGAGCTTGAAGATAATATGGAAGTTGCTGGAAAATTGACAAGGAAGGGTGGCACTGTAACTTGTAAGATGTGTGGTGATAAAGGGCACAATTCAAGAGGTTGCGGAAAACATAAGAATGTAGCTGGGGATGGTGGTGAAAGTGTTGGTCAAACTGCTACTGATATGGATTGTGATGACTCTGTTTTAGGTGCTTTGCTAGGTGATGATGGAGCTGCTCCTGCTAGTTGAAACTGCTTTGATTATATTACTTAAACTTGTTTTGTTATGCTACTTGGTTGTATTAAACATTAGTAGATGTCTTGTTGTCTAAAACTACCTAAAACTATTGCGGCTTATGTTTGCCACCATTTTGGTATGAATTAAGGGTGGATATTAAACATGTTGCTTATGCATTTTGTTGTTAACACTATGTCATGTTTTGATATTTCATCATTTGAACAAGTATGTAGTAGTATATTTCATCATTTGAACAAGTATGTAGTAGTATAAGAGCATTCCTCCATCTTAGTTGAGCTTGTAGTTCCTCCCTCTCTTGGTCAGCTCTGTTTCTTGCTCTAAGCAGTCCAGGGATAATGCGAACAGCCCGTGGGCACATAGGCGGGTCAGCCCAACCTAGAAATCCAGGGCATGTAAACTCCTGTAAAGAGAAACAACGTTTGAAACCGGACTTGTAGAGGTTTGTGAAAACTAAATGCTTACCGGATCTGGACAAGAGTAGAACCGACGGCCAGGGTTGTTATCGGTCCACGATGTTCGGACAACGGATACTTTTCCACACTTGCACACGGCCAGGGTTGATTGTGGTGATTTCAAATAAGTATCCACATCAGATTTATATTCTTCAATGAACAAGTTAATAATCTTATTTTCAGCCACATATTTGGACAAGTTAAGCACATCAACATCACTGCCTAAAGCTACTAAACCAGTATCCAAATCTTTACCTGGTATTTGAAAATGATAATATAGCGGAACATCATCTTTAAAAAATTCTAGCTCACGCAACATCCAATGGACTTCAATCACAGAAAACGCATCTATGTCCACATCATCTATAAATGCAACCTTACCATTAGCATATCTTCTACCCGGAAAGTTCCTAAATGCACCACCATAGTTTATTCGTATAGAGAACAAATTAGGTTGTCCAACTGTTACAAAAAAACAAAAACAAACACATACAAACATATAAACAGCAAAATTTAAACTGAAATTAATGATTCCAGCCTTTCAAGAATCGCAATTGAAGAATGTGCTAAACCTTACCATATCTTATACGGGGGTTAAGGTTAGAGTATTTCTTCCTTAATTTCCAAGCCATCGTTCAAACAAAGATTCACTGGTATGAGTTAAGAAGATTCTCGTCCGATCAAAACCCTAAATCACCGGTGCGAGTTGTGAAGAAATCGAAGAATGTGGGGGTTGAAGAATCGGAGGGAAATATGTGTATAAGTGAAACTGACTGTGACGTTCCATCATTTCAATGTTAAAAGACGAAAATACCTTAACTTTCTGACACCAAACGGTGAAAACTAACGGACGTTCATGTTTGGGGGCACCCGGGTACTAAAAAAACAACCTCAGGGGGCAATGGTGCTATTTCGGAACCACTGGGGGCAAACGTGCTAGTTTGACAAACCACAGGGGGCAAACGGGCAATTAACTCTTTTTAGCTCTTATTCCTTTATAAACAGTGCACACATCACACTTCACTTACCATATCTTCTTCATTCTCCTTTTACAAGTGTTCATTAATTACCATCACTATAAGTCTCTTAACAATATTGCTTTCATACCATACCCCATGACCAACCAAAACTATTTAGACTTGTACTCCATGGACAAATTGCCTGAATCACATGCATGGTTGTCACTAGACGATTCGCCTTCTTACAACTCATCAAGTCCTGATCCGGTGCCTGTGGTTAACCTCAATGATCCGAACGCCATGAACCTTATTGGCCATGCATGCAAAACTTGGGGTGTGTTCCAAGTGACCAACCATGGTGTCCCTACAAATGTTATTGATGAAATGGAAGATGCTGGTAGAAAATTATTTGCACTTCCTATTCAACAAAAGTTACAAGCGGCTCGAGCTCCAAATGGTGTTTCGGGCTATGGAGTTGCAAGGATTGCGTCGTTTTTCCCAAAACTTATGTGGTCCGAAGGGTTCACCATTATCGGATCTCCATATGAACATGCGAGTAAACTCTGGCCGAATTATTATAGTAAATTTTGGTAAGTGTTAATATATATCTTGATGCATACCACTAAAATTTGCATGCATGACCATAACCCTTTAGGCTATTTGTAGTGGATGGGCTACAAAATGGGACGATTTGCGCCATGTGGCGTCCAGTCAGCAAAGGGTAGGTTTTTGTTTTTTGGGTATAATGGTGTTGTAGCCCTATATATATATCACACTCACAAACATATATAATATTAATATATATATATATACAAACACAAGCAGGCGAGAATTAGTCCCCCCCCCCTTATCGCCCCACAAATGGGGGGGCGGTGTTTGCGCCCTAACTCGCCGGAAATTGCCCCAAATGTTCGCCCACTACGTTTAGCCTTAGTCACTAGAATTTGTTGGATTTTCATACATAAAATTTATGATCTTTTGTTTTTTTATTGAAAAATAAAAAGTAAAAAAAAAACATTGTAATGCATAAAAAACTAAGAAGAAAACGTTAGATTAAAATGTTATAGTTCCGTCACTTGATCCAGTTTTGTCACATATGATATTGATTTTTGGTGATTGATCTATTGTAGTGATGTGACTGAAGAGTATAAAAAGGAGATGAATAAGTTAGCACAGAGACTCGTGTTATTAATGTTGGGATCCTTAGGTGTGACAATGGATGATGTAAAATGGACTAGCATACAAGGAACATCACCAGCTTTGCAACTAAACTCATACCCATCATGTCCGGATCCAGACCGAGCCATGGGTCTAGCGGCTCACACCGACTCAACCCTTTTAACCATCCTTCACCAAAACAACACAAGTGGACTCCAAGCACATAAAGAAGGAACCGGTTGGGTCACGGTCCCACCTATACACCATGCACTTGTTGTCAATGTAGGTGACCTCTTTCACATACTATCCAATGGTTTGTACATAAGTGTCCTTCACCGAGCCATGGTTAACCGAACCCAACACCGCTTGTCAGTGGCTTATCTTTATGGACCACCTTCCAATATTCAAATCTCACCTCTTCCAAAACTAACAGACAAAGTTCACCCTCCTCTTTACCGTCCGGTTACATGGAGCGAGTACCTTGGTGCAAAGGCTAAACACTTCAACAAGGCGTTGTCTATGGTCCGTTTATGTGCACCTATCAATGGATTCACCGATGCAAACGATCATAGCGGTGTACAAGTTGGTTGAATACTTGTATAAGTGTATGGAACATTTTTTGTCAATAATAATGAGGATAATGTTTGTATGAAAAGAGAGTTCACAAAGAAACAAACAAGTGTTTTTGGATCTTTGTCTTGATGTAAGATTATAAATATTGAAAGGATGCATTAAAGAATCGAGTAAACGACACATGGCCGACACATTTGTGCCCCGAATAAGAAGTAAGATCCTCCTCCAAAGAAAGATCGAATTGGCTAAATCATTGAGTCTAATACAGGAGGAAAAGATGCTTCAAGTTATTAACATTATCATAAATGCCAATTTGAAAACTCCCAAAAACTGATGAGGCAAAACCTCCAAAATGGAATAGAGTTGAAGTATAGAAGCAAATTGAAAGTTAAAGAATGTGAGGTCATGGTTTGTCTGTCTGCATTTGTCCATTTCATATATATTAGCCACATAAATGAGTATTTTTGCCACATGCATATGGTCCTTACTCTTAGCCAATAACACCAATGTATATAATTATATATCATCATCCCTCCTGAAGGGAAAGTGTTAGTTTTTATAGTTTTGTTTGGTACAAAAATCCACACAATGTTACGAGAAGTTAAATCCGGTTCTAATCTTTTTGGAGTCGATGGTCTCTCTAGAAATATCCTCATTGATAGAAGTAAAGTGTTTGCTTAGATATCTTCCTCTCCAGACTCTACCAATAGCTTTTGCTATTTTTGAGATTTACTGGGTACGGTTGTTGTAGATTCAGTTCTAATCGGTTTTGTTGATAGTATTGTATCATGTCGGCTTTCTTCTCAGTGGGTTGTTGATAAAAATTGGTTATCGATATAAATACAACTGAAATGAAATTTATAAACACAATAATAAAGGAAACGATTTTATTGGTAATGTGAATGTGATTGTGATGATTTGCATTCGATCGGAGAGGGGTATTTGTACCCTCTTATAATTTTCGAGAAAGGCTATTTGTAGCCAATGGCGTGTCTAGGTACATAGCATGGGGTGCAGCCGCATCCTAAAATATTTTTTTTATTATTTTTTTAGTATGTTTGACTGAAATTAAAAAAATTATTTAGATTTTTAAAATTATACAAATATAATTACTTTTTATAAGCCAACTAAAATACATGAAACAACTAAACTAATTAATTTATACAATTAAACTTCATTTTAAACGACACTCTTTAACAATTAAATCTGAATAATAACAAAGGGATTTTCTAACATGTACTCTAAGGGCACATGTAAGAAACATTAACTATGAAAATATTCTTGTTAAAACTATAATCTTATATTAATTATACTTATCTCTTGATAACCTACCATATTTAGCATTATATTTTCATCTTTCAAATCTTACTTTCATTGATAACTATTAAATAAAATTTTTCTATTTCCTTTTAAAATTACTATTTCATCTCCCACCATTTTTATATTCATCTACATGTAAAGAATATTCAAATATGAAAGTGACTTTTGAAATTCTTATAACGTCTCCAAGTGTTGAACCAACTCAAGATCAGCTTGCTCTAGCGATTCAATATTTGGCTTGCAAAGAAAATGACACAAGCTTTGTTGTCAAGTATTACAAAGCGGCTCGATGGCGTAAGGTGGTTTGGGATGGGAAGATGGTTGAATGCACTTACAAAAACTTTGAATTTGTCGGGATACTTTGTCGTCATGTTTTGAGTGTCTTTTCCATAGGTGTTGCTTTGAAATTCCTTTTAGTTATTGGCTATCACGATGGAAACGAGAAGAGGCTCAGTTCAATAACGTCTCTCAATTACACCAAGAAGGAACTTTGGATATTACATAATCCTTTACATAAAACAATGATCCTATAACTTATGCAATTAGTTGGTTCAACACTTGGAGACGTTTAAGAATTTCAAAAGTCACTTTCATATTTGAATATTCTTTACATATAGATGAATATAAAAATGGTGGGAGATGAAATAGTAATTTTAAAGGGAAATCAAAAAAATTTATTTAATAGTCATCAATAAAGGTAAGATTTAGAAGATGAAAATATAATGCTAAATATGGTAGGTTATCAAGAGATAAATATAATTAATATAAAATTATAGTTTTAACAAGAATATTTTCATAGTTAATGTTTCTTACATGTGCCCGTAGGACACATGTTAGAAAATCCCAATAACAAATTTAAATTATTAAGTCCAAATATCATTTAACCCACCTATTTTTATTAAAAAAATTTGAAAGATCGCACTTTTTATTAACCGTCCACACCCACAAGGCCACAAGTCATCTTTTCAAACGAAAAAGTTAATCGACGACTCAGCAAGATGTCTACTAGTACCAGTTGTAGGGTTGTAATGAGTCGGTTTTGGGCTCAAAACAAACAAATAACATAGAATTTGGTTTTTGAGTTTTAATTAGGGTAATAAAAATAAGAAGTGTGAGAAACCATAAATAATTGACATGTGTCAAGTAGGGACCAAAAGAAAAAGGATATAAAGGTAATTGTACACATTTTTCTCTTCACATGCAAGGTATATGTTAATACCCCATCATTTTAGAACGTTTATAACTTTTTCGTATGATATTTTTTTTTTAAAAAAAATTCATCATAATAACAAGCGTTTTTTTATCTTTAATATGAGTACGATTTTTGTTATATAAAATTTAAAACAAAAATCACGTCATTGTGTATTTTCGCACACCATTGTGTCTTTTTTTGTCATTATGTCTTTTCGCACACCATTGTGTCTTTTCGCTTATCATTGTGTCTTTTTTCGTCATCGTATCTTTTCGCACACCATTGTGTCTTTTCGCTTATCATTGTCTTTTTCGTCATTGTGACTTTTCGCACAACATTGTGTCATTTCGCACACCATTGTGTCTTTTTTCGTCATTGTGTCTTTTCGCTTATCATTGTGTCTTTTTTCGTCATTGTGTCTTTTCGAACACCATTGTGTCTTTTTTCGTCATTGTGTTTTTTCATCATTGTGTCTTTTTTCGTCATTATGTTTTTTTAAATATTAATAACACCGTTGTGTAATAATAATATGTAAAAATAATGCTAAAATAACAACAAATTGTCTAATACATAAAACACAATGATTAATACATGTTACACAATAACTTGAAACGTAAAACACAATGGTGAATACGTATAATACAATGACCTAAAACGTAAGACACAATGGTGAATACTTATAGCACAATGACCTAAAACGTAAGACACAATGGTGAATACGTGTAACACAATGACCTAAAACGTAAGACACAATGGTGAATATATATAACACAATGACTTGAAACGTAAAACACAATGAAAACAAGATATTACACAATGACTTGAACGTGATATACAATGAACGCAATACTATTTTTCTCAAATTAAATGAATTTGTCATATGTCAATCCGAATAAAAGACAATGAACGTATTATACAATGACTAAAAGTTAATGACGAACAAAACGACACAATGACGTAATCTTTGTTTTAATTTTGTCTTTCGTATGAGTATCAATTGAAAAATATAATGATCAAAATCTATAATACAATTCATAGGAAAACTCAAACTAAAAGACACAATAAACAACAAAAAAATACAATTAAAAAACCCAATAATTTTTTTTTATTTTTATATAACAATATGATACTCATATTAAAGATAAAAAAACGTTTATTATTATGGTGAATTTTTTTAAAAAAATAATGTCGTATGAAAAAGTTATGGTTATTTTAAAATGATAGGGGAATTGACATGTGCCTTGCATATGCAGAGAGAAAGTCAACAAATGTGAGTTATTACCTTCATGCCCTTTTCATCAATTTTTATTTATTAAATTAATCTCAGCCATTCAAATCTAAGATCAATGGACTAGATTCTTTCTCACCCTTCTTATTTTTGCTGTCCTTTTATTTTAACTTTACCCTTAATTATAAACCGTTCAGAAATGTTATTTTTAATATTAATTTAAATTTGTAACAAAAAAACTAACAATTCTATCAAGACTATGAACCCATAATTTTTTTAATGTATGGGTTGTATTGCATCTAAATTCAGGGAATATGAATGTGATGAAACATTTTCTTAAATTTGACCGAAAATTTTGATTTTATAGTCAACTGACTCTCAAAATTTTCCAATACCCATTAAGAAATTTCAGATCCGTCACTGTTTGCAACAAATCTGCAACAGGAAATGATTATTGCAAAATAAAAAAAGAAAAAAAAATACACGTCGAAAAACAAAAAACTGTAAATGTTTTGAAACCATGTTGATATTTGCGTATTCTTTATAGATTATAAAATGATCTCAAAATTTATGACGGATAACAAGAGGATGTTTAGCGATCATTTTGGGCCTAAGATTAACGACAATTTGTGACTGACATCTAGTAGCTAATATCACTATGCTTTTGGCAACTGTTTTGCTACCACCCAACTGTTTTACGACCGGTGTTTTAGTGACCACTTCTTAGCATCGTTTATGACAAAATGTCAACGACTATTTTGCGACGGCGTTTTAGTGACCATGATTTTATGAAAAAAGGAACGTGCTTTTGTCATTACAAAATTCCCATGTTACATAATATCCAAATATTATCCAAATTTCATAAGTTATCCACATTATAATCCAAGACATAAAACAACAAATATCCAAAATATCTAGACATGATAGCTATGTAAATTAAGTTGTATACAAAATGTTGGAGATAATGAAAGATTTCGTGCTGCTTGTTGTAATATTATTGGTTCAGTTTTCGTATTCTCCCAAGTATGGCCTCTTTCTTATCCTTGCCTTTCTCTCTCCATTTATTTGTCGCAATTGGCCTTCTAGTTCATGGTTAAAATTTGAGATCTTTGAGATGTATGTTTGAAACCTGACTCAAGTGATTCTCTCACATTACTAATGGGTTTCCTACAGGGTCGTCTCAAGAACCCTTTAAATTTGGGACTTGAGAGTTGAGACAAGTAAAAAAACGGGCCCTAAATTCATCTTCTCAATTATGTAATAGATAATTTGACAATTTTACTAATAAGGTTTCCTTTTGAAAGACCCAAAACAAACAAATAATTATAAACATATTCCTAACATGACTCATATAAACCAGGAAATCAATGTTTTTTTTCTATAAAAAAGAATATTGTGGATATTGAACTTATGATCTTTGTTTTCATAGTCCAGGATGCTTCCCATGAACCAATGAGTCATTTTGTAGGCTTTTGTATTAAAATAACATTATATAAAATATGCATTTTTTATTTAACAATTATGGGCCTCTCGAGAGAGTGGACCTGTGTCCGTCGCCCTCCCCTTGGACCGAGCCCAGTTTCCTGCTTGATAGTGTTCATGAGTGAGCCAGACATGGAGCGTCAAAATCAATATAGACAATTAATATCCCGTCTCAAAAATGCCTGCTCATATATTAAGAGTAGTTATAATTGTTGTTCAAAAAAAATCTCCAAATTTTTTCATTCCTATCTCTTGTTCCAAGTTCCAACATCTCTATTTTTCCTTATTCTCTCATGTAAATCATGAAGTTAGATTAACACTAAATTACCAAACTCGAATTAACGTATCGATAAGCCTGGTCGGCGAAAAGTCATATTTGGGTAGTCTAAAACTTGCAAGTTACAGGTTGGTGGTTTCGATTTTATAACAAGTTAAGATCTAAGACAAACTTCCGTTAAAATAACCGTTAACTTGAATAAAATAACCAAAATACCATCATATATAATCTTAATAATAATGGGCTATTTATGTAACAATACATTTACTGTTATGAATATATATTATTGTGGTTATCAATACCAAATATAGTTAGGTTTTTTCTCCAAGTTATCTTCTCCTATATATACATATCATTGTATCATATTGTATAAAATACCATATTAATGAAATCTCCATCTTTCTCCCTACATCTCTTTCTCACATGTTTGGCTATTTGGCTTGTTTCATAACACGTTATCAGCACGAGTTGCGTTTGTAGTCGGATAACATCATCATGAGGTAAGTAGCATCTAATTAACTTTTATTTGTTTTACTTTTTTTATAACTCTCAAAATAATCAATATTGTAATTTATATGATTGTGAGTTAAATTGAGATTTATTTTACTATTTTCTAATACAATTATAAATTTTACATTGTTTAGCAAATCAAATAGTTTGGTTTTGATTTCGTGAGATTTGAAGGGTGATTGGAAACCGGGTATCAATAAATTGGAACTAGGGTCCCGTATAATTTTTCTAAGTCGAATATTATAAATGTGTAAAGTCTTTGATTTCCTAAAGAGAAAAAGAGGTTTAGGTGATTAAGAAGTTTTTGTTTTGAATTTATGCAAATTTATGGTTAGTTTGAATAAATATTCGATTACAAGATTTTCAGTTGGCATTTATTTGTTTCTAAAACAAGTTAAATTACATTTAAATACTTGATACATCTGTTCAAAAAAATACTTGATACATTATACTGGTATATTCTCTAATTTATTAATCATATTATTTCTAATTAACTTAATATTATCTTTATTTTTTATTTTTTATATAGAATGCCACATTTAATTTACAAATAAATTATTAAAGTTAATAAAATAAAAGCATTTATATGTTTAATTTATCCCAGCTTATGATCTTTTTGACACATGATTAGCACCGTACGTTTCCGTTGAGATGCGAATTTTCTATTCTAAATGTATATTCACATTTATATACACAACTTTTATATTTGTAATAAGTTTATAAAAATTTACAAATAAAAACAATAGTTTTAAAATCCAAATATGACTTGTCAGAACATTCACATATGTTATCGAAAACCTGAAGTTCTCCTAAACGTATACAAATGCACAACTTGAGTTCCATGCACAATGAGTCTTTCATTATAGACATAATGACAAATCTTAATTGCAAAGTTATGTACCATGCATGTTTAGTTTTAATTATTATAGTTTTTCAAATTTTCTGTAACAATTTAGATGGATTAAATCAAGTGATTGATTTACGAATATTGGTTCTAATATGCTACTGCAATAAAATTATTTTTTAATCTATTTGTTGTGTTTGTTATTCAATTACATATGCAATAATTAATGATCAAACCAATATAACATAATTGAGTTGATATGAACTTTATCAAGTCTCTTAAATTGCATTTAAATTGTTGATTTATGAACTAAATGCCTACTTGTGATATGTTTTCTTACTTAATTGCATAATAGAACAATATCAAATGAACCACCAAGTTGTTGATAGCTGAGCATGATATTATCACAATATCACATATTATTTATTTTAGTAATGGTTCTTTGTATCATACAGTTTCATATATGATACGTCTTATATGTGTTTGCATCCTCCTTACATTTCACGTGACAGTTTTTTTTATGTTTGATATATTTTTGATTGGTTATACCATGGTAGGATAATAATACATAAATCATATATATTTGTAGTTGATGAAAATGAATTAACTTGTTTAGTAAAGTTTTAGTAAAACTCAGTATATATGTTGACATGTTATAATATCATGTATTGTATAATTTGACTTTATGTGTACATTGTACTTTATATGCTATTATTTATTTATATACATGGTATTGAATAGAACAATTAAACCAAAGTTTTGTTTATATTACTCCCATGAAAGAGTATAATTATGCTTAGATATGACACCTAAAGTGTCATTCTTCCTAACTCTTATTATTGAAGGTTATAAAATATAACATGATAAATCTTTGCATGACTCATTCATGTAATTACTTCTCAGTACTTGTTATATGAAGAGAAGATTATTATGAGGAAACACAAGATTAAGACCATTATTCATTTGTCAAACCTCAAATATGCTCATGAATTAGCATATCATTAAAACGTATGAAGGGTTTGAAGTGATTTTTTATCTATGTCCGAGAAAATTATGAATAAACCATGAAAAGTGTTTGGTTTGATATCATTCCCCAAAGTGAATGTGAATATGCACTAATTGTTGTGATCATGGACATAATAGAAAATTTGTAACAATGATTATATTAATAATGAGATCGACTATCGGAATTATAATGTTGGTCATGCTAATAATGAGATCGCCCACCACATGTGGCAAAGAGATTGATCATATATGAGAACGAAATCTGGAAATACAAAAGTGAAATCACATGATCGTTTGAAACGATAATACAATGTTTAATTATACTTACAATCTTGTACTAAAGAAGCATTGATACATATACAATCATAAACCTAAAGTTTATGGATCATGAGTATCTTATGGCGTGACCGGTTAGACCACACCGAGTCAATGATGTGAAATTTATTGAGGAACCAAAAGATTCTTCATTATACATGTAATATTGCTCTCGAGGGAAGTCATTTATTTACCAACTGAAGGAGGGTGTGAATCCCCAGATGTTATGGAATTGAGAAAATGATACACATATCCTAACATGATACCATTTAGTGTTTTGAAAATCGATGCATCGTCTAAATGGTTATCAAGATCGCAACTTCATGTTTGCATGATCTATGGCTTAGCTAATAAGATTGCAAGCATATTATTCCATATTGGTATATTCACATTCGGTTATAATAATGAATTTTGATTCTCAAGTTAATAATGATCATTGGAATAAGTGTTGAACTCCATAACAGATTATGTTCTTACATAAATTGTATTGTTAAAGACGATTACTCAACGTCTATAATTCGTTGCAAAGGCAATCATCACGAGAGCAAAGGTTCATGTTTGTATTTGAGTACATATGATTTTACTGTCTTTAAACTAATTCACATCAAGCCAACAAGTTATGATACTTCCTCCCCATTGCAATTGGTTTTTTGTCAGTAACCAAATATTTCTCATCTAATATTTCGTATGTGTTATATACTGAAATTAATCCACCACAAGACACAAAGATGAGAACACAAAGGAAGTTGGGAATATATGTCGGTATTAAATATTATATATGATTAAAAACTTAGAGCCGTTAATGAGATATTTGCTTATGGCTCATTAGTTTTCACTTTAGTGAATCAACATTCCCAACATTAGGGGGGATTTAAAGCAGTTGGAAAACAAATTTAGTTGGAATGAATTATCATTGATCCTCAAACTAAATTATATGAACTAAAAGTTCAAAGGATAATTCATGAATAAAGATCAACGAATGAATTACCAGACGATTCACTGACCAAAAGAGAGTGTCTAGCTAAGACACCTATACGAAGTGCTAATGCTCCAATTAATAAATGTCCCGGAAGGACAAACGCAAATTGATAATAATTCTAATGCACGCTTGTAGCGTGGTAGATTGATCGGTTCCAAAGTTAAAATTTCCTCGAAAATTGGAGAAAGTAATAAAGATGGTCAAGTCGAGGTGCAGTAAAAGGTCTCTTGAAAGATATTAGACATGATGGTTCTTGAAGAACCTTAGGTACCTGAAAACAAAGAGCTCTCAATAAATTATATTGTATCATGTCTACAAAGATATATGGAATCGAAATAAAGTCGACGTCGTTATAATTTTACTTATATATATAATTAGCGCTTGAAATGATGATGAGGATCAAGATTCTAAATATGTCTATAAAAAATGATTGGCCAAAGTGGAAAAACGCAAACAGGGCAGAGTTGAATTCTCTAAATAATGGAAAGTTTGTTGGACCAGCAGTCCGTAAAACTAAAGTTCTAAAATGTGTTAGATACAAACGGGTCTCGTATATGAGTTATGAAAATTCATCAAGTGATATAAAGCAAAATTGATGGCACAAAATTATTTTGCAAAGACCCATGATTAATTATGAGGATTGAGGAGACACATACTCCAATGGTGGAAGCAATGACTTTCCGATAACTAAAAAATATGGTAATATAAAGAGAGAATTGATATGCGTCCAATAAATATTGTGATTCAGTTGATTTACAAGAAAGTTTTTGAACGATTTGAATTAACAAATCATGT
Organism: Bidens hawaiensis; assembly: GCF_021521415.1. Lineage (NCBI taxonomy): Eukaryota > Viridiplantae > Streptophyta > Magnoliopsida > Asterales > Asteraceae > Bidens > Bidens hawaiensis. The sequence continues at coordinate 2,825,523 of NW_027491045.1, forward strand.
AAAGCGAGTTCTCAAGAACACAATAATTTTTGTGTATAGAATCATGTTTGAATATGTTGCGGTTATTGAATATGTTGAGCATAAATGGGACTCCTGAAGAGTTTTCTAAGGTAGTTGAATATTTGAAAGGTTAATTGATGCATCTTAGCTATGGAATTCTTGTGCATCAATAAGCATACACATAGAATAAAATGTACATGATGAGCACAATATCTCAATAAACAAAGAAATTGTACAATATGGATTTTTGATATGTGATACAAAATGATATGTTAATGAGCAAGTTTATGCAACAAAAATCTTGGAAAAGTGAATGCGTATGCATAATTTGTCAAGTTGAAAAGAAGTACATGATGGATTGGCAAATGCATGGATTTATGCTTATTACGTATGGACTAAACTATTTGAATTGAGCTTGACACAAATCAAGAGATATTTTGATAAAGAGGGAGATAAGTTAAATATAATTAGTCATACTTTTATCAAAATTTCACTCTTAAAAGGTTATTAGAATCACATGATGTACATATCACTGAGAGAAACTTATGTGCTTTTAAAGAGAAAATTCTTTTTGAAAGACCTTGACACAGTGTGATTATTGTTCGACTTATACTTCGAGTATATGTATAATTATATGTTTATAAATCCATCAAAGTGCATCTAGAAAATGTTGAGACCTTTTACCATGGACAAACGAATCCTGTTAGCATGTTAAAGGATGTCTAACAATGACTTGTCTATCTAAATATGAATATTATTGGCTCGGAAATACCATAGTTAAATGCATTTGTGCATTATGTTGTACTGTTAGCTATATATGATTATTATTTTCTTTATTTATATTGATTGGTATGTGTTCTACTAGGAGACATCACAACGGGTTAAAACATATATTTCAGGTATGAAAGATATGTGTTTATATTTCACTAACCCATCAAAACAAGTTTGGTTAGTCTTGTTTATGCAGAGAAACACATCAAGGTCATAGTGTTTACCAGATGAAGCAATAGAAGTTTTCACGTGAAGATCATACAACATTATTCAACTTAAATATTCAAATGTCAAGTGACGAAGACGCAAATGATTGACTACAAAATTTTTGGGTAACTTTCATGGAAGATCATATATACCATTTTAAAGGATATATAAATCAGGGGGGACCATACGCGTTGCACTCTTTTTCCCTTAGCTATGGTTTTGTCCCACTGGGTTTTCCTAGCAAGGTTTTTAATGAGGCAACATCTCCAAGCGTATTGAGTTGATAACCAAGGGGGAGTGTTATGAATATATATTATTGTGGTTATCAATACCAAATATAGTTAGGCTTTTTCTCCAAGTTATCTTCTCCTATATATACATATCATTGTATCATATTGTTTAAAAACACCATATTAATGAAATCTCCATCTTTCTCCCTACATCTCTTTCTCACATGTTTGGCTATTTAGCTTGTTTCACAACATTTACTAAATATTGCAAGTTTTGGTTTTGTGATTTCGAGTTATGACAAATTTGTGCTCTAATACTTTCATTGAAAAATAAATTTGTTAAAAAAAATAATCAAAATACTCTTTTTAAACCACTAATATATTTAGGGTAAACAATACCAGTATACAATTAAAAAAACAACATTTATCTTTTTCTTTCTTGTAAAAGTTCATGAACAATTCTTTGCACATAAATATTAACATGTTTCAGATTAAAACAGTGCATGTTCAGAAAGGGATTCATATCAAAATATGTTGGTTTAAAAAATTATCTATTTGAAATTACTGTATATTTCAGTTTTGTTTCTTGATTTTCGACATCATTTACAAGCTTACTGCTTTTCCATGAATTACACGTCTACATTTAGGTTATGTATGCACTGTCATCAGGTGAATTATGTACCGACACTGATTATGCGGTTGATGTTAGGTTGTGCGCCAATTCCGCCGCACCACGCGGGAACCCAGCTAGTTTTATTAAAAGCTTCTGCCACTCTGCCAAACACCTAAATATTTAAAAAGCTACATCTAACAGCCTTCAGCTTTCAGCTAACAGCTTTCAGCTAACAGCTACCAGCTATCAGCTAGTTTTGCCAAACATACCCAAAATCTCTTAACAGTATTTTGTACATAAAAACCAACATACTTTATGTTTATTTTATAAAAGTCTTGTTAAATTTAAAAGAAAAAAATTTCCTCTCAAGTTATGGTTGAAAGAAATCATTACTTGACAGCTTACACTATAATAGCAAAAAAATAATAATAATGTGCTTAAACTTTCTAACGATTTTACATTATACAAACCATTTTATATGTTTTAGTCTTTTTATTTATAATTTTGAATTACGACATCTACATTCATGTATTAAAAATATATTTCAAAAACTTTGCATTGGTACGCATGAGCGTGAATGACGTAATTTAAAGAAAAAAAACTGAAAACATAAAAATGGTTTGTACAAGTTTTAAATCATTAAAAATTATAAACATGTGATTTTTATTAATATTATAATGTAATTTGTCAACTGATTTTCATTCAATTATAGAAAGGTTATCTACGGTCGATTTACAACTGAAAATTAATTCATAAAAATGCCGTGGAAAACTGATTTTAAGAGCGATTTGCAACGGCGGTGTTTTTTTTAATGAAAAACATCATTTTTATTTGGTATTACATTCACTGTAATATTATGTTATTAGGTTAGTACCCGTGTTACACACGGGTTGATATTAGATATATAACACAATGTATATAAACTAACATACAATATAATAATATATAACGATATATAAACATTCAAAAACATCCACAAAAGGAAGTACATCAAACCATTGTCTACATAATCACCTAATAGAAACAAACGATTCATTTGTCTTATCAACAACATTAAACCATTAGATATTAACATTACTTGAACAGGATGACCTTGAAAACTTCCGTCCAAAACAAAACCATGCACCTTAACCACCTGAAAAATATAAACAAACCATGGAACGTTATTAACAATTAAACCAAAAAGTTAATGAATATTATAATGAATGGATGATATCTACAATTTGTAGCTACTATGTTGAGGTCAAATAAAAATAAAACAATTTTATAACTTAAGTTTATAACCAGAAACAAAAAAAAATTAATCAATTTGGTAATTACAAATGAAAGTATATTAAAAATATAATATTAGAGAGACGGACATATAAAAGTAATCAATAATACCAAATAATTAAAATTCTAATACCGTTAATAAAATCTTCATGCTAACACAAACTAAACATAAACATAAAAGGTATACTCTAAAAGAATATATAAACATGTGGATTTTTTTAAGTTTACCAAAAACGAACTTACATCACAACCCACCAAAAACAACAAACTGTCATAACAACCTGATAAAACAAAAAAAACTGTTATAGGTGTGTATTGTACTTTTTTAGAAGCCTGTGTATATGAAGTAAACTACTAACATAAAGGCAAAAAACAAAGTCAACAATAAAGTCAAAAATTATATTTATCAAAAATCTAACTACATATGTGATCTGATTTACCTTAAACATCTGAATCAGAACCAAAATAGCTTTGAAGATCATCAAAATCATAATTTATAAATAACTATCTAACAAAAATATTACTAACATATATCATAAAGACTATATGTAAACATAAATATGTAAATACTTTTGTAATACACACAAAATGTTTATATGTAACACAAGTTTATAGAAATAACAAAATGAATAAAACTGGTTATAAAAAATTAAAGACTTTTGAAACTATCATATTATTGAAACAAAACAGCAATTCAGATGCTGTTTTGTTGATAATAAGTTTGGCATCACTGTCAAAAAGGGTCAACGAAACAACACCACTGCCATCTTGAACTCTTAGCTTAATCTTATACCTGAAATATTTTTTTAATCAAAAACATAGCAACATTTATTATTAAAACATATTTACATATACAATATAAAATATACCTAGGAGTAGGTGTAACACCCAAAGTGTTACATCTCTGATTCTTGCATTCATAAACATCTTCGCCTTCCACCACAGTCACGATCACCTTACGACTACAACTATTGCAACCGACATAGTACCATTCTGAATCCGGACAAACAACCTTTATGGTCCCGAGTACTATAATACTCTTTGGCTAAAAAAATCAATTAAAAAAATTAACATAACCTTATGTTAAAAGTTATAAATTATAATTAGATATTATTATAAAATAATACCTGCAATATAGTGCAAATTTCACAAATGTTGAAAAATGATGTAGCCATCAGAAACTCTTCATCAAGAGTAGACATCAATTTTACAGGAATCGGCCTACGAACAACACCATCAACATTGAAGTCTAAAAATTCAAACAAACTGCAAAACAAATTTATAAGGATTTAGAAATGCAAAGGAAATAATTATTGAATAAACAAATCAAGAGATATATTTTCAATATTACCGTGTCTTATAATCTTCAAACTCAGAAATACTATCATTGATGAACACACGAGTAACATCAGAACCGTAGAAATTAGACACATACGGTTCCTCTAAAAAATTAAGCACAAGATAGTCATTATGATATTAAAATAAGAAAGTCTTAAAAAAAATTAATTACATATTAAAAATAAAAAGCAAACCTTTATGGTATTTAACTCTACCAAATTGCATGAGAATAATCATATGTGATTCATCAAAATGGTCAACAACATACTTAGAGAACTGTGATACATAATCCCCCCAAAGAGTAACGTAAACACTGTCACCACTGTAAAAATCACAAATATTAGAACAAAAATTTTATAGTGTTCCACAATTAAAAAATATTAATACAAACTGACATATAAATTAATAAAAAAAGTACCTGATATCAGAAACCTCCATAGTTAATCTTGCATTTCTTTTTACATCTCTCAGATTAGAATTGTTATCTCTAAAAACTTGAACAACATGTCAAATTATATCTGGAAGACATCGGATTAAAGACTTAGAAATACAAAAAATGTTGATAAATAAAAAAAAATAAACTACTTAAATAATACCTATAGTAGCTTTCAACGGGATCTCTTTATCAATAACTGACTTGAATGAGTAAAACTTAAAACCGAATGTAGGACCATCAAACTGGCTACAAGGATTAACATGGTGTTTTGGACAAAAATCAGCTAAGGATCAAGTATCCAAATCTGTTATGTGAGGTAAGGTGCCAATTCAATAATAACGGGTATATAAGCGTGATATTGATGAACACGATGATTTGATCACGAGGGAAAAAGCCCTTAACAAAGATAGTCTTACCTCGGTCAAAACTTATCAAGGTAATCGTTGGTAAAATAGCTCCGGTCAATGATTAATAATATAATCTTTGGTCGAAGTACTTTAGTCAATGATCAACAAGGTACCCTTTGGTCGATGAGTATATGGTTATCTCGGTTTCCGGCACAAAAAACACCCCGGATGGTGAAAACTATCATCGTCGAGTTTATTAATGAATAAAAAGTGATTACAAGTGTTTGTGGAGTATATGATCGAGATTACAACGAAAGCTAGTGTCTAGAGAGAGTATTTGCTTCTGCTCTAGTGTGTGTGTGTGTGTAAGTACATGTGTGTTTTCCTATCGATCATACTCAAATATATAAGGAAAAAGTAATTAACAAACTTAACAACTTCATCCTATAAATCCGCTAGTCTTCCATTCTTCACCAACGTGCTCTTTGACCACGTGCTGATAGCCACTCACTAGCGAATAAAGCGGTAGACCAGGTCTAGATACCGTTGTTGTTATTTAAACGTCAATCTTCTAGAGAGTTCGTCCATAATCAGCTATGTTGAATTAGGATCCTAGATCCATGTTCCAGCTACAGGATGTCCCATGAGGATAATTGATGCAAGTTCGTCTTAAAGTTGATATACCTGTCTAACACATCACTGTTGGTGCATTTTGTGACCGTCGCTATGCAATTCTGATCAGCGGAATCGGAGTACGAAGTTTGAACAACTTCGCCATAGGCGAAGTTGTAACAACTTCGCCATAGGCGAAGTTGTAACAACTTCTGCCTTAGGCGAAGTTAGAACAACTTCGCCGTAGGCGAAGTTGTAGCAACTTCGCCTACTGGCCCAAGCCCAAGCCCGCGAAGTTTATATATATACGTGTCTTGTTTAGGGTTGTGCATCCAGAAAATTAAGAGTTTTGGTGTTACAGTTTATTTGTCTAGAGAGAAACCGAGAGTGAGAGTCGTGTGGGACAACCCGAGGTAGAGCTCACCTCGGGTCGGCCGTCATTTGTTTACGAGTTTGGTATGTAATTCGTTTTGATTATGATATAAAAGATCTGCAGATGTGTTTATTCCATTCGTGTGTTTGTTCGTGTTTGTGTTTGTGTAATCGTGTTCTTCGTCTTCTACACCAATAAACGAGTCTAGGAGGATTCCGCACTACTAGACCTCGTGCGGATCTCGTATCGATCGGCGACGTCCTGGGGGGACTTACAAGTGGTATCAGAGCCTTAGGCTCTTATGCTATGGTTCGAGATCTGCGTTTTGGTGTTTCTGGCACGTTTCTGATGTGTTTCTGGCCGAACAGCTGTACAGGCGAAGTTATGGGGTTCAGGCGAAGTTGTCGCTTAAATTTTAGGGTTTAGGCGAAGTTAGCAGCGAGGCGAAGTTTTAGCCAGGCGAAGTTATGGCCAGGCGAAGTTATGGACAGGCGAAGTTGACTTTAGGCGAAGTTAACGAGAAAAAAAAATACTTTAGGCGAAGTATTTTGGTGTTTTCGTCTGTATGGCCAGGTGTACACGATTATTGTGAGACCTAAGACGTTGTTCCGTCAACGAGTGAAACTTGTTATCTCTTGGTCTTACGTGTGAACAAATACGTGTCAACTCTGGATTTGGAGTTGAGGTTGTGAATGGGATATTGATTGAAACTGGATATTGACACATATTTGGGTATTTGTGGGCGATAAAATTGTTGTTGTTCGAGGTTGACCAACTGAAGAAAGTCAAATTGAACTGAAGGTTTTCGTCATTACTGGATTGCGGTCAGAGCATATTATTTATGTTATTTTCAAGGCGTTCGAGAATTGGATCCTGAAACGTGATGCTTATCTATTAAAGTGAAAATTCTGGAACAAGTTGGATTTAATCGGGAATTAAAGTGTTTATGTTCTTGATCGTTATCCCTGGTGATTGAAGATGCTTCGGATTAATTAATGGTCATGTGTGTTAGATTCTGTCAAGGTGGTTTTGTGATGAAATTGATCACTTGATGTTGAGTAGTTGAAGATTAAACCTTATCGTATGCCGACGTGTTGGTGAAGTTGTGGAGGAAGCCCAACTTCACGTGTTGGTGAAGTCAGAAGGACTCACGTGATTGGTTGAGATGATCAATTAGGCACGGGGATGCATGCATTTCAAATACCTCAATCTATATAGTCGGAGAAGCTTACACTGAAGGGGAGATCTGATATGGAAGACGCTGGGTGATTGGTAGATTTGTGAAGCTACAAGACAGTTTCAGACACGGCTGGTTGAAGAGCAAACAGAAGATCATCAGTTAAGAGGGAGTCTGTTGGTGCATGTTTTGTAACAGAGGATCTTTTGTGTTTGTTAGAATTGAGAGCAACGGTCAAAGGGGAGTCTGTTGGTGCATTTTGTGACCGTCGCTATGCAATTCTGATCAGCGGAATCGGAGTACGAAGTTTGAACAACTTCGCCATAGGCGAAGTTATAACAACTTCGCCATAGGCGAAGTTGTAACAACTTCTGCCTTAGGCGAAGTTAGAATAACTTCGCCTACTGGCCCAAGCCCAAGCCCGCGAAGTTTATATATATACGTGTCTTGTTTAGGGTTGTGCATCCAGAAAATTAAGAGTTTTGGTGTTACAGTTTATTTGTCTAGAGAGAAACCGAGAGTAAGAGTCGTGTGGGACGACCCGAGGTAGAGCTCACCTCGGGTCGGCCGTTATTTGTTTACGAGTTTGGTATGTAATTCGTTTTGATTATGATATAAAAGATTTGCAGATGTGTTTATTCCATTCGTGTGTTTGTTCGTGTTTGTGTTTGTGTAATCGTGTTCTTCGTCTTCTACACCAATAAACGAGTCTAGGAGGATTCCACACTCCTAGACCTCGTGCGGATCTCGTATCGATCGGCGACGTCCCGGGGGGGACTTACAAGTGGTATCAGAGCCTTAGGCTCTTATGCTATGGTTCGAGATCTGCGTTTTGGTGTTTCTGGCACGTTTCTGATGTGTTTCTGGCCGAACAGCTGCTACAGGCGAAGTTATGGGGTTCAGGCGAAGTTGTCGCTTAAATTTTAGGGTTTAGGCGAAGTTAGCAGCCAGGCGAAGGCCAAATGTAATCTGCAGAAACTTCGTGTTCATCAGAAATCCCAGCTCGAAAAACCCATAACAACCCCTAACACCTTCACAAACCTCGAAAAACCCAGAAATCTAATCTGCACAAACTTCGTGTTCATCAGGCGAAGTTGTCGTCACTGTTACTAGGGTTTCGGCGAAGATATAAGGTTAAGCGAAGTTATCCACAACTTCGCCTACCTCTTCAAGTTCGCTTACCTCAAGCGAAGTTATCCTCAACTTCGCCTACCTCCCAAGTTCGCTCAACTTAAGCGAAGTTATTCTCAAGTTCGCCAATCCAGCGAATTTAAGAAAGTGAGCGACGTTACGAATTCACGCGAAGTTAAGCTTTAAGCGAAGTTATCCACAACTTCGCCAACAGTGCTGTTTGAAAATAAAATTTTTATTTTCGGATTTCTTTGAGTTTAGAGAAAGATGTCTTCGATAAACATTACTGAACTAGTAAAGATGGAAGTAGAAGCAGGTTCAGCTACAAAGGCACCCAAGATGCTTAAGAAAACGGATTATGTAGCGTGGAAAGATCGTTTTGAACAATATGTCAAGTATCAAGATGCCAATATGTAGGTGTGTATACAAGATGGTTACATTCCACCTACTACTGAGTATGAAGGTCGTGATCAGATCAAGAAGTTCAAAGAGATGGAAGATGAAGAGAAGAAGATGTATGAGGCAGAAAGTAAAGCTCATGCAGCAATTACAATGGCTCTTCCATAAGAGATACTTCACACCTTCCGAAAGTATAAGACTGCTAAAGAGCTTTGGGAAGCTATTGAAAACCGTTTTGAGGGCAATGTGGGAATTCGTGCTTCAAAGATTAAACTTCTAAAAACCCAATTCTCGGTCTTCAAGTATCTGAAAAACGAATCACTTGATGATATCATCACCAGATATTATCATCTGATGACTGAACTCAGCAACTATTCAATTGCATACAAAGAAGATGAGATTGTTGAGAAGCTTCTTGATGCTCTCCCACCAAAATGGGAGATGAAATTATTTTTCAAGTCTACTACTTCGTAAGAAGTTACTTTACTATGTTTAACAGAAAATTGATCCAACCTTGGAAAGTGATAGATATACTGATTCTGTGTGCTTAACTAGTGAAGTTATTAGGCTTAAAAGTCTTTAGAACAGTCATTGTATGTCATGGTAGCTTTTTATGGTGCGTAAAAGTAGAAGTGATACTAACTAAATCTACTCGATTTTTTGTGGAAACTCCTTAAAAGTTGTGCATGTCTTCATACATATCTTTCCGAATGATAGGCAGAAAATCGATTACCCAGTCATACACGAGCCCGTGAGTGTTCTGATTCCAGTGAAGATAGAGTGTCAAAAGACGCTGCAGTGATCCAGATTCGGGACTTGTAGTTATTTTCTTCTTGAAGTTGTGTATATACATGTTAGTTAAAAAAAAAATTCTAGAGTTCATAATGATAATGATTATCAATCAAGACACAAGAAGGTGAACGGGAAACAGAGTCTAAGATCGAAGAGTAATTACTACTTAATCAGACACTACGGGTTGAGGTTAATTCGGGGTGACTTGGGGAAAATCAAATACGCCTTGAGAATAGATAGGAGGCATCATAATCTCTGAGTTGTTGCCCACTTAAGTTTTGAGCTTAATTGAACCTAACTCGTATCACAGAAACGATGAAAACCATTTTAAGTATATTACCTGCTTACAACCTGTTTATTTATGTCATAATACAGCTGAACACGGATCTGTGTGACAGTCACGAAATTAGTATGATTCCTGTTCGGATCTTTTCCAAAACATGGTAGTCCCTGTCGAGACTGAAATTTGATCCCGTGTACTTTAATTTTTCAAATTTTTGTTACTTTTGTAATTGTTTGATTTTATACCTGGTTACTTGGTCTTGATCGTTTCATTTAAACACTTTAAAGGATGTTTTAAAACCTAATTGCAAATTTTTCAAATTATGGGGTTTGTTTTCAAAAATTTTAATATCAGCGAAGTTCTGCATAACTTCGCCTTATAGGCGAAGTTATCCACAACTTCGCCGATACATCTGTGGCCCTATATAAAGAAGTTTTAAGGTCAAACAGATTTATTATTTTCAAAATACCAGCGAACTTAACTCTCTGTCAACCGGCGAACTTATATCATCGATCTAAATCATCTGTTATTTTGTATTCGATTCTAATCCGATTCAAGGTGTGTAGGGTTCTATATTCGTATAATCATTGTCTTTAATGTTAATCACAGGTCGAGTCGACCCGTTCCGTGACCTCGATTCTTTGAAACCTTAAACACCCGATTTTAAACGTGTTTTTACATGATAGTACACTACTTGAACGTTTAAAACTTCATAAAATCATGTATTTCGGAGTCCTGGATCTCCAATTTCATCACCTACACGTCGTTTGATAAACCTAACTGGTCCCGATTCGGATTCGGCGAAGTTACAGTTTAGGCGAAGTTATCCGTAACTTCGCCTGAGGTTTAACTTCGCCTGATTATTGATTTTGAAATAGTTTATGAGGCGATGTTGTGATTAGGCGAAGTTATCCGTAACTTCGCCTGGATCATTTTACTTAACTATTATCAGACGAAGTTCAAGTTGAAGCGAAGTTGTTTCCCAACTTCGCCTCACCTTTAACTTCGCCTATACAGAATTGATCACAACTTCGCTCATGGTAACAGGCGAACTTGTGATTCGCTTTGATGTTTATCTAACTTAACCTGTTTGTTGCAGATATGGCTGCTGTTGCTGGAGCAGGTGGTGCAGGCGGTGATGACGGAGGTGATCAACAAAGACAGTTCTTCCCGGGTCACAACATGTATATCACATTAGACCCAGAAGCGAGCGGAGTTGATGATTTCCGCGAAATCATCACATTCCTTTTACGTTCGAGGATATTCCACGCCATTACAACAACTCTGCCGATATCCTTACCCAACATTGAGGATTTCTGGCAGACCGTGGAATACGACTGTAGAGTCGAACCCCCGGTGATGCGAGCAATAGTAAACAATCAAATAGTTCAGTTCTCTTCTGAACATATCCGGGCGGCTCTGCAGTTTGGAAACGAGACAAGGGATGACCCGACAGAGTTTGTAGCTCCTTTCCGCGATGGAGCATTTTTGAGGATGGGTTATTCAGGTCCCTTGGGGGATTCGCAGAGAAGGAAGAGTTTTCTGCTTGACCAGTGGCGCTTTCTCATGCATGTTATGATAGTATGCATGTCAGGGAGAAAGGCGGGCACTGATGGCATGGGCGCGACCATGCAGTCAGCAATGACTGGTCTGACATACAACAAGCGATTCAGCTTTAGTCAGATGGTCTTTTACGAGATTGATCGTCAACGAAGAGCGATGGCGCGTGAGCGGTTCATCATGTATCCAAGATTCCTTCAAATGATCTTGAATCATGTTGCTCCAACACTTCCTCAGCGCCGTCCGATCCGATATGTAGAGAGTGTGAACAAACGGATCTTCGCCCAGTGTCGATCCTCCAGTGCGAGGAGCAAACCTGAGCTTCGTCCTCGCCATACTCCACTCTTTGGGTACTTAATCAACCCGGGGTATGTGCCTGCTCGTGGGGATGAGTTTAGGGACCCGGCACCATAACAGGCAGGAGCACCTCAAGCTATACCTGCTGCTCCTGTTGTGTCACCGGAGGAGGAAGTGGACCTTGATGCAGAATTTGGTGGTCAAGGATTCTTTGATATGGATCGGGTGGATCCAGAGGAGAACGTTCAGGTCCCAGTTGAACGTGCCTCGACTGTGCATGTTACTAGGGCAGCTACAACGGTGGCTGGCTCAGATTCTGATGACGAAGTGGCAGAGGCGAGAAGGATTATGGTGACTCGAGAAAGACTACATGGGAAAAGAAAGAGAACAGATGATGATGACGAGTCAGACTTTGAGGAAGAGGTACAACAGTTGATAAGAAGGTCAAGAAGGGAACGGATAGGTGCAGGATCAGGAGCCGGTGAAAGCTCTAGGGTGGTACGTTTCACTCCACCAGCACTATCCGGTATGACAATGGTTCCCTCATCCCTACAGGTTACAAGGCCAAGCGCTAAGGGTGTTCCCGTAGTGGCTACCTCATCTACATTTGGCCTTCCACCCACTACTTTCCAACTTTCGACTCCCGTGATCGTTTCGTTGCCGCCTCCGACTGTTACTCCATCAGATGTCGTGGCACGCTTTATTGAGTCGACTGTTGTGGCCACTGCAGGGCTATCGGTGACGATACCACCTGCGGTTACGTCTATTTCTACTTCTGAGGTCCCGGTGACATCGGAAATCCCTCCTCAGTACACTCAAGACATTTCACATATGAGGTTCTATTTCGATGCAACCCTCTCAGACTCAGAACGAATAGCAGCACTTGAACGGGTCGTGGCAGAACAATCAAGGGTGAATCTTATCCAGACCCAGGCTATTCAACGCCTATTTGCAGAGAATCAGATGCAGTCGTCCCTGCTGGTAGAACATGGAAAGATCATAGATGCTCTGAAGGAGTTCTTGGCATCTCAGGGGGAGACGAGCTGTAAAGGCGACGAGTTGAGGACCAAGAGAAGGAATGATAGAGACGATGATCCCAATGCGTCGAAAGATGCAGGTGGTGAGCTACCAAGAACTACTCAAGCTCTTGGAACTTCCACAACTCAGGGGGAGTCGACATCTGCAGCTGGTGGTGATAATGTGGTGGTGGTGGACGTAGAGGAGATAGATGATGTTTTGGTTGGTGATGATGATGTATTGCCAAGTGATGTGATAGAGAAGATTGGAGAAGATATTGTGATTGATACAGAGATAGAAGAGGGAGAGATAGTAGAAGAGAATGTGGAGCATGAGATACCAGATGTTGAGAAAGCAGGTTTGAGTGAACAGATTGGAAGCGATGAGTCTGAATGGGAAGAGCAGCCTAGGTGGAAGGAAGGCTATGCTCAGTGGTTCGTCAAAACGAAGAAACCGGCGGTCCCTACAATGTTTAAGAAGAGTTACAACATTAAAGGCTATGCTGAAGCGAAGAAAGGGATTATATGCTGGATCTATGATGAGCAGTTGAGGCTCTTCGTGATTAAAAGGTATGACGGTGTTCAGTATTTTAAAAGAATGTTAAGATCGTTGAATACACTGCCGGAATGTGAAGTGAAAGACTTAGCCAGATTGGGGTTAATCAATCGAAGTGATGATAATATGGCTAGAGTCATTGGGAAAATTGTATGGAAAGAGAGTATAAAAGAGAAGAAGTTTGAGCTGTTGAAGCCACAAAAGGGAAAACTTGTTGAAGACAAGGATAGAGGTTTGATAGCTGATGGAAAGCCTTGGATGGTCATGAAGTATAAACCGATCCGGTGTTTGAAAGAAGTACCGATGAAGCTTATGCCCAAGGATGTGCTTAAAGACCTAAAGTGGTGGTTTGTAGATTGTGAGACAGCTGAGGCGGTGATGGAAGACGAGGATGAGCAAGAGGTACTAAGAGTTTACGATCCGATGCATTTGGTAAACTTATCGCAAGCTGATCTGCAGGTGCTCAATGAGAAGAAAATCTTTTATATTCCTGCTTGGAAAGACGAAGCGAGGAAATATCAAAGAGTTGTGTCGGTTTGTGTTAGAGAAGGAGTGCATGCGTGAAGATACAAGGTTGAAGATTACAAGACACGTGTTTGAAGCTAAAGAGATGAAGCTACTGCCAAGGGGGAGTCTGTTGGTGCATGATGTCAGTAGTTCAGTGTCTAGTGTCTGTAATCGCGTTTGTAATATTTTATGTTTTGTATAAGCGAAGTTGCTAACAAGTTCGCTGATATGGGCGAACTTGTTAGTCAAGCGAAGTTAGTGACAACTTCGACTGAACATGCCAGGCGAAGTTGTCGTGAGTATATAAGCTATCTGTTACGGCTTAAAAAAATTCAGTTTTCGTGTATTCGAGTCAGAGAGAGTCTGTAATCAAGTGATCTTCGTATCACGTGTTTAAGGTTGGTATACAACGTGTTTGATTATCGTGTGTTAATCGTATTGTTTTCTATACTCGTAACGTCTTACGTAGGGATTCCGCACCTGCGTAGTACGCGATATCTCGTGTAGATCCGGCTGGGAACCTACAACCTTATTATTTTTTCCGGTTATTCTTTCTTCTAAGCTTTTTTATGTTTATTTTTGTTGTTAGTTTAGGTTGTAAATCATAAACGATCATGAAGTTGATATGTGGACGTTCTAAGTTTTTCCGGTAAGTCTTGCCGGTTATTTTTCCTTTCATGTTTATAACAATGTTTTTTTTTATATTTTTTGGAATACTTCATTTAACTTTGTTAATCAAAATATGAGATTTCATGCTTAACAACGATATTTGTTATTTACCGGTAAGACATTCAATATTAATATTCTACTTTATAATTTCAGGTTAATGCCAAGATTAATAGATGGTCCTTCCGGTTTTCCGTTATACCATGGTCATTCGGACATTTTCGTTTTTCCGGTAACACCTTTTAAATTTCCCGTCTTATATTAATTAATTTCCGGCAACCTTATTATTTTTTCCGGTTATTCTTTCTTCTATGCTTTTTATGTTTATTTTAATTGTTAACTTATTTTTGGACGTTTTTACCTTTTTCCTGTAAGTGTTGCCGGTTAATTTTTCCTGACATGTTTATAACAATGAATTTTACATATTGGTTTTAAAAATTCATATAACTTTGTTAATCAAAATATGAGATTAGTTGGCATAACAACGATATTTGTTATTTACCGGTAAGACATTCAACATTAATATTGTACTTTATAATTTCAGGTTAATGCCAAGACGAATAGATGCTCATTTCGCTTTTCCAGTATAGCATGGTCATTCGGATAATATCGTTTTTCCGGTAACACCTTTTAAATTTTCCGTCTTTTAATTATTGTTTAAAAGTCCATAATATCAATATTAATTCGATTTTATTATTTCTGGTTGTTGTTCGACTCATCTATACTAATATCACTATTGATGAAGACTTTAGTATTTGTATTTTTATTATATATTCATGTATAGATTTAATTTTTTTAATATTCATATATTACAATATTTCAATTTCATATATTTTAGTTAAAAGTTAATAGTATTTGTTTTCGTTTTTCTTAATAAATTACACCATTAACTATTTCATTAATTCTAATTATTTAGTATGACTTTCCTAATTTGTGGACATAACCGAATTCGGTTTTATACGTTGACTTTACTCAATTAAGTATTTCCTAATTTTTGTCACTACCATCTATAATAAAATTCTAATTATAGAACTTAAACCCCAATAAAATAATATCATACATTGACTTTCCTCAATTAAGTATTTCCTAATTTGTAATTTTAACGAAATAAAATTTAATTTAAAATTATTACTCTTACTAGATTAGTACCCGTGTTACACACGGTGGAACATATTTAAAATCAAAATATATATGTAACATCATATAAATTTAATTAAATATAATTGTTGTACTTGTAAACAAATGATAATTTTACATGAATTATAAGATATTATAACTTATTGAATCTGTTTTGGACAAAAATCAGCTAAGGATCAAGTATCCAAATCTGTTATGTGAGGTAAGGTGCTAATTCAATAATAACGAGTATATAAGCGTGATATTGATGAACACGATGATTTGATCACGAGGGAAAAAGCCCTTAACCAAGATAGTCTTACCTCGGTCAAAACTTATCAAGATAATCGTTGGTAAAATAGCTCCGGTCAATGATTAATAATATAATCTTTGGTCGAAGTACTTTAGTCAATGATCAACAAGGTAACCTTTGGTCGATGAGTATATTGCTATCTCGGTTTCCGGCACAAAAAACCCCTGGACGGTGAAAACTATCACAGTCGAGTTTATTAATGAATAAAAAGTGATTACAAGTGTTTGTGGAGTATATGATCGAGATTACAACGAAAGCTAGTGTTTGTGTAAGTACATGTGTTTATTCCTATCGATCATACTCAAATATATAAGGAAAAAGTAATTAACAAACTTAACAACTTCATCCTATAAATCCGCTAGTCTTACATTCTTCACCAACGTGCTCTTTGACCACGTGTTGATAGCCACTCACTAGCGAATAAAGCGGTAGACCAGGTCTAGATACCGTTGTTGTTATTTAAACGTCAATCTTCTAGAGAGTTCGTCCATAATCAACTATGTTGAATTAGGATCCTAGATCCATGTTCCAACTACAAGATGCCCCATGAGGATAATTGATGCAAGTTCGTCTTAAAGTTGATATACCTGTCTAACACATCACCATACTAAACGCAATCATTAGTAAATAAACAATACCGAGGATCGTCGATCCTTTATATCCTGACGTATATTTCAAGGATAAAATATTCATAAGACAGTCAAGGATAAAGGATCCTCAGTATAAAAATCGTGGCCTAACAATTTCCCCCAAAATGGCGGGTGACAGTGGAGCACAGCTGTCATTTTGAAATTCAAAATCCTGCAAAATAGTAGATGATTAGACGTGTGTCAGGCGGTTGATATTCACAAACCATAATTACAAGCCTCCTATATATGTGATAATTATAATCCTTTTATAATCACACATCTAAGCGTCTCTCAGGTATCCTTTCATCTTTTTTTTATTCATCTTTATTCGATATGTGGATTGTTTCCACATCTTCTTCCTCCTCTTTTTTCCTTCATGATGAACTTTATTCACAAAATATCCTTCAATCACCTTCTTCCGAAGTCTGTAAATTCACAGACTCAAAAATTGATGAAATTCGATCATGTTTTCCAATTAACACGGTTTTCCGGCCCTTCGATTCCACAGCTCGTAGCGACATCATCTCGAAAACCTGGGTTTGCTTTCCGGCCCAACCGTTTCTCATAGGTTATAAGTATCCATTCTTTAATTTTACTCAAAGGTTCTTCAATTTGGCGGGAATTTTTTATATTCAGACCATGCCAATGTTGTGGAGATTCCTTCATACCATAGAAAGAATAACCGTGGAAGAGGGAATCGAGTTTGTCTTAGCGGAATTAGCATACCTGTACAACCTTGTTACCCATGGTTCCAAACATTTCGTCTTTAAATCTAAACCTAATCAAGAGAACCCCATTTTTAAAGTCACCCTTAAGAGTACCCTCTGGAAAAATCAATTTTTCTTCGTAAGGCGAGACTCTATTCCGGGTGGAACTAATCTTCCCAAAAAGTGGATACCAAAGGGTAGGATCCAGGATCCTTAGATATCATAAATAGGATATTTTATTCTTTCGCTAACTACTTCTATTATTTGTGTAGTTGAAAACTTCGATCTGCTGACCGATCTTCCAGGAGTTGAAGATAGAGTAAGGAGGTTTTTGTAATTGGATCCTGCAATCAGAACTTTTCAGGCAAAGTCTGTTGAAGCCTTTCAAAGACCAAGGCCATAATCAATCATGTCAAGTAAGAATAATAATTTTCAGTTATTAAAAGTTGAAAACTTATCTGCTATATGCTATTTATAGGTGCCCCAAAGTCTGGAAAGTCTGCTTCTAAGTTCTCCCTCAAGGATATTCGACTGCATGCTTAACAAGAAAAAGACTTCGAACTCGACTCCAACATCCGAGCCTCGTCCAATCACAACCCGAACAAAGTCTGGGTCCAAGAGGAAGAAAAGCTCAGACACAGAGAACCCCCTTGATGCCGAAAAGCAGATCCTGAACATGCTTTCTTCTGTAAGGATCCTTTATCTTCACCAATTTCCATTTTCTCAAACTTTTTCCTTGGCTTATCCTGCTTTCATTTATAGGCCATTGACTCTGCCTGACATCATTATGAGAAGACTGTCGCAGAACATGATAAGACCCTCGCCACGCTGAGATCAACAGCTGCCGCTAATGAGAAGGCCCTCGCTAAGATGACCAAAGAGAAATAGAGGCGCATGCTGCTACCCTGGCTGTTCAGATGCAGAACGAAATCAACCGGGTAGCCGAAGAGGCAAAGGTATGGGTAGCTAAGTCGATCTTAGAGGATAGAATCAAATTAGTTACCGAATCCAATGATCCCTCCTTCGACAAGTCTTCATGGGAAATCAAAGAATGGAAGCAGGCCTTGATCGACTTAGGTGGAGGCGAAGAGGAAACCGAGGTTGTGATGTTTGATGTGGGCGAAGCAGGAACCAGCGGGGTGAAGGGTCTGGATGAAACTGAAGGTAGAAATGAGGCAAAGATGGGCAATGAAGGATACAAAAGATAAGGCCCGAGCCTGTTTTATTTTGCTTTTATGAACAAGTACTATGTTCTGTATTAAACAATAGTATTTAGGATAAAGGATCTATGATCCTTAAGACAATCTGCGGGGGTGACAAAGGTGGAGGGATCCTCTGTTTGTGGGGATGAAGCATTTGTTGCCCCTGTTTTTAATTTCCCTGCACTTTATGAACTATTAGTAACTTTCACTTAACCCGGATGGATGGTCCATCTTTTCGTATGGTGAAGTCCGGGTTAAGGATTTTGGATAAGTCCTTGGGGCTTATTTTAATTAATATAAATCTTTTGACTATCTACCTGTTATTTATTTTCAAAAACTTGTTGCTTATAAGTTTAGCATTATTAATAATTTGATAAATAATCTTGAGTAAAAGATTTTTAGGATAAAAGATCTTTAAAAATCGTCTAGAATAGAATATCCTTAAATCATAGATTTTAGGATAAAACATCTTTAAAGAAAATTTTAGGATAAAGCATCCTGAAAATAGCTAAAGACTTTAGTAATCAAATAACCTCTTAAAAGATTAGCCTTTCTAACCAGAATATCCAAAGTTATTGCAATAAATATCAAACTTAAGTTAACCAATAAAGATCATACCAGAAGGTCTAGATAGACCTAGGTTACTAGAAGTATTGAACTCTTAATGTTCCTTACTAGAGTAGCTTTAGGATCCGGGATCCTTAGTTTCTTGATCTTCAATAATAACTTAGAAAGTTCACTGCAAATAATTCATATTATTAACTGGGATCAAACCCATTAGACTGGGGACAAGCCCAACAAATATTCTGGGGACAAGCCCGTGTAACTGGGGACAAGCCCGTGTAATCTGGGGACAAGCCCGTGCAACTGGGGATAAGCCCAACATACTGGGGACAAGCCCATAAAATAATCTGGGGACAAGCCTAATAAACTGGGGACAAGCCCAAACTGGGGACTGGCCCAAAGATACGGATGTTAACTGGGGTCTCGCCCGAACCGGGATTTAGCCCAAACGTGAGATAACGTGAAAACATTATAAACCGGAGGTATGGTACGTCTACCATAATTCGTAGGATCCTCCATATAGCCAGAGACAACGAAATTGTCAGCCACTAAGCGTGTACTGGTCCCGCTGCCCCGAACTATATGTTGGATAGCGTGCGTAACTGGCGATCGTGAGAAAGGTGAAAACCTTTAAACCTTACGGGATATGACCATCGGGGGTCATATCTAAACGTGGCAAGGCCAAGGGAAATAGTAAAGTTTCTTAAACGCAAAGGAGATGTGGCCAACCTCTTGAACATCAAATGAATCACTACAATCCTGCATGGTTACTTAAACTAATAATAATTCAAAAGAAATAATAGATCAGAAAGATGTTACTAATTTAAGGATCCTAGATCCTTTTCTGGATAATATATCCTCTCAGGATAATGTATCCCGATCAGAAAAAATATTTCTTTAGGTGGATGACATTCCATGCTCTTGGTAACCTGTTTCCTTCCATTGTGAGCAAATGATATGCCCCCTTTCCTGCTTTCGACTCAATTTGATAAGGTCCTTCCCATTTGGGCGCTAGCTTCCCATCAACCGGATTTGTTGTGTTTTGGAAGGCTTTCCTCAATACTAGATCTCCTTCTTGAAATCTCCTGATTCTAATGTTTTTGTTATATGCCACAGCTACCCTTTGTTGATAAGCTGCCATTCTAATTTTTGCTAGATCTCTGAGTTCTTCTATAGTATCCAAGTCTTCAAGAAGGATTTCTTTATTGGCTTCAGGATCACGGATGCTGGTTCTCGTAGTAGGAACCACCATTTCTGTGGGAATCACTGCTTCTGATCCAAACACCAAGGAGAAGGGTGTGTGGCCTGTCGCATTTTTGGGTGTAGTTCTGTCTGCCCAAAGAACATAAGGAAGTTCTTCAGCCCATTTTCCCTATTGGATCCTAGCTTCTTCTTTTGATTGTTGATGATGATCTTATTGCTGGACTCTGCTTGACCATTGGCTTGAGGATGAACCGGAGTCGAAGTGATCATTTTGATGCCCCAACTGTCACAAAAGTTAGTGGTTCTCTTCCCGATAAACTGGGAACCATTGTCACAAACAATTTCAGCGGGAATACCAAATCTAGTTATAATATTTCGTTTAATAAAAGATATTACTTCCTTTTCTCGGACTTGTACAAATGCTTCTGCCTCAATCCACTTGGAGAAGTAGTCAGTCATAGCAAGCATAAAGACTTTTTCACCTGGTGCTTTTGGTAGTTTGCCTACAATATCCATACCCCATTTCATGAAAGGCCATGAGGAGGATATAGGATATAGAGGCTCCGCTGGTTGATGAAGGATGTTCGCGTGTCTTTGACAAGCATCACACTTCTTTGAATACTCCACTGCATCTTTCTTCATTGTTGGCCAGAAGTATCCAGTTCTGAGTATCCTGGAAAATAATGCTCTTCCACCTGTGTGATTGCCGCAATCTCCTTCGTGAAAATCCTTAAGTACTTCTTGGGTCTCAGGATCTTCGATGCATCTCAGATATGGACCTGCAAGAGATTTTCTATATAACATATTATCTAATAAAATATATTGGGATACCTTGAGCTTGAAGGACTTGCGATTTTCTGTGGCTGGAATTTCTCCAGTCTGAATATAGTTCTTGATAGGATGGATCCATGATCCTTTGTTATTTGAGGATAAAGGATCCCAGATCATGATTTCTTTGTCTTTTGTTATCTCCCCAACTTCCTGTTCTCCTATTGCTGGCTCGAGAATGTGGATTATTGGGATTTTCAAATCCTCAGGGATCTTCAGAGATGAGGCTAAGTTTGCTAAGGCATCTGCCCCAGCGTTTTCTTCCCTCGGTACCTGTGTGATATTAAATATTTCGAAGGATTTTGACAATTCCTTCACAACATCTAAATATTTCATTAGTTTCTCACATTTAACAGCATACGAGCCGTTAAAGTGGTTAGTTATCAACAAAGAATCTACATAAACTTGAAGATACCTGATCCTCATGCTTTTGGCTAATTGCAAACCTGCGATTAAAGCTTCGTACTCTGCTTCATTGTTTGTTGCCTGGAACTCACAAGCTATGGACTGGGGTAATATGTCCCCATGTGGCGATTTCAGTAGGATCCCTAATCCTGTTCCTCTTACGTTGGATGCTCCATCTGTGAAGAGTATCCAAGGATCCTTGGTCTTTTCTAGTTGTTGGACTTCTAAGTCAGCCTCTTTTTGTATATCACTAGTGAAATCAGCCACAAAGTCCGCTAGCGCTTGAGACTTGATTACTGTTCTTGGCTCGTATTGGACATATGCACTCAATTTTACAGCCCACTTAGCCATTCTACCTGACAACTCTGGTTTTCTAAGAACATTCTTTACAGGATAGTTAGTTCTCAAAATAATAGGGTGAGTTTCAAAATAATGTCTTAGTTTAGTAGAAGCCATAATAAGTGCAAGAATTAGCTTTTCTAAATGTGAATACCTGGACTCCGCATCTAGAAGACTTTTACTTACATAGTATACAGGATGTTGTTCACCTTCATGATCCTTTACCAAGACTGCACTCACTGCATTTCCTGAGACAACAAGATATAGATACAAGGATTCTCCATCCATAGGCTTCATTAGAGCTGGAGCTGAGGATAAGTAATCCTTCAGGGCTGTAAGCGCAGATTCATGCTTTTCAGTCCACTCAAATTTCTTGTTCTTTCTAAGGATATTATAGAAGTCTTTGCACTTCTCGGAGGATCTTGAGATGAATCTATTCAAGGCCGCTCTTCTTCCGGTGAGCCTCTGGACGACTTTGGCATTTGAAGGAGATTTGAGATTGACAATAGCTTCTATCTGCTCCGGGCTTGCTTCAATTCCTCTCTTTGTGACCATATATCCTAGAAACTTTCCAGCCTTAACACCGAAGTGGCATTTGGACGGATTTAGTTTCATGTTATAATGGTCAAGGATATTGAATGCTTCCTCAAGGTCTCTGAGGTGATCCTATGCCTTCATCGACTTTACCACCATATCATCTATATATACCTCCATAGTTTTGCCCAATTGGTCCTTGAACATCATGTTGTCTAGTCTTGCTTCCCTGGTCCCCTTTGGAACATCGAGGAACTCTTTGAAACATCGAGGAACTCTGCATTAGTTGACCCATTGACCCATGGTTGAAGCTAAGTGGTCCTTGCTGGGAATCCGAGTACCCTTGAACCTGAGGACCCATGGATCCTTGTTGAAGGATATGTGATCCTGACTGAAAGAGTGATGATCCTTGAGCCTGCTGACCCATGGACCCTTGTTGAAGGATGGATGATCCTTGTTGAAACATTGAGGATCCTTGAGCCAGTTGACCCATGTACCCCGGTTGCAGGATAGAGGATCCTGGATGAGACAGTAAAGATCCCTGCGAAGGCTGAGCCATGGATCCTGGACTGGTGAAATCCATCATCCTGGGCACCAATGGAGTGAGATCTTCTGTTGGCCTCTTATTCTTCCTGATATCTTCTATTTCATGAAGGATCCTTTGGTTGGTCTTGTTCTGCTGCTCCATATATGCTTTAACCTGCGAAAACATAGATGAAACATCACTGTTAGTATTAACCACCGGGGTAGCAGCAGCGGTTTTCGAGCTTTGGAAAATTGGTAGTTGCGTCTTGCTTCCAGCAGCAGCAGTTCGTTGTGCTCCCGTGATTGGCGGAGGCATCGGTGGCAAGGTCCTTGATGAGATAGAAACCGATGATGGCATGGTTGACGACGCAGAGGTTGATTGAGAGGCCATTGCGAGTGTTTAGGGTATGGAAAAATGAAGGTTGATGAGAATAATATGGATTATAGCACCAATTGCCCCACGGTGGGCGCCAAATTGTTTTGGACAAAAATCAGCTAAGGATCAAGTATCCAAATCTGTTATGTGAGGTAAGGTGCCAATTCAATAATAACGAGTATATAAGCGTGATATTGATGAACACAATGATTTGATCACGAGGGAAAAATCCCTTAACCAAGATAGTCTTACCTCGGTCAAAACTTATCAAGGTAATCGTTGGTAAAATAGCTCCGGTCAATGATTAATAATATAATCTTTGGTCGAAGTACTTTAGTCAATGATCAACAAGGTAACCTTTGGTCGATGAGTATATGGTTATCTCGGTTTCCGGCACAAAAAACCCCCGGACGGTGAAAACTATCACCGTCGAGTTTATTAATGAATAAAAAGTGATTACAAGTGTTTGTGAAGTATATGATCGAGATTACAACGAAAGCTAGTGTCTAGAGAGAGTATTTGCTTATGCTCTAGTGTGTGTGTGTAAGTACATGTGTTTATTCCTATCGATCATACTCAAATATATAAGGAAAAAGTAATTAACAAACTTAACAACTTCATCCTATAAATCCGCTAGTCTTCCATTCTTCACCAACGTGCTATTTGACCACGTACTGATAGCCACTCACTAGCGAATAAAGCGGTAGACCAGGTCTAGATACCGTTTTTGTTATTTAAACGTCAATCTTCTAGAGAGTTCGTCCTTAATCGACTATGTTGAATTAGGATCCTAGATCCATGTTCCAGCTACAGGATGTCCCATGAGGATAATTGATGCAAGTTCGTCTTAAAGTTGATATACCTGTCTAACACATCACCATACTAAACGCAATCATTAGTAAACAAACAATACCGAGGATCGTCGATCCTTTATATCCTGACGTATATTTCAAGGATAAACTATCCATAAGACAGTCAAGGATAAAGGATCCTCAGTATAAAAATCGTGGCCTAACAGAATCATATGTAAAAACATACAAAGAATAACAAAGATAATAAAAGTTAAATTATTTTATAACTTTATACTCTTAGTACAATAATAAGCAAAAAAGGAAATTAGTCTCCAAATCAATAAAACAATTTACAATGTCGATTCAACAAAACTACTATCTCAATGTTGATTCAAAAGATGAACTCTCTGTAAGAAATTTATTACACACCAATAACCGTAATGTTTATTACTCTAAAATAGTGTGTAGAGAGAATGTTTGCTTCTGCTCTAGTGTGTGTGTTCGTACATGTGTTTAACCTAGCTGATCATATCTTCATTATATACAAGAAAAGAATAACAAATATCCCTAATTTATGCCGCCAATCAAGCCATTCCTTAATTGTGATTGTTTCCTTCATTATCCACACGGTATATTAATTAGATTGCGAGATTATAGCTTTGACTTGGTCATTAGCCATTATACCTGCCAAAAATATCAACATAACAAAGGAAAATCGTTAATAAGCAATAAGTATTGAGGATCACTGATCCTGACGTAGCTCTGGAACTCTTCAAAAGGATAATTGATCCAGACACGTTAATATCTTCTTGACTGCAAGTTAGTGGATAGACTGAGTCTTCTAACCGTTATACATGCTAAATATAAGACTACACATGAGAACAACCATTAATAAATAATAAGTACTGTGGATCCTTGATCCTGACGGGATCTTGAACACACGCTAAGGATAACCGATCCATAACATATGCTAGGATAACATATCCACAATGTCAAATCTAACAATTGCCCCCAGAATGGTGGTTATGATAAGATCACAGCTGTCATTTTACCTTTGAAATCAAACTTCCTGCAAAACAGATGAGATTTGACAAGCTGGATATAATTGTCATCATGGAGTTTCCTTAGGAACTTCCCTTCCGGCTGTATATCCTTTTACCATAAGTATTGATCCTTTTGTGATCCTCGTAATTGAATTTAGGATACCTGATGCAAATAACTTATGATATTAACTAGGATTAAACCCAACAAACTGGGGACAAGCCCAAATAAACTGGGGACAAGCTCGTGCAACTGGGGACAAGCCTGTGTAACTGGGGACAAGCCCGTGAACTGGGGACAAGCCCAAACTGGGGACTGGCCCATAAATACGGATGTTAACTGGGGACTCGCCCAAACCGAGATTTAGCCCAAACGTGAGATAACGTGAAAACGTTATAAACCGGTGATATGGTACGTCTACCATAAATCGTAGGATCCTCCATACAGCCGAAGACAACGAAATTTTCAGCCACTAAACGTGTACTGGTCCCGCTGTCCCGACTATACGTTGGATAGCATGCGCTCCAGGCGAGAGTGTAGAAACTCTAATTTATAAGAAAGGTGAAAACCTTTAAACCTTAGGGGATATGACCATCGGGGGTCATATCCAATCGTGGGCTAGGCCAAGGAAATAGTAAAGTACCTTAAGTGTGAGGGAGAGGTGGCCAACCTCTTAGACATTGAACCTCTTATTGAAATCTGCATTGTTATTTAAAACTTGGAAAAAGACAAACGTTAAAAATATATTATCCTTAAATTAATAAGAATCTGAAATGAATAACTGATCGGATAGATATTACCAATTTCAGGATCCTTGATCCTTCTGAGGATACTTGATCCTGACTAGAAAAAGTATTTTTTGAGATGAATAGCATTCCATGCTCTAGGTAACCTGTTGCCTTCCATAGTCAGCAGGTGATATGCCCCCTTTCCGGCTTCTGACTTGATCAAGTAGGGGCCTTCCCACTTGGGTGCTAGCTTTCCATCTGCTGGATTAGTTGTGTTTTGGAAAGCTTTCCTCAAAACTAGATCTCCTTCTTGAAATCTTCGAATCCTGATATTCTTGTTGTATGCCCTAGCTACCCTTTGTTGATATGCTGCCCTTCTGATTTTAGCTAGGTCTCTGAGCTCATTAACAGTATCCAGATCTTGGAGAAGGATTTCGTTGTTGGCTTGAGGATCACGGATGCTTGTTCTGGAAGTAGGAACCACCATCTCCATAGGGATTACAACTTCTGAGCCAAACACCAATGAGAAGGGTGTTTGACCTGTTACATTCTTTGGTGTTGTTCTATCAGCCCAAAGAACATATGGTAGCTCTTCGGCCCACTTGCCTTTCTTGGATCCTAGTTTCTTCTTCAAGTTGTTAATAATAATCTTGTTACTTGATTCTGCTTGACCATTAGCTTGAGGATGAATTGGTGTGGAGGTAATCATCTTAATGCCCCAACTGTCACAAAAATTAGTGGTTCTTTTCCCGATAAACTGGGAACCATTGTCACAAATAATTTCTGAAGGGATACCAAATCTAGTAATAATATTTTTTTAATGAAGGATATCACTTCTTTTTCGCGGACTTGAACGAAAGCTTCTCCTTCTATCCACTTTGAAAAGTAATCAGTCATTGCAAGCATGAATACTTTTCCTCCTGGCGCTTTAGGTAGCTTACCCACGATATCCATGCCCCACTTCATGAAAGACCATGATGAGGATATAGGATACATAGGCTCTGCTGGCTGATGCGGAATATTGCCATGTCTTTGACATGAATCACACTTCTTTGAGTACTCCATGGCGTCTCTCTTCATGGTAGGCCAGAAGTATCCTATTCTCAGAATAGGGCTCTACCTCCGGTATGATTATCGCAATCTCCTTCGTGAAAGTCTTTGAGCACCTCTTGAATTTCAGGATCTTCGATACATCTTAAGTATGGACCTGCAAGAGATTTCCTATACAGAATATTATTTAATAAAATGTATTGTGATACCTTAAGTTTGAAGGACTTAGGTTTCTCTGTGGCTGGAATCTCTCCATTTTGAATGAACTTCTTGATCGGGAGGATCCAAGATCCTTGATTACTTGAGGATAATAGATCCAAAGACACAATATCTTTGTCAGTTGTTATCTCCCCAACTTCTTGTTCTCCTATTGCTGGTGAGAGTACATGGATAATTGGGATCTTCATATCTTCTGGAATCTTCAATGATGACGCTAAATTTGCTAAGGCATCTGCCCCAGCATTCTCTTCTCTTGGTACCTGTATAATACTAAAAGAATCGAAGAACTTTGATAGTTCCTTCACAACATCTAGATATTTGATTAGTTTTTCACCTTTAACAGCATATGAGCCATTAAATTGGTTAGCCATCAATAAAGAATCTACATATACTTGAAACTACCTGATCCTCATGTGTTTAGCTAATTTCAAACCTGCGATCAGAGCTTCGTATTCCGCTTCATTATTGGTGGCTTGGAATGCACATGCAATGGACTGGGGTATTATGTCCCCCTGTGGCGATTTCAGTAGGATATCCAATCCTGTTCCTCTTACGTTGGATGCTCCATCAGTAAAGAGGATCCAAGGATCCTTGGTTTCTTCCAGTTGTTGAACCTCCAAATCAGCTTCCTCTTGCATGTCACTACTGAAATCAACCACAAAGTCTGCAAGCGCTTGTGACTTAATGGCTGTTCTGGGCTCATACTGAATATCATATGCACTCAATTTTACAGCCCATTTGGCCATCCTTCCTGACCATTCTGGTTTTCTAAGCACATTCTTAACAGGATAATTAGTTCTTAAAATAATAGTATGTGTTTCAAAGTAGTGTCTCAACTTGGTTGAGGCCATAATCAAAGCAAGAATTAATTTTTCAAGGTGAGAATACCTGACCTCTGCGTCTAACAGGCTTTTACTTACATAATATACCGGGTGCTGTTGTCCTTCATGATCCTTGGCCAGAACAGCACTGATTGCATTACCTGACACAGCTAAGTACAGAGACAGCGGCTCACCATCTATTGGCTTCATCAAAGCAGGCGCCGAGGATAGATAATCCTTAAGAGCCTTTAGTGCATCTTCATGTCTTTGAGTCCATTTAAACTTTTTATTTTTCCTCAAGATATCATAGAAGTCTTTGCACTTCTCTGAAGATCTGGAAATGAATATGTTGAGAGCAGCTATTCTTCCCGTCAGTCTCTGGACATCTTTAGCATTCACAGGAGACTTTAAATTAATGATGGCTTCTATCTGCTCGGGGCTCGCTTCTATTCCCCTTTTGGTCACCATGTATCTTAGAAACTTTCCAGCCTTAACACCAAAATGGCATTTTGACGGGTTCAGTTTCATATTGTACTGATCAAGGATATTGAATGCTTCTTCAAGATCTCTAAGATGATCCTCAGCCCTCTTCGACTTCACTACCATGTCATCTATGTAGACTTCCATGGTTTTGCCTAACTGATCCTTGAACATCATGTTGACCAATCTTTGATATGTTGCCCCTGCATTTCTTAGTCCGAACGGCATAGCAATATAACAATATATGCCGGTAGGAGTCATGAATGCTGTATCCTCTTGATCAGATGGTTCCATCTGAATTTGTTGAAATCCAGAGGAAGCATCCATAAAGGTAAACATCTCATGCCCTGCCGTTGCATCCACCATGGAGTCTATATGTGGTAACGGGAAAGGATCCTTGGGGCATGCCTTGTTTAAATCGGTAAAATCGACACACACCCTCCACTTTCCATTCTTTTTAGAAACAACAACCACATTAGCCAACCATCGAGGATACTTAACCTCTCTGATCATACCGGCCTTAAAAAGTTTTTCAACTTCCTCTTGTATGATCGCGTTCCTCTCAGGAGCAAATTTCCTTCTCTTCTGATGGACGGGTTTAATAGAATAATCAAGGCCCAACTTATGAGTAATTACCTCCTTTGAAATACCTGTCATGTCTGAATGTCTGAAGGCAAACGTGGATTTTCGTTGCTTTAGGAAGGATACTATATCCTCCTCGATCTCGTCAGGGATACAGGATCCTAGGAACACCTTCATATCTGGATCTTCAGGATCTAAAGATACTTCTTTCACATCTCACTCCCGAGCTTCCAGCACGTCCCTAGGATGTTGCTGTAATTGCTATGCTATCTTTTGTATAGCTGTCAGCTTCATTGATGAAGAATAATAATTCTTGGCTTCCACTTGGTCACCATCTATCCTTACTACTCCCCAAGGAGTTGGTAGTTTGATGCACTGATGGTAAGTAGAGGCTACAGCCTTCATTCCATGTATCCAAGGCCTGCAAAGAATAACATTGCAACAAGAAAGACTGTCAATAACACAAAACTTTTGGTAAGAGTTTAACCCTTCGATGTATATTGGGAGTTTGATGTCCCCCAATATTTTCTTGGTTTCACCACTGAAATCCACTAACACCGACGTTCTTGGGATGATTTCTGAGTCCGGGATGTTCATTTTCTGTAGTACGTCATGTTGGATGATGTTGACCGAGCTTCCACCGTCGACTAGGATCTTGCGTACATAATGGTTAGCAATAAATAAAGTTATAACCAAACCATAGTGGTAAGGATCCTGGATGCTTGTCTTATCTTCTTCGTCAAAGAAGATTCTTTTATCAGTCGTCAAAGTAGTGGATATGACTGGTCGGTCTCCGTTCTCCAACTTTATTTCTTTGGCGTGTCTTTTTGCTGAGGAGAAAGAAGTACCGCATATATCTGAGCCACCGAAGATGAAGTTGATTACTTGTGCATCTGGTAGGGGAGGAGTTGCTTTTTGTGGTACATTTTCAGGATCCTGGATCTTAGAATTTTTTCTTCCCAAGAGCTCTTTGAAATGACCCTTGCTCAGGAGGTATCCAATTTCCCTCCTTAAACCAATACAACCTTCTATCTGATGGACAAAGTCTTCATGGAATGCACACCACTTGGACTTGTCTTTGAAGGATGTTGTTTTCTCATTTTTTCGAGGCCACCTTGCTTTTTCTCCAAGATCCTTCATGGCACAAATCAAACCATGGGTATCAACAGAGAAGCAATAGTCGGAAATACTTGGGTAGTCCTCATCATCTTCTCCTTCTTCAACTGCCCGGACATTTTAATTGTTGGATTTTGAGTACGGCTTTGAGTCGTTGTTCCTAAATGAGGATCCTTGTTTCTGGTTAGGCTACCCTTGTTTCGTTGGAGCTCCTAACCGTTCTTGGATCTTCTTATCATCTTCTAGTCTTATAAATCTGAGTGCCCTGTTTCTGACTTCATCTAAAGTCCTGCATGGAGTCATCACAAGATCGTCATAAAATGGGGAGCCCTTTTGAAGTCCCATCTTGAATGCTTCAACAGCCGTAGCCATATCAAGACTAGGGATCTCTAGGGCCTCCCTGCCAAACCTTGTAACAAAATCCATAAGGGATTCATTATAAGGTTGTACAACTCTATACAAATCACTAGTTAACTTCTCAAATTTCCTACCACAAGAAAATTGGCTGTTGAACAAGTTAAATAAATGCGAAAAAGAAGTAACAGAATAGGGAGGAAGACTTAGCAACCTTTTAAGTGCAGATCCTGTTAGTGTGGATCCGAAACCCTTGCATAGACATGCTTCCTTGAGTCTTTCAGGAATTGGATTGATCTCCATCCTCTCCCTATATTGAGCCACGTGCTCTTCCGGATCAGTGGTCCCATCATACACCTTCATGTTGGGGTTTGAAAGCGTTTCGGGACTCCAGCATCACAAATAGGTGGAGCAAATCTGGATAACTTATGGCTCCCTTCTGGTATTTCAAGAATTGGATGGCCACTCCTGGCACGCTGGATATCATATCCTTAAGCTTCTGAAGTTCCTTAGCCATAGCCAGGTTGATACCTATATCCTACATAGAGCCAAGGTTAGTGTCTAAGGATATATGATTATACATGTTACCTCTCGGTTGATTGAACGTTGGTATCCCATAAGTGTAGCCAAGATAAGAAGCATTTGCTATAGGAGTTGGTCCACCATAGGCAATGGTTTGCATGGGGATTATGTCTCCTTCGTGAACCTCTGAGGATCTTTGATGTTGCACCCCTTAGGATCCTTGATTCTGCCATAAGGATCCTTGAGGTTGGGAGCTGAAGGATCCTTGGTGATACATCCCAGAGGACCCTGGTTGAAGGAACGATGATCCTTGAGTTTGCTGACCCATGGGTCCCTGTTGAAGGATAGATGATCCTTGTTGAAGGAACGAGGATCCTTGAGTTTTCTGACCCATAGATCCTGGTTGAAGGATAGATGATCCTTGCTGGAAGATGGAGGATCCTTGAGTCTGTTGAGCCACGGATCCTGGAGTAGTGAAATCCAGAATCCTTGGCATCAAAGGAGTCTCATCCTCCAGTGGTCTCTTTCTTTTCTTGAGATCTTCAATTTCACGAAGGATCTTCTGATTAGTCTTGTTCTGCTGCTCCATGTATGCTTTAACCTGTGAAAACATAGCAGAAACATCATTGTTAGAGTTAACCACCGATGTGGCAGCAGTGGTCTTTGAGCTCTGGAAGACTGGAATTTTTGTCTTGTTTCCAGCAGCAGCAGCCCATGATACTCCCGTAATCTTAGTGAACACAATGATTTGATCACGAGGGAAAAAACCCTTAACCAAAATAGTCTTGCTTCGGTCAAAACTTATCAAGGTAATTTTTGGTAAAATAACTTCGGTCAAGGATTAATAAGATAATCTTTGGTCGAATTACTTTAGTCAGTGATCAACAAGGTAACCTTTGGTTGATAAGTATATGATTATCGTGGTCTCCGGCACAAAAAACCCCCGGATGGTGAAAACTATCACCGTCGATTATATTGATAATAAAAGGTGGTTACAAGTGTTGTGGAGTATATGATCGAGATTACAAAGTAAACTAGTGTGTAGAGAGAATGTTTGCTTCTGCTCTAGTGTGTGTGTTCGTACATGTGTTTAACCTAGCTGATCATATCTTCATTATATACAAGAAAAGAATAACAAATATCCCTAATTTATGTCGCCAATCAAGCCATTCCTTAATTGTGATTGTTTCCTTCATTATCCACACGGTATATTAATTAGATTACGAGATTATAGCTTTGACTTGGTCATTAGCCGTTATACCTGCCAAAAATATCAACATAACAAAGGAAAATCGTTAATAAGCAATAAGTATTAAGGATCACTGATCCTGACGTAGCTCTGGAACTCTTCAAAAGGATAATTGATCCAGACACGTTAATATCTTCTTGACTGCAAGTTAGTGGATAGACTGAATCTTCTAACCATTATACCTGCTAAATATAAGACTACACACGAGAACAACCGTTAATAAATAATAAGTACTGTGGATCCTTGATCCTGACGGGATCTTAAACACACGTTAAGGATAACTGATCCAAAACATATGCTAGGATAACATATCCATAGTGTCAAATTTCTGTGCACTAACAACCGTCAAAAATGAATTGTTTCCTATTTAACATGTTTCCTTTTTTTGTTTCTAACTAACATTTCAAGGACATTAATTCCTAAAATCAATTCCACGAAACATCATAAGTTGGTCAATATTGATTCAAATGACATTAATTCTGGTTCTAAATGTTTCAACTTGTATTATTCTATGCAATTCGAATTTTACATATTATTTAATTTATTTTATTTTATTTAAACAATATATGTGAAATCAAGTTTATTTATTTTGTAACACTTAAAATATTTTAGTCCAAAACACATTAGTCAAAATAATAACGAATTTATTATATCATGTCAAGAATTATATTTTTCAATTATTCCAAATCCTTTCTATTTATATTCAATTTAACATAAATAACTCAATAATTTACACTATATATTCGTTCATTTCTTAAGCTTTCTCATCACCTAGAACAATTATAACCTCCATTGTTTTTCTTCATACAAGTTAATGTCAATTTTCTTTTAATATTTTTTGTTTTATCTATACATACTACATTCAGCATACGTTACTAATTTTTTTTGTTATTATTTCTTAAGGTCAATGGAGGGCCAGAAGTTTACTATGTTACACGAGATTGATGTTCTTAGATCTACTCCATCTACTATTAAGGTAAAAGTGTTGAAGGTTTGGAGTGTCACGGATAACAATAAAGCTAATGAGGATTCTTTATGGAAATGGTTTTTATGGATGAATCGGTAATATTTAGTTTTACCATTTACGTTTATTATTATTTGTCCCTTTTGTTATGTTTCATAATTGTTTTATTGTTTTTTTTAAATTCTGGGTAATCGAATGCAGTCTACAGTTTTTAAATAAGATATATTCCGTTTGAAACGTTATTTAAACGAGAATGCTACATTAACTATAGTCAACCCTAGCCTTGGATCTAATGCGTCTAATTACAAGGTTATTGAATGCCCTAATAAGTTAGTTTTAAACTCCAGTACCCATGTGTTAGGCCACGATTTTTATACTGAGGATCCTTTATCCTTGACTGTCTTATGGATAGTTTATCCTTGAAATATACGTCAAGATATAAAGGATCGACGATCCTCGGTATTGTTTGTTTACTAATGATTGCGTTTAGTATGGTAATGTGTTAGACAGGTATATCAACTTTAAGACGAACCTGCATCAATTATCCTCATGGGACATCCTGTAGCTGGAACATGGATCTAGGATCCTAATTCAACATAGCTGATTATGGACGAACTCTATAGAAGATTGACGTTTAAATAACAACAACGGTATATAGACCTGGTCTACCGCTTTATTCGCTAGTGAGTGGCTATCAGCACGTGGTCAAAGAGAACGTTGGTGAAGAATGGAAGACTAGCGGATTTATAGGATGAAGTTGTTAAGTTTGTTAATTAATTTTTCCTTATATATTTGAGTATGATCGATAGGAATAAACACATGTACTTACACACACACACACTAGAGCAGAAGCAAATACTCTCTCTAGACACTAGCTTTCGTTGTAATCTCGATCATATACTCCACAAACACTTGTAATCACTTTTTATTCATTAATAAACTCGACGGTGATAGTTTTCACCGTCCGGGGGTTTTTTGTGCCGGAAACCGAGATAACCATATACTCATCGACCAAAGGTTACCTTGTTGATCATTGACTAAAGTACTTCGACCAAATGTTATATTATTAATCATTGACCGGAGCTATTTTACCAACGATTACCTTGATAAGTTTTGACCGAGGTAAGACTATCTTGGTTAAGGGCTTTTTCCCTCGTGATCAAATCATCGTGTTCATCAATATCACGCTTACATACTCGTTATTATTGAATTGGCACCTTACCTCACATAACAGATTTGGATACTTGATCCTTAGCTGATTTTTGTCCAAAACAATTTGGCGCCCACCGTGGGGAAATTGGTGCTATAATCCATATTATTCTCATCAACCTTCATTTTTCCATACCCTAAACACTCGCAATGGCCTCTCAATCAACCTCTGCGTCGTCAACCATGCCATCATCGGTTTCTATCTCATCAAGGACCTTGCCACCGATGCCTCCGCCAATCACGGGAGCACAACGAACTGCTGCTGCTGGAAGCAAGACACAACTACCAGTCTGCCAGAGCTCGAAAATCGCTGCTGCTACCCCGGTGGTTAATACTAACAGTGATGTTTCATCTATGTTTTCGCAGGTTAAAGCATATATGGAGCAGCAGAACAAGACCAACCAAAGGATCCTTCGTGAGATAGAAGATCTCAGGAAGAATAAGAGGCCAACAGAAGATCTCACTCTCTTGGTGCTCAGGATGCTGAATTTCACCAGTCCAGGATCCATGGCGATCTTTACTGTCTCAGCCAGGATCCTCTATCCTGCAACCGGGGTCCATGGGTCAACAGGCTCAAGGATCCTCAATGTTTCAGCCAGGATCATCCATCCTTCAACAAGGGTCCATGGGTTAGCAGGCTCAAGGATCCTCACTCTTTCAGTCAGGATCACTTATCCTTCAACAAGGATCCATGGGTCCTCAGGTTCAAGGGTACTCAGATTCCCAGCAAGGACCACCTAACTTCAACCATGGGTCAATGGGTCAACTAATGCAGAGTTCCTCGATGTTCCAAAGGGGACCAGGGATGCTTCCGCCAGGATCCTCTAGGATTCCTTATCAAGGATCCTTATTTCAAGATCCAGGATCCTTTGGATCCCAACATCAACGTTCTTCCGAAGTCCATGATGGGGATATAATCCCCATGCAGACCATAGCTTCCGGAGAACCCACTCCGATTGCTGACTCCTCTTATCCCAGATACCCGTCTGGAATACCAAACTTCACCCAGCAGAGAGGTAACTGGTACGATCTTATATCTTTAGATACTAACCATGGTTCAATGCAGGATGCAGGTATCAACCAGGTAATGGCCAAGGAGTTACAAAAACTTAGGATATGATATCCAGTGTTTCCGGGGTGATACATCCAATTCCTGAGATACCGGAGGGAAATCACAAATTATCCAGATTCGCTCCGCCCATTTGTGATGCTGAAATCCCGAAGCGGTTCCAAACTCCCAACATGAAGACATA
Organism: Bidens hawaiensis; assembly: GCF_021521415.1. Lineage (NCBI taxonomy): Eukaryota > Viridiplantae > Streptophyta > Magnoliopsida > Asterales > Asteraceae > Bidens > Bidens hawaiensis. The sequence continues at coordinate 2,861,226 of NW_027491045.1, forward strand.
TGATGGGAGCACCGATCCAGAGGAGCATGTTGCCCAGTATAGGGAAAGGATGGAAATTAATCCTGTTCCTGAAAGACTCAAGGAGGCTTGCCTTTGTAAAGGATTTGGAGCCACGCTAACAGGAGCTGCACTTAAATGGCTGCTAAGTCTCCCCCCTTTCTCGGTTACATCTTTCTCTCATTTAGTTAATTTGTTTAACACTCAATTTTCCCGTAGTCGGAAATTTGAGAGGTTAACCAGTGATTTATATCGTGTTGTTCAACCTAGTGATGAATCCCTTAGGGATTTCGTTACCAGGTTCGGCAAGGAAGCTCTAAAAATCCCAAACCTTGATATGACTACTGCTGTTGAAGCATTCAAGATGGGAATTCAAAAGAGCTCCCCCTTTTATGATGATTTAGTGATGACTCCATGCAGGACATTAGATGAAGTCAGAAACAGGACATTAAGATACATCCGGTTAGAGGAAGATAAGAAGATCCAGGATCATCTCGGGGGACGAACAAAACAAGAAACTCCTAAGAAGAATAAAGGATCCTGGAATAGGAACAACAATTTGAAGCCATACGCGAAGTTCAACAATCAGAACGTACGGGCAGTTGAAGAAGGAGATGACGATGAAGACTACACTTGCATCTCCGACTATTGTTTCTCTGTAGATACTCATGGCTTGATTTGTGCCATGAAGGATCACGGAGAAAAAGCAAGGTGGCCCCGAAAGAATGAGAAGGTTGTCGGTTTCAAGGACAAGTCTAAGTGGTGCGCCGGATTAAGGAAAGAGATTGGATACCTCCTGAGCAAGGGTCACTTTAAAGAACTCTTGGGAAGGAAGAAATCCAAGATCCAGGATCCTGAAGATCTTCCACAAAAAACAACACCACCACCGTCGGATGCCCATGTGATCAATTTTGTCTCCAGATACTACGAATTGTTTAGAGATTCGTGTGCCATAGAAGAAAGTCCCGTAGAAGAATTCGAATTGGACAATGAGAGAAGACCACTCAACCCCACTACTCGGATGACTGATCAGAGAGTCTTTTTCAATTCAAGGATCCAGGATCCTCAACAAAACAAGCCAGATGTGCCAGCAGTTAATTTTATCTCGCGAGGTTCAAACATATGTGGAACATCTTTCTCCGCAGCAAAAAGATTCTCCAAAGAGATCAAGATGGATAACGGAGATCACCCAATACTATCAACCACATTAACAACAGACAGGAGAATCTTTTTCGATCAGGAAGACAAGCTGAACATTCAGAATCCTCATCATGACGGTTTGATTATTACTTTGTTTATATCTAACCATTATGTACGCAGGATCCTGGTGGACGAGGGCAGCTCGGTCAACATTATCCAGCATGATGTCCTCAAAAAGATGAACATCCCGGATTCAGAAATCATCCCAAGAACATCGGTGCTAGTCGGTTTCAGTGGCGAAACTAAAAAGACATTGGGGGACATCAACCTCCCAATTTATATTGAATGGTTAAATTCATACAAAAAATTTTGTGTTATAGATAACCTTTCCTGTTGTAATGTTATTTTAGGTAGGCCTTGGCTCCATGGAATGAAGCTCGTAGCTTCAACTTATCACCAATGCATCAAGCTACCAACTCCTTGGGGAGTTGTAAATATAGTAGGTGACCAAGCAGAGGCTAAGAACTACTATTCATCATCAATGAAGCCAGAAGCCAAGCAAACTATAGCATAGCACCTACAGCAACATCCTAGGAACGTGCTGGAAGCTAGGGAAAAAGACCTCAAAGAAGTATCATTGGACCCCGAAGATCCAGAGATAAAAGTGTTCCTAGGATCCTGTATCCCCATCAAAATCGAGGAGGATATAATATCCTTCCTAAGGCGAAGAAGATCTACTTTTGCCTTCAAGCACTCAAACATGACAGGTATTTCAAAATTGGTAATCACTTATAAACTCGGCCTTGATTTATCTATTAAACCCGTCCATCAGAAGCGAAGAAAATTCGCTCCTGAGAGAAACAAGATCATACAAGAAGAAGTTGAAAAACTTCTTAAGGCCGGTATGATCAGAGAGGTTCAATATCCTCGATGGTTAGCTAATGTGATCGTTGTTTCAAAAAAGAATGGAAAGTGGAGGGTGTGTGTCGATTTCACGGATTTAAACAACGCATGCCCCAAGGATCCTTTCCCATTACCACATATAGATGCCATGGTGGATGCAACTGCTGGACATGAAATGCTCACCTTTATGGATGCTTCCTATGGATTCCAACAAATTTAGATGGAACCATCTGATCAAGAGGACACAACGTTCATGACTCCAACCGGCATATATTGTTATACTGCTATGCCGTTCGGACTAAGAAATGCAGGAGCAACATACCAAAGACTAGTCAACATGATGTTCAAGGACCAATTGGGCAAAACTATGGAGGTATATATAGATGATATGGTGGTAAAGTTGAAGAAGGCAGAGGATCACCTCAGAGACCTTGAGGAAGCATTCAATATCCTTGACCATTATAACATGAAACTAAATCCGTCCAAATGCCACTTCGGTGTTAAGGCTGGAAAGTTTCTGGGATATATGGTCACAAAGAGAGGAATTGAAGCAAGCCCGGAGCAGATAGAAGCTATTGTCAATCTCAAATCTCCTGCAAATGCCAAAGACGTCCAGAGGCTCACCGGAAGAAGAGCGGCCTTGAATAGATTCATCTCAAGATCCTCCGAGAAGTGCAAAGACTTCTATGATATCCTTAGAAAGAACAAGAAATTTGAGTGGGCTGAAAAGCATGAATCTGCGCTTACAGCCCTGAAGGATTACTTATCCTCAGATCCAGCTCTAATGAAGCCTGTGGATGGAGAATCCTTGTATCTATATCTTGCTGTCTCAGGAAATGCAGTGAGTGCAGTCTTGGTAAAGGATCATGAAGGTGAACAACATCCTGTATACTATGTAAGTAAAAGTCTTCTAGATGCGGACTCCAGGTATTCTCATTTAGAAAAGCTAATTCTTGCACTTATTATGGCTTCTACTAAACTAAGAAATTATTTTGAAACTCACCCTATTATTTTGAGAACTAACTATCCTGTAAAGAATGTTCTTAGAAAACCAGAGTTGTCAGGTAGAATGGCTAAGTGGGCTGTAAAATTGAGTGCATATGATGTCCAATACGAGCCAAGAACAGCAATCAAGTCTCAAGCGCTAGCGGACTTTGTGGCTGATTTCACTAGTGATCTACAAAAAGAGGCTGACTTGGAAGTCCAACAACTAGAAAAGACCAAGGATCCTTGGATACTCTTCACAGATGGAGCATCCAACGTAAGAGGAACAGGATTAGGGATCCTACTGAAATCGCCACAGGGGGACATATTACCCCAGTCCATAGCTTGTGAGTTCCAGGCAACAAACAATGAAGCAGAGTACGAAGCTTTAATCGCAGGTTTGCAATTAGCCAAAAGCATGAGGATCAGGTATCTTCAAGTTTATGTAGATTCTTTGTTGATAACTAACCACTTTAACGGCTCGTATGCTGTTAAATGTGAGAAACTAATGAAATATTTAGATGTTGTGAAGGAATTGTCAAAATCCTTCGAAATATTTAATATCACACAGGTACCGAGGGAAGAAAACGCTGGGGCAGATGCCTTAGCAAACTTAGCCTCATCTATGAAGATCCCTGAGGATTTAAAAATCCCAATAATCCACATTCTCGCACCAGCAATATGAGAACAGGAAGTTGGGGAGATAACAAAAGAAAAAGAAATCATGCTCTGGGATTCTTTATCCTCAAATAACAAAGGATCATGGATCCATCCTATCAAGAACTATATTCAGACTGGAGAAATTCTAGCTACAGAAAATCCCAAGTCCTTCAAGCTCAAGGTATCCCAATATATTTTATTAGATAATATGTTATATAGAAAATCTATTGCATGTCCATATCTGAGATGCATCGAAGATCCTGAGACCCAAGAAGTACTTAAGGATTTTCACGAAGGAGATTGCGGCAATCACACAGGTGGAAGAGCATTATTTTCCAGGATACTCAGAACTGGATACTTCTGGCCAACAATGAAGAAAGATGCAGTGGAGTATTCAAATAAGTGTGATGCTTGTCAAAGACACGCGAACATCCTTCATCAACCAGTGAAGCCTCTATATCCTATATCCTCCTCATAGCCTTTCATGAAATGAGGTATGGATATTGTTGGCAAGCTACCAAAAGCACCAGGTAGAAAGGTATTTATGCTTGCTATGACTGACTACTTCTCCAAGTGGATTGAGGCAGAAGCATTTGTACAAGTCCGAGAAAAGGAAGTAATATCTTTTATTAAACGAAATATTATAACTAGATTTGATATTCCCGCTGAAATTGTTTGTGACAATGGTTTCCAGTTTATCGGGAAGAGAACCACTAACTTTTGTGACAGTTGGGGCATCAAAATAATCACTTCGACCCCGGTTCATCCTCAAGCCAATGGTCAAGCAGAGTCCAGCAACAAGATCATCATCAACAATCTAAAGAAGAAGCTAGGATCCAAGAAGGGAAAATGGGCTGAAGAACTTCCTTATGTTCTCTGGGCAGACAGAACTACACCAAAAAATACGACAGGCCACACACCCTTCTCCTTGGTGTTTGGATCAGAAGCAGTGATTCCCACAGAAATGGTGGTTCCTACTGCGAGAACCAGCATCCATGATCCTGAAGCCAATAAAGAAATCCTTCTTGAAGACTTGGATACTATAGAAGAACTCAAAGATCTAGCAAAAATTAGAATGACATCTTATCAACAAAGGGTAGCTGGGGCATATAACAAAAATATCAGAATCAGGAGATTTCAAGAAGGAGATCTAGTATTGAGGAAAGCCTTCCAAAACACAACAAATCCGGCTGATGGGAAGCTAGCGCCCAAATGGGAAGGACCTTATCAAATTGAGTCGGAAGCAGGAAAGGGGTATATCATTTGCTCACAATGGAAGACAACAGGTTACCAAGAGCATGGAATGCCATCCACCTAAAGAAATATTTTTTCTGATCGGGATCCATTATCCTAAAATTTTCTTTAAAGATGTTTTATCCTAAAATCTATGATTTAAGGATATTCTATTCTAGACGATTTTTAAAGATCTTTTATCCTAAAAATCTTTTACTCAAGATTATTTATCAAATTATTAATAATTCAAAACTTATAAGCAACAAGTTTTTGAAAATAAATAACAGGTAGATAGTCAAAAGATTTATATATTAAAATAAGTCGCTAGGACTTATCCAAAATCCTTAACCCAGAGTTCACCATACGAAAAGATGGACCATCCATTCGGGTTAAGCAAGAGTTACTAATAGTTCATAAAGTGCAGGAAAATTAAAAACAGGGGCAACAAAGTGTAACAACTCGAGTTTCAAAGTATATTTTTTATTAATCGTTACCCTACCCGTTTTAATATTCGGGAAATTTTTAAACTATAAAATATCGCGTCTATCGAGTATATAATATTTGATTAATAATTGTTTACTATATTTATTTATTAAATATAAAGTACTTTCAAACTCATACAACTTTAACCCCAAGCTATACTTTTACTCGTTTATGATTCCATCTTGATAGTTCGGGGACCAAACTACAATATCTTCATTATATTATATCTTTAATTCAAACCCTGAACCCGTATCCACATCCCAAGCCTTAGACCCGTATATCATAGCCGTTTACACAAGCTTGTGGCTTGGACCTCAATTTTTGTAAAAATTATGGAAATTAAATCAAGATCCGTATTATTCATTCCTAACGCGGCCTACTGACAACCTTAATTAAGTTAACTCAATCAAAAAGGATTCTTGATTGTTATTATACTTAGCCGACACGCTTGATTCCAAATATACATACAAACAGTTTCTATATTCCAATTAAACGAACCTGTACCATCACGAGACCAGAGCTGTCCAAACCCTTTAAGCAATTTCGTTATTTCAGCTTGTAAAGGGTCCAAACCCGTCGTGTTCTCGCCGGCCGTATCACGTTGTCGTTCACCATCATCGGAGCATTATTTAAGGTAATTGTTTTGTGTATTGTGGTCGTCTATAATCGATAAATAAAAGCCCCAACATTAATTGGTCAACCATTGAACATATTTACAGATTTGATAATTAGGGTTCTTATGAGCATTTGGGGAAAAATCGGATATTTGTATAAATCTTTATGTTTTCATTTGATTACCATCAGCTACGTTAGACCAGCTGGTTGTGCGTGTTTGTTGAGATGCTGTGCCTGCCACCTGCCCGGCTTCGAATCCGGCGGTGGCCGGTTTTGCACAGTTTGTTTGTTTGTTTTTTTATTTATTTATTCTAATTGTTAAATGGTTTTTAAATCAATATTAATTAATATTAAGTATTGAATAAACATTATTTTATTAAGACCGACATCTTTAAGTTATGTCTTTTGCCAAAATCTCGTTAAAAGCTCGTTTACACACACACACACACACATATATATATATATATGTATTATAAGTACATTTTAATAATAATAGTAAATCTAATTCTTTTTATTTAAAACCCGGCACTTGATTCACGTTTCGTCATCATTGAACGTCTTTATAAACTTGTTTATATATATATAATATATATTTAATAAGCGTATCAAATAGATTTTCGTTAAAAGATTTACAAAATATTTATTTATATCTTAGTACTAATTATATTTAATTATCTACACATTATTTTAATTATCTATTTATTTATATGTTAGTAACTTATTTATTTAAATAAATAAAGGTATATTTCAATTAAATTATTTTATTTAGTTTGCATATTAAATTATATATTTATTTATATCTTATTATCACAATCATATCTTATATCTTAATTATCTAAATTATTTAAGTATTTAATATTATATCATGGGTAATTATTGGAGAATTTTCAATTAATAAGACTATTAATAACAATGACCATTGAGATTAATCGATTAATTAATAAACATTTAATCCCAAACTTAACTCAAATCTCACCGAAATCTTAATTCATTAAAATCGTGTTATATCTTTATAATTAATCTCATTATCATTAATAACTAGGAACACTTGTCATCGCATCCCGAGAAGCTCGGACTCATTTAACTTAGTTTCTATCACCGTTTCATTATCGGTTGTTCCACTTTATCAGGTGAGTAATCACTCTCCTATTTTACTTGTTTTCAAATGTTTTGGGGACACTTGCGTACCATTTATCAAACTATTTATCCTATTATTTCTCAAACCAAAACTGTGATCTTTGTGTTGTGTATCAATTGAATGACTATTTGTTACTTTCTATTTGCTTACTTGCTTACTTGAATCGCATTCGGAGAGGTCCAACATTATCTCATTATAGTATGATCATACGACCGCCGTAGTGGCCGGAGCCCGATCGCATTGGCAATGGTTTCACCGACACTCATTACTTGCTTAACACTTTCATTGTTTATACTCACAGATAACAGTTTTGCTTATTTTTACCCTATTATTTATATCATTATATATTATCATTTTGTTTGTGTCAAAACTGGTGAATCTACTCACTCAACATGTGTTGTTGACAAATATATATATTTTGTACGCATTTGCAGGTTATAGATTGGATTGCTTACCGAACTGAAGCTCACGTAGAGATAACCTTAGGATGTTAAACATAAACAAGAATAATTGGCTTTGTATTTGTAAATTTCATTATTTTTGTTGTATTTAAATGTTGTTTGATAATAAATAAATTAATTAGATATTGTCACTTTATAATTGTATGATAGTACCTTGTGAGCTGTGGCAATCAGTTCACGCCCCGACATTTCCGCCATAGGTTGGGGTGTGACAGATTGGTATCAGAGCCGAATATTTAAGATAGTTCATGAGAAAAGTCCTAGAAATATGCTTAGGACCCCATACGTGTCTATTTGTTTATCTTATGTGTTATATTTAATTGTTTACAGCTTACGTAATTGGCTGCTAGACTAAGTACTTATTTAACTGCTTAGTTTAATGCTTATTTTACTGTCATGCACACACAACTCCGAGACTATGTTTCACCCTCAAAATATTTTTATAGCTCCGAGGCAATGCCTCATTCCCATGATATATATTTACATTTAAATTTTTGTTGATTGTTTTCGTTGACGGGAATTTCTTTTAGGATTTCCTAAGTTTTTCTTTTACATTTAAAGTGTTTAACGTAATCAGTTAACGGTTACATTTTTCCATTGCGTTTTATTATTTTATTACTTTTTAAATGTCTATTCGGGTGAAAAATCCATGGGACGCCATGAACACGCCAACTATTCATTTTCACAATTATTATATTTACGATATTTGGTTGGAGCATTATCACGCGTGGTGATACATCGATAAACTTACGTTATTTATTATTATTTGTTTATATATTTGATTTTACTTGAAACAAGTTATCAATTGACTTAATTACTTAATTGAAACTTTCGTTACTTGTTTAGTTGTTTGTACGTTTGATTTCATTTGAAACAACCTATTATATGATTTTGTTACTCAATTACTTAAGTATTCAATTACATTGGATCAAGACTTATTGATTCAATTCGTTCACATACTCACAAATATTTTTATTTCCATAATGGAGCACAAATCATTCACTCACTGGGACTCTGTTATCACAAGTCCATCTAAACAACATACTATTTAATTATCTAATCGGTTATCTCGCACTCATATTATCACATTCACAAATTATCAAGAGCATATTACAACATCATCAAACTATCAAATATAATAAAAGTATTATTAAATGCCTTAATATTTGAACAGTATCCCTCATGTTCACGATTATCATGTTATCAATTAACGAACTTATCACAAGTAACACAATACCCCCAATAACTATCAATTACATCTCAGTTATCACCCTCAAATTTTAAGTATTAACATTTTAATTTGTTATGCTTCGACAAAAATCTCATATCGAATCACCTCATTGATTATATCATCTACTTAACAAATTGTCGTATAGCTTATCTCATTTAAGTTCTGACTTATCCTTAAGTCATGATTAACGCTAGCACAACTTATGTCGAATATCACTACTTCCTTAACAACTAATAAGCAATATACACAACTTATTATTTATACTCATTTAATCTCAATTTACATGATTATAGAAGGATTTCTACATCAAACAATATAGATAATATATTCTCTACACCCGCTTTATGACAACAAGTACTGTCAAAGAGATAGCTCCTACAATCTCTAGGGTGTAAATTCTAACTCAAAACGCTAATGCCATCAATTTAATCTTGTTCACTAATTACTTTCAGAGAAATTTAAATTCATTTTCCCTTACTCACCACCCTCATAACAACAATAATAGCAAGCGCAAGCTTAATAATCGAGTTTAGGTTGTTAAGTAAACCCATTTATCAATCTCAACGAAATCATAGTGTCCCAAACAAGAAACCTTACACCGGAATACGCTCGTTACGTCTTATTCGGGACTTTCGTCATCCAACTCAATTCTTGTGTCATTCTTACACTCACTGTAACAGTTATGGTTATCCCGTTAACACTTGTCGTTACGCTGCCTACGACACAAAGACATCCCACAACGGTCTATGCCATCGACTTAGCTTTATACACCTGCTACACGTGCCTTCTACAATTATGGAGACCCTAGTCACCTACGCAACGTATTGTTCTTTACTCATTCACGCCGAGTTCAAATTATACCGGCACCGTACCATACTACCCATGCTCATTTAGCTTAAACCAACCAACTCTATGTCTTTCAGGCTTTCTTCATGTCACAAGGTCGTTCTCGCTAACTCGATTCTAGACCCGCAAGACTTAATTCCATCAAGCTTACCTTATTCAAACCTCGTATTCACAAACCTATTCGAGGTGTCGCAAATCATTCGATCTCAGTTATTTAAGTTTTCACAAGCTCAATTAACAAAGGTGTTTTGAATCAAACCAATCGTAGTTAAGTTTTCACAAAGAAGATTTTTATCGTCTTCATCATTTTCGTCTAAGCGTATTTTGTATTCAGTTATACCTTAAACGATTATTTGTCTAAATTAGTTATTTTGGAACAAACCCAACTTGGAAAATCCATCATTTTAATTATCTTTTTTCGCATACAATAAAATTTTTCTTATCTTTCCAAAGATCAATATCGTTGGTTGCCGTACTTATCTATACGTTTGGTTTTACTTAATCAAAATTATGGGATTTGGTTCATTAACATTTCGTCAACTAATCAAAATATTTAGATTCTCATAAATCGAAATTTTTTTTTTCAATTATAAAAGACACAATTTCGACAGTCAGTTATTAGTTGACCATATTATTCAATTTGTCTTTCCTCATTTACCTTATTTGCTTATTAAATTATTGACAATGTGTCAATTTCTACTCTCAACTTTAATTTTTAACATTTTTGTACGTCGTTTATTTATTGATCTCATGCATTATAATTTACCTTTCATCATATAAATTTTTATCGTCGAAATTGAATTGTTATAGTTATATTATTAATTGAACTTGTCATGTTTTAAACAAAATTATTTCCGCTATGGAATTTTATTTTCCATTATTTAAGTTAATTTACACTATTAGAAAAATGAATTTTATTGAATTCCAATGGTGATTTAATTGAAATTTTATTATTAATTTTCACTATTATCTAATGACATTTGCACGATTGTTGTCGAAAACCTGCGGTGGTTCGTGGGTACCTCAACAATCCATTTTTCATTATTGTTAGATTTCATTATTTAGTTGGAATCGCACGGTGGTTCGTAGATATTTCAGCTCCTTACTTCAATTTTAATACATTTTGAGAATTTAAAATGTTTTGATGATTTCCTTTAGTTGTTGGAATAGTCATGATGGTTCATGCATTTCCGACTTCGCGTTTTCTTCTATTTAATTATATTATTTCTCAACTCATCTCTATTTTTCATTATTATTTTAATATTCATTATTTATTTAATCTTTCATGATAAACTATGAATATTGCAACTTCTTTATTTTAATTTTAACGATGTTATGGAGATAGGAAAATCCGTTGTAATTTGAGGATATTCCAATAACCCACTTTATACTATATCTAATTTTAAAGATTTAATTGAAATATGACTATCTCGGTGATTCGTGAATATCCGCTTCCCAATTTCATCTATTTACAGTTTGTTTGTATACATAAATTTTTGCATTAATATTTTTGCATTCTCAATTACTACTACCAGTACTTTAAAAATTTAATTTACCTCATCTTAAATACATAGTTGTGAAATTTAAATGTTGTATAAAGTTCTCTTTAAGTTTCTTGAGTTTCTTATTTAACTAAACTAAATCCCTCAAAGTCTTCGTTTAATCTTGTTCAAATTTGTACTCTCGATCTTATGAATTCTACCTTGAATGTTGCAATATTTAAAAATTTCACAGGTTATTATTCATCTACAATTATCAATTAATTCCTTTATAAACTTTTGTTGATGTTATCTTTGCAATCATAGAATTTTTGGTAAGTTCACATAAATTTGTTAGTCGGCTCGTATCCCCACTCTCTTTCTTCACAATCGATCTTGTCAACGCATCATCTATCCCAACTTCAATGTTTCCGTTTCTCTTAACTTCTAAGTCACTTTAATATTTTCACTAATTTTATTAATCAAACTTGAAAGTTCACCTGAATTCCATTATTATAAATATTTTATATAATCTTCTGATTTTACACTTATAATAAATTAACTCCCAATAGTCTTATAATATGTTAACACTTTCCTCATATTTATAATAAATTAATAACTTTTCTCACAAAATCATGTCTTTCAAATGTTTTGTAACCCATATGATGGGACGAATTATGTGGACCATCCGACGATCTAAGTAATTATGGAGGCCTACATAATTATCCAAATCCTCACATGGAAATCATAATACTGACCTGGCAGCCCACACCTTGGTCTCATTAGTCGCCTGCTCCACTGCCTCTTGACGTTGGGCTTCGGCTGAGGATATCAGATCCTCCAATTGTTTCTTGAGTTGGATCATAGCTTTATCCTTAGCAACCGCAACTTTCCCTAACCCGGACATTTTCTCACTCATCTGGAGGATAGTCTTTTCATAATGGTCCCTCATAGCAATCGCAGCCTACCAATAAATTTCGTGTCAAAATTGGGACAATACTGGATCCTAAATCAATAAAGGGGAAAATACGGTATACTTACATAGCAGACAATGTCACAGTGAGTCTCGGGATCAGAGGATTTTTTCCTCTTGAAAGCTGCAGATTTAGCCCTGGTAGTGGCGGTCTTGGGCTCGGAGCTTGTGCCAGCCTTTGAAGCCTCCTTCTTGACAGCAGGAGAAGTAACCATACGGTCGATGTCGTCAAGGGATAACTTGAGAGCGGACTTTCCAGCTTTCTTGGTGCATGTAGAGGAGAAATCAACAGATAAGTATTCTATTTTATTTTTTTTACTTTAAAATGATTAACTTACTTGACATGTTTGAACTTGAGGAGATGTCACAAAAACCTTCAACAAACCGAGCTTGAAAGGTCCTAACTTCGGTATCCAGTGCTAGGAACCGTTTTTCCTTTTCTTATGTTCCAGGTAGCTTGCTCAATGAAGCGAAGTTCTCAACTGCAAACAACAGAAAAGAATAAGCATTAAAACTGAAGAATAAATGATCATTCTATTCCTTAAGGATCCAGGATCCTACCCTTCGTGACCCACGTTGAAGGAAGATCAGTCCCCCTGGTATCGAGTCGCGTTTAACGAAGAAAAACTGATTCCTCCACTCGGAATCATTTAGCGTGGCTTTGGAGATCGGATGGGGCTGTCGGGGCTTGGATTTGAAGATAAAACGGACAGAACCGAAGGTAGTAAGGGTATACAGATAAGACAACTCCAAAAGGCCAAAATTGATTTTTTCCTCCTTGATGATTCTTTCGTTAGTGCTAAGAACCCTCCAGATCATCGGCATGGCTTGTATGTAAGATATGCCGGTAGAATCGAAAAAACTTTGGGTAAAAGGCGGAAAGGGGTATTTATAGCCGATAAGAAAAGGAGTTGCCGGAAAGCATACCCAAACCTTGGAGTAAACATCGCATCTAATGCTGGATTCGTAGGGTCGGAACAGGGTATCTGGAGGAAATAATGTATGATAACTGTCGACCTCGGGATCCGTGAGCTTACAAATTTCAGAAGATGGGTTGGAAAGCATACTTTGGGGTTCCATTTCGACTAGTTCGGAACCACCGGATGACTGTTCAGAAGGTTTAGAAAGGGCCGGAGAAGAAGAAGAAGCGGCAGACATGATTAAAGAAAATAAGAAACAAGGGTTAGAAGAATACCTGATGCGTCGGATGAAGGTGTATATAATTAAAGATATAGGGCGACATATATAGACTGTTATAATTAACCTTGGGGGCTAAATGGTAAATTTCCTGGCAAAACCGTCCCATCCAGCAATTTTCGCAGTGATTTTGAATTTCAAAATGACATCTGTATTCCACTGTCACCCGCCATTTTGGGGGCAATTGTTAGGCCACGATTTTTATACTGAGGATCATTTATCCTTGACTGTCTTATGGATAGTTTATCCTTGAAATATACGTCAGGATATAAAGGATCGACGATCCTCGGTATTGTTTGTTTACTAATGATTGCGTTTAGTATGGTGATTGTAAGCCCCCCCGGGACGTCGCCGATCGATACGAGATCCGCACGAGGTCTAGGAGTGCGGAATCCTCCTAGACTCGTTTATTGGTGTAGAAGACGAAGAACACGATTACACAAACACAAACACAAACAAACACACGAATGGAATAAACACATCTGCAGATCTTTTATATCATAATCAAAACGAATTACATACCAAACTCGTAAACAAATGACGGCCGACCCGAGGTGAGCTCTACCTCGGGTCGTCACACACGACTCTCACTCTCGGTTTCTCTCTAGACAAATAAACTGTAACACCAAAACTCTTAATTTTCTGGATGCACAACCCTAAACAAAACACGTATATATATAAACTTCGCGGGCTTGGGCTTGGGCCAGTAGGCGAAGTTGCTACAACTTCGCCTACGGCGAAGTTGCTACAACTTCGCCTACGGCGAAGTTGTTCTAACTTCGCCTAAGGCAGAAGTTGTTACAACTTCGCCTATGGCGAAGTTGTTCAAACTTCGTACTCCGATTCCGCTGATCAGAATTGCATAGCGACGGTCACAAAATGCACCAACAGACTCCCCTTTGACCGTTGCTCTCAATTCTAACAAACACAAAAAGATCATCTGTTACAAAACATGCACCAACAAAGGTTGCCGGAAATTAATAAGTTTACCTTGCATCGGAAAGATTAACCGGAAATAAGATGCTTAGAGCGGCAATTAGGGTTTCTGAATAGTGGCCGCAGACGAAATTATACTAAAATATAGTATTTGAATTTACGGGTTAATGGGTTGAATGAATATCCAAGACCCGCGAGATAATTAACTTAAATGGGTTAATGGGTTAAATATTGTTTAATTGATGAGTTGGCATGCTTAAGAAAGGAAAATGGTGACATGGAGTTGAGGTGGCATTTTATGTGGACACCCTAGAATGATGTCATGTGAAAATTGTTTCTTGCTTTAATAGTATGTATAGATATCATATGTTACATACAATATAATTATATTTGAATTGGATATTATCCTGCCATAAAAATTAATGCACAAACCATTCTTAAACAACCATAAAAATTATTATATATATAAAAAAACAACAATTTCTACCTCATTTTAAATATTATAAACGACAATTATGCTTTATTATTTAATAAGTCAATAACCCTCTTCATCCAAAACCGAATTCCCAACTCCTATAACATCCCCAAATGGCCAAATCCAAATTTTAAACTAAAATCCATGCAATCATGCATTAGTCACGTTCGACACCAAAAGTAACATTTTTAAACTCATGTACAATTTATTAAAACAGTTTGTTTCTTCCATACAATCGTATAAATCCCGAAATTTCATTTCAACATTTTTGTTACATCAATCATCGGCCCTCTCTATAAGAATGACTTATCATCTCGCCTCAACGGGCGGTTGGCATCAGCCGTATATGACAACAATAAACAGAAGCACGTGCTCGTCATCCACAGGGCGGGGACTGGTTATTGGTTAAGATCCGGGGTCTTGTACGCTTCGGTGCCGGTTCGTAAATTGAGGCAGCCAGTGCTCCCGGTTTGGTACAGGGGCGGGGTGGAGGGGGTGCCGAAGATGATGTCATGTGATCGCCATTGGCCACCTTTGATTGCCATCGGCCGCCATTGTAGTTTTATTTTAGTAGGTTGTAATTATATTGGTAGTTGGGATGAGGATGGTGATGTATTTATAGGTTTGGAGGGGTGGCGGTTGTTGGTTATTACAGTTAAAAAAAGACGGTTACTGCTTAAGGACACAACGGTTGAGCAAATAAGAAAACGGTGTCTTAGAAATATCAGTTACGTTTACTTGATTTGATTTTGTTTTGTTTTATTTAATTATTTGTTGAAGCATATTAGAATTAGAATTTTCAAACTGTGTGTCGGTTAGTTATCCTTATCCAACATATATAGATATAGAATTATTCTATTCTAATTCTAATAATTTGATGAAAGGATGTTTAAAGTTTAGATAAAGAAATAAATTAAATGTAGGCGAAAAATTTGTAGATAAAAGGACAGAGGGGAAAACAAATTAATTAAATTAAATTAAATTGAAACATGTGAATATGACATGTGAATTAATTTAAATTAAAATTTATAGTTGTTTTGAGAAAATGGTTGACTGAATTCTAAATGTAGTAGATAGAATATAATTTAAAGAAAACAAAAATCAACCTCGTTTAGTTTCTATAAATTAGTATTTATTTACATTTACAATTGAGCCATATACAACAAGGTTGATTTTTGTTTTCTTTAAATTATATTCTATCTGCTACATTTAGAATTCAGAACCATTTTCCCGAAACAACTATAAATTTTAATTTAAATTGATTCACATGTTTCAATTTAATTTAATTAATTTTATATTTAGAATTCAGTCAACCATTTTTCCAAAACAACTATAAATTTTAATTTAAATTGATTCACATGCCATATTCACATGTCCTTTTATCTACAAATTTTTCGCCTACATTTAATTTATTTCTTTATCTAAACTCTAACCGTCGTGTCGTTTCTTCCTTATCCGATAACCACCTTTCAACTGTCATAACCGAATAACCGCCACCCCTCCCAAACTATAAATACATACGTCTATTCTGATCACCTACTTTCATTCAATCAAATTTACAACGCCGGTGGCGATCATAATTTAACACAACAATGGATTGCGATGTACGTTTGGTTGAACACAACCATCGCTTTATTCCTCTGATAACCACCGTAGAACTGTAATAACCGATACCGTCCCACCACCGCCATCCTATAAATACATCGTTAACCCAAAATTTATGGGTGACCACATCCAACTTTTGCCATCCCTTGATAATTCAACATGTATATGCAATCACACTGTGAGTGTAAATGGCGGTGACAACAAGATTAACCCGACTCGGCGCTAAATCCATCGAACCGCCGTTACTCTAAAATCCGGTTTCGTTTGCTTTATAAACTATTATTCAAGAAAAGGTCGATAGGCATAATAAGGCACTCTGAACCGAAACGTTTTAATTAAATATTTTATTAACGCATGTGTATGCTTTTATAATGTATATTGTTATATATTTATTGGCTTATATAAAACCAACATTTTCTCAAACCATAGCATTATGCTGTTATCCCAAATTTTCATGAGGAAACTGATTGTATCATTGCGTTGCCGGTTTTTTTCAAATAGTACGTTAGACGACATACTTCATGGTTATCTTAAACATATACCAAAACTTATGGGTGTTGTTTAAAAGTCGGGATTTCTTAATGGTCATGTTTGTTTATGTGGGATTTCTTACTGGTCATGTTAAAAGATGGGTGGGTTTGGTGGGTGATGTCACCAAGTTAATTTAATATTCAATTAAAACCTAATTCCTAATTCTTTTATAAACATACCTTATTTTTTTCTGGCCTTACTTTACCCACTTCGTAGTTTTTAGAATTGTTTCCTATTCTAATCAAAGCTAACCTTTTAAGTAACATTTCAAATCAAGAAACCTTTTTTTTAAAGGTTTATAGCATATACAAATATATATTAATTCTAAATATCAAGTCTTAACACTTTTTTAATATACAATAATGTTTTAGAAATATAGTAAACGTTTCACTAAATATATTAACCGGACGATGCATTTTTGCAAACCAAGTAAAAGAGAGCAAATTAATCACACGGTACTTTTAATGTTAGATTTTCCACTCAAATGTTGAAAAACAATATTTGTGAATGTCATGCATGACAAATTTGATGTAAACATAAAAAGCACAAAATGAAATGCTATTTGATAGCACCGCTGCAACGCGTGGGAAACGATGCTAGTTGATATAAAAAAACAAACAAATCAAACCTAAAGTTTCAATAAATTCGCAAATTCATAACATTTATCCAAATCAAACAAAAGAATTGCACCAAGTTTACAGAAATATTTTGTACAAACACAAATCCATGAGGAAACATTTGTGACTTGTGAGTAATACATAATACAATGAACTCTTTATGTTCTCTTATGTGACATATGTCATCTCTATTTACCGATTCAACATTCTTTAAAACTAGACATCCTACCCAATATACATATGAGAATCCTCATATTCCTCCATCCCCATCCTTTGAAAATGTGTATGCACGACCCAAAATACAAAATCCCTCAACTTGGTGTGGTTTTGAGATACCAGTACACAAAAAAAAACGTCTCATTGCCCCATGTATGGTGTGGTCGTGATTATGATGTCATCTGCATAAACTACAACAAGAATCATTTAAACCCTAACGATGATGTATAAAATACAAAGTGAAAAAGTGATCATATGCACTATGAACCATCCCAAACTACCCCACAACACTAGAAAATTGACCAAACCATGAGATTGCCCAAAGCCAATAAAGAATGACGCGATTTGCTTACCTTCAAGGCCGCCTCAACAATAAAATTGGCGCTTCATATATACCTCATTCCCAAAAAAAACACTAGGAAGACACTCTTTACATCAAGTTAATGGAGCGGCCAATGATTAATGACTCGGAGAGCAATACAAATGCGCACAGAATAATATTTATTTAAGCAACCGAAGACAAATCAGTCTAATTTTGGGCAATGCGTAGAACCATCAAGGTTGAGTTTGATTGTGATTACCCAACTACAGTCAATAATATGTTCACTAAGAAGAAGCGGCTCTAGATATCGTGTGGGATTGGCCCGTATGGCTCCTACATCGTCTTCCTAAGTATTTCGTCATACATAGTGAACTAAGGACGTCTTACGATGTTTGGGCGTACATTTATTAGGTAGGTCATAGTAGAGATGTTCAACGAAACCGGTTCCTGGAACCGAACCGGTGGACCCGAACCGGTTCCTACCCGTTTTTTGTAGGAACCGGACCCTATATGATTCAACCCGATGATCCGTGACCGGTTCTTGCATTTCTGAGTGGGGGCGGGTAGGAACTGGAACCGAACCGGAACCGGTTCTGGAACCGAACCATCCGGAACCGGTTCCTAACCGGTTCTGGCCGTTGGAAATCGTTTTTTTGGCCGTTTTTTGACCGTTGGGGTCAAAAATAGCCGTTTTTTGGCTCCCCCAAGCACCCCACTACTAGTATAAATAGGTATTTGGTGTCATGGGTTCATCACAACACTCAAAACGCAAACCCGAACGCAAAAAAATACAAAAAAAACGCTATTACAACGTTTTGAGTTCTCTGATCTCTTGTTTTCTCTTCTTCTATATTCATATTTGTTGTTATGGCTGCCTCACAATCATCGGTTGGTCAAGGTTCCAACGCCGAACCAAGTTTCGTTCGTATTGTACCTCATAATCGTAATCAAGAGATTTGGTGCAATTGGGATTTGGTTGAATTGAGTGATGACCATTCATTGAAGGCTCGGTGCAAGTTTTGTGGGATTTATTTAAACCCACTTTCGAATTCAAATTTGAAGAAACACATCGAAAAACCGTGTTGCAAGGCGTTGAAAAAGAACGTCGATTCGCAACAAACGCAAATGGATAGTGAAGGCGGAATATTTACATACCAAATTGATCGAGTTCAAGATCGTATGGCGAAGTTTGTGATTCAAGAAGCTTTGCCGTTTAGCCACTTCGACAACCCTCGCTTAACCGCCATGATTCGAGATACGCTTCAACCACAATACACTCACGTAAGTCGTCATACTCTTAAACGTTATTGTTTAAAATTGTGGAAGAAGGCCAAAGAGGTACTAATTGCATATTTTGAAAATATAAATACGGGAATAAACTTAACTAGTGATGTTTGGTCGGCTCCACATGGTCTACCCGAATCTTATCTTTGTGTCACCGCTCATTGGGTAGACCCGTCATCGTGGGAAATGATGAAACGCACCATTGCTTTCGAACTCTTTGAGTATCCACATACGGGAGATAATTTGTTTGAAATTTTAGATTATGTTATAAAAACTTATAAACTAGAAAATAAAATATTTTCAATGGCATTTGATAACGCGTCGAATCCAAATCGCAAACGAAAAACGAAAAAAAAAAAATTTTTACACTGTAACCGGTTGGAACCTGTTACGGTACAGGAACCGATAAGAACCGGTTAGATAGGTTAGGGGTCCGAGGGTGGGAGAACCGGTTCGAGCCTGGAACCGGTTTAAAAGGGGGTTTTGGGACTAGGAACCGGTTCCGGTTCCTAGTCCCAAACCGTTTTGAACATGCCTAGGTTATAGGATGGCAAACGGCACTTTTAAAACTGATGGGAACATAAGAGTCAACACGTGACAATGCGAAATGAAGCATACTTTCATTTCTTCATTTACCATGTTACTTAACCACCACCACTAAAGCTACTAACGGTTTGTATACTTCATTTTGGAGCAATAACTATTGTTTTCAGCATGAAATAAAGCATCCACCAAAATCCAATAAAAAAAACAAAACATGTCCCGAACGGAACGCATCAAAAACACCTCATACAAAAAGGTCTCAACAACAAAGAAACCCATCAAATAACCTTTAATAAAACAAACCAGACATACCCATACCCCCCTTTTTCGCCCATCAATATCTATATCATAAGTATACAAATAATAAAACGTAACAAAACAAGTACCTTGTCCTGCATAAAAACACAAGACCGACAGCGAGACATTTAAAATAAAACAAAATCAAAAAAACTCCGGCCTCATGCAGCAGCCTCGAGCTTCTCTGTTTCCATAGCCGATGATGCATCACAACTCTCGCCAGTATTATTAGCATCCGGGTTCGGGCCTGTGCCATTCTCTGCACCTTCAGAAGTATGCTCACCTGACTGAGCCGGTGCAGGTGAAGCTGGTGTCTCGGGAGCAGCTGCCTTTGGTGGGGCTGGCTTAGGTTTTGTCATTATGGGCCTGCAAACCCTGTATACATAGAACATAATATTTATTAGTTAAATATTATTGTGCTTCAACAAAACATCATCAACCACCACCAGAATTCTTTTTATATTACCTGTCGAGTGCTTCTGATTTCTTCTTAATATCAGACGATAGAAGAACCGGGTCAGCATGCTTTGGAAGCGAGTCTTGTAGTTGCTTTTTCTCCCTCAACCAATTTTCTACTTCTGAACACTCATTCAACACCTAAAAGTATCACCCAAGTTAAAATATATTATATTAATAATGCGACTAACGTGAATTCGTTACACATAACTTAGCAATAATTACCTTTTGTTTCTCATTCAAGTCGATGTGTTCATAAGCGGAATCATTAGATGCTGCAGCCTGTTTGTACCAGTTAACGTAACTGATGAGTTGATCGACAATGGATCCACGCTCTGAGTGCTCCTTGTACCGGTGTTCTATGGGATCACCTTGCTGAATTTTGCCAGGTGTCAGATGGGAGCGCAGTTTAAGTATCATAAGCGAAAATATGAAGGGAAATGTTAAAAAGTAACCTTTTTGAGCTCGTCAAGCTTGGCAACATATACACCTTTAGTTTCATCTTCGCCATCTTCATACAACCAATCTTCTGTTTCTTGAAGCTTAGCTATAAATGCTTCTCTCTCTGCTTCCTTAACAAACTCGTGTAGTTTATCATGAAGCTGAAAAACAAAGGCATGTGATATCAGTATATTGAACTTTATATTTATGTTTTATAGTACTGGAAAATAAAGTATATATAATTACCTTGTTCCTCATGTCATAAACATAGGCTTCAACAGCATTCTTTTTGTCCTTTGTTTCTTCCATAACTCGGTCCTGCAAGGCCATTTCAAACTCTTTTTCCACTGCCTTCTGCAGCTCTGCAGCAGGCATTGACCCATAAACCAACTCTGAGACGGGTATGTTTGACTTCTTGACTTTTTTCTTTGGAGCTTCCACCTGCATGACAATATATCAATTCATTAGTAACAATAAAGACCATGAAAATCAAATGTTTTTTTATTAATGCAATAGTAGAACACGCATTTCACTAACCTTTGCATCCGTCTCCATCTGAGCAACATTATCTCCTGTATCTGAGACACCATTCTCAGCCCCAGGGGCATCCTGCATGTTTACATCGGTTTCATTTGTTGGAGGCTTATCCAAATCCATCTTTGTTGTTTCTTTAGATGGTTCTTTCGTCACTGGAACATCAATTTCCTCTTCTTCAATAAGCTGCAATGATGTAAATAAATCAGAAAAATTCTGGTACAATTCAAACACAAATAACCAACAGACCTAAAAGAATTGATTGTCTAAAACTCCAATATAAGTTAACAACCCACCTGTGCAGATTCAACAGAAACAATTCCATGCAAATTCAAACGAGCTTTAACCTTCACCTTAGCGCGCTCACCTTTTGCTGCTTGAAAGGGACCAATCTGTGCAAAACCATTCGCATTATAATTTAGAATACGAGTATAGATCAAAACAATTGAATCTTTGATGAATATTTACCGTGTAAGTACTAATTTTTGGTGGAGCCTGTAACTCACTGACATCTGCATATTGTAAGTCAACTGTAAATGTACCAGACCTGAAGAAAGTCAATGCCTTCACACTAGGAATTGCATTTCCCTTTGGAAATACAATACTGCTCTGTTGATTCTCCACATTTCCATTCTGAGAATCTTGGGCGGTACCTTTCCATGTCAAAGAGATTGGAAAGGGAAAGCTCTCTTGTACCTTAAAAAAACAATCCAAAAGTTCATATTAGGTTCGGTTCTTTCATACAAAACAAAACTGACATGAAAACAAAAGTCACTTGTCATACCTGAAACTCTCTAACTTTGAAGGTGGGACTAAGAATGGCACATTCCAAAGCACAGCCTTTGGATACACACTCACTTGCATTCATTGTACGCCTTGGTTCTTTCCCAAAGAATTCTGTCAAGATCTTGATGACAGCTGGCACCCTAGAACCAGAACCGACAACCTCAACATCATAAATATTGTCAATTGTAAGTTGAGCCTCTGAAAGAGCCTTCTCAAGAGGTTTCTTCACACGTTCCAATATTGGGGCGCTAATTTGTTCAAAGTCATCTCTCTTTATAAAACCTCTGACATCCTTGTCATCCATCAAGCACTCTATGTTCATAGGTGCCTCGGGATTTGCACTGAGCATCTTCTTCAGTTTTTCACATGCAGCGCGAAGCCTTAAACAAGCCCTCGCGTTCTGGTAGACATCAATTTTGTACTCTGCCTTGAACTTTTCAGCAAAATGCTGGAACAAAACCTCATCAAAATCCCGCCCTCCGAGGGAACGGTCAAAAGAATGAGCCAAAATCTTTAACTGGCCTTTCTTGAAGCCAGCAATGCAAACCTGCATGCTAGCATGCCCGATGTCAACAAAGGCTACATTCAGCTGCTCGTTTTCAGGCAAGTCAGTCTTGTATATTCCATAAGCTAAAGCAGTTGCAGTTGTTTCATGCATCAACCGTAGAGGATGCAAGCCAGCTATAGTAGCTGCATCCACAACGGCCCTTCTTTGAAGATCAGTGAAGTAAATAGGTATCCCAATGCAGCAATCCACAACTGCTGAATTCAAATTCTTCTCTGCTATTGTCTTCATGTTTGAAAAAACCATACCCATAACCTGGGTGGGGGTAAATGATCTTGTTTCCCCAAGATACTGTGCACTGATTAATGGGAAACCATCAGGTCCTTCAATTACAGAAAAAGGCAACGACTTGAGATCCTGTTGCAACTCCGGGTCAGAGAAAGGGCGGCCTATTAACCGCTTAATCTGAGAAATGGTATTCTTTGGGTTCATCATACTGGTTGCAGCACCAGCTGTTCCAAGAAACCTCTGTTTGTCTCCAAAACACACAAGAGCAGGAGTCTCACGCTTTGACTCGTCATTAAGAACAACATCAATTCCCCTTTGTCTGGCAACTGCCACAACACAACTCTCGTTTCCAAGATCAAATCCGACCACACTCATCTTTGTTAAGTAGCGTAAATTGTTAACTCAATACGTTACTCTATAGAACAAGAATCAACCTGAATGTCACATGAAATAAGCACAGGTTACATAAAGGTAGAACACGAACCCGAGTCATATGTCATCAACTCTGTGATCATTTATCTATATAGATTGTCAAATGATGCTGCTTGAAAATTAAAGTTTATTTTAAATAAGCAACAGTAGAGCCTTGTATAACTGTAGAAAACAATCAGCATCAAAATCCTGGCTTTTACATTATTAACTACTTAACTCAAGCAAAAAATTTAACATTTACTGCTGCCTATGACACATCCAGTTTAAATGCGAGAAACTTTTTTTATTGTTCCAAATTTAACATCAATCTGCGTTAAAATGTTTATTTTTTCCACAACACGACAGCACGTACACAATCAAGCATAGCATATTAATGTGATTCAGCCAATAACCATAACTAACACACCAAAAAATCTACAACAAAAATAGTTAGCATCTACTACCACCTCTACATATGCAGTTCAAATTAGGCATGAGCATTTTATTACCGAACACCGGTTTTTCATGTATTCAGTATCATTATTTTCGGTTTCGATATTTAACTTAAATTAAAAAATCTAACCACCTGTTACGGCCGATCCAAATTTGACACCAACAGTTTATAAACCAAATAAAATAACTTCTCAGTCCGTACAAACTCCCATGACGTCACATACTATATCAATAACCGTAACTAATACATCAAAAAATCTACAGCAAAAAATTAGCATCTACTACCACCTCTAGCATATGCAGCTTAAATCAGGCATGAGCATTTTTCACCGACCACCGGTTTTTCATGTATTCGGCATCAGTACCTTCGGTTTCATTATTTAGTTTAAATTACGAAATCTAACCTACTGTTACAGCTGATCCAAATTTGATATCAACAACTTATAAAACAACAACAACAATAATAATAATAATAATAATAGTAATAATAAAACTTATCAGTCCGTACAAACTACCATGACGTCACACACACTATCAATAAACCATCAATTAACTACATTAATCAGATGATTCAAATTCAAATTCAAATTCAGATTCAGCCAGTAAACCCTAACTAACAAATCAGATACAATCATTCAACAATTAGATCTTCGATTATATCACAGCAACAATGCTAATTGCTAAACCTAAAACACACCTGGTAAATCTGTACGAATCTGTGAAAGCCTAAAACATTATATTATTATTATTATTATTATTATTATTATTATTATTATTATTATTATTATTATTATTATTATTATGCATCAGATCAAATCAAAGAGAAGTAATTACACAAGTAATTGAATCTGATTATGATATGATGAGCTGTAGGATAGAGATCGTACCACGAGAAGACGTAGATCGAGTTGCGGTGGATTGACAAAAAGATGGAGGCGAGTAGGGGTTTGTGTAGAATTTTTCAGAATAATATTATTGTGAGATGGATGAATATGTGTGTTCCATAAATCACCTTCTAGAAAGATCTTTGGTTGGGCTTATTGGGTAGGTAGGTCTTATGTTTTTTATTTATTGGGTTTTGTTTTGTAGCCCATTATGCTTGGTTGATTTATAGATTCAAAAGATTTTAGTTTTATGGATTCTTGTTTTATAATTTAATAAATAATAAATTATTTTCTATGCTTTTGCTATCTTTTTCATATCACATAATACCCGGTTTCGGACCTAATCTCGAATTGATTCTTACTCGTGTCCGACCCGCCGATACGATCTGGTATTGCCTTTCTCTCCGGAACCAACCTGGACCCGTCAGAACCCAAACCGAGAAACACCCGGTCAAAACCCGATCCGATCCTACCTGAAACCCGGTCAAATACCTGACTGTACCCAGAATCGGTTCCTACTCGACCCGGTTTTGACTTTGTTCGCCATATCCGGAACCATTTCCTGAAAATACCCGGTTTGTGCACTTTTATCGTCAGCCACTTTCATCAAACTCCCCGAGGCTGCTACTAGTTAAATGATGATGACCAAGGATACTTTTATCAAAGCAATTATAAATTCGAGTAGGAATTTATAGAGAATACTTGATTGGGATTGTAACAGTTATGAACCAAAGATGATGCATAACATGGTTGGCCTTGTCATGTGTGGGATAGCCATTCAGTCACCCAGGATACAGTTTTTCAAAGGGCCCATAATCGTTTAAAAAACTATAGGTTATGTGTGAATTTATTTTATAATAGAAGCTTATAAAACGACTATACGGTGCGATGGAGAGAGTGTTGGTCTATAAAGCAATTATAACCAACTAAACTATAACCATTCTTAATGTAATCAATAGAAGGCTCCAACCACCGTTGATGATGTCATGACATTGCTAAAGAGGATAACTCAAGAGGTACGGGAGAAAACACACGCAACATTAAGAAAAGCGAGTAGGGTGATAAGCATAACATGTGGAAATCGGAGATCTATATAAGTTGCCTAGTGGTGTCATGGTTGATGGCATCGAGTATGATGTTTTGGATTTTTTGAAGCATATGTTGGATGTTTAAGCCCGAATGAAAACATAATACCTCTTGAGGAACCAATGATTAAGATAATTTCAAAGTATTTTGACAACCATCTCGTATGTGTGATTCCAAAAAACAAAGTCGGGGATGTGGGCTTAACCTCAAAGAAGATAAAGATGAAGATAAAGGATATTGGATACTTGAGTAAGAAAATGGCTCGTAATGATTCAACCAACGCGCCAACCATGGGAACAAGTTTGGATTTAGCGCGTTAACTCTCGGGCTTACGTGGGAAATTTGGTAGGTAATTGTGCACTTAAACCACCATAAACGTAAATCATGTATGGTCAGGCTAAAGACATTAAAGTTAGTGTTATATGGGAGGCAACTCGATAAACTTTGTGGTAGTGCTTGGTTATATACAAGTAAAGAAAATTAAGTTATCAATTTTTAAGGGAGAAAAGTCTTGTGACAATATAAGAGAGAGAGAGAGAGAGAGAGAGAGAGAGAGAGAGAGAAAGAGTAACAGACGAAACTCCAGGGTATCATGTAGAAGGAAAAATGAATAAATTTAATTGATATTCAAAATAGTGGTGCATGGTAAAGCTAAGTGTGTTCTAGTGAATCCTTAAACAAAGCCTTGAGGCCGGTAAACCTATACGATGGTAGTTGCTTGTTTCATTATTAAAACCCACATTTTTTAGTTGCCTAGGTTGCTAGGTTGTATGTGTAAATTGGAAAGGTGAAGATAAGAGAGTGTGTGCCAGCATTGAAGACTACACAATGAGAGCAACTATCATCGCATGTTGCTTGCTCATCATTCTTGTTTGGTGATTTGTGAGAAAGGTATTCGCTATCTCTCAAGATTAGTGAAACGTCAAATGGTGGTTGCTACCTTGGACTAGTGAAACGTTTGTACAAAGTTATCACTGCCTTTCAAATTTCAACTAGTGAGACGTTTGGTGCATCGGTGATCTCTTCCGATTAAGAGAAATGTTAGTAACGTAACTTACGATTAGAGATCGAGGAGAGTGTGTAGAGTCGAATAGTTGACATCATGTGAATCTCTATAAATCAATTTTGTCATGTTTATCGTCCCATAAACTCTATTAATTTCACAATCAATAAAGATTATAAATATCATGCATAAATGTAAGCATGTTTTAATCAGCATAAAAATAACAGAAGTACTGTCTCATTAGAGTCCATCTATACAATGGTCACAATATAACCATGTAATTTAAGAGAAAAATGGAGTTGTATAAATTACAAAGTGATTATTTTTAACCATAAAACAAAATAAACAAAACATTAACTATATTTATGTGAATTAATCACAAATGTCAGGATGGCTGAGTGGTCTAAGGCGCCAGACTCAAGTTCTGGTTCTCGTGAGAGAGCGTGGGTTCAAATCCCACTTCTGACATATTGTATTATGTTTTTTCTGTGTGAATTACAAAGAAAAGTGCATACAATTTATAGCTAAAGAAAACAATCTAAACATAGAAAAATGAGCTGTTTACGGGCTGGAATTAAGGCTGGTTAATGGTTGTCTTTGACCCTCTAAAATGGGAAATGATGTTTAACTGATCTCGCAAATTTCTCCCAAATTTATTCTTTGATATATTTTTATTTTTTAACACTCCCCCTCAAGTTGAATAGTCGGATTTCCAAAATTCAACTTGACTAAACAATCGCTGAAGATTCTTCCGTTAACTGCCTTTGTTAGAATGTCGGCGAGCTGATCCTTTGACCGAACAAACGGTAGTTCAATCGTACCATCTTCCAATTTTTCTTTGATGAAGTTCCTAGCAACTTCTACGTGTTTAGTTCGATCATGTTGTACTGGGTTTTCTGAAATCTGAATTGCAGCTTTATTGTCACACATAATCTTACTTGTTTCTTCTGAAGGAAAGCCAATCTCAGCTAAGAGTTTTCGCATCCACATGGCTTCTTTTAAACCTCGAGTTATGCCTCTAAATTCAGCTTCTGCACTTGAAAGAGCAACCACTTTTTGTTTTTTACTTCTCCAAGTGACAAGATTCCCACCAACTAAAGTGAAGTAGCTTGCTGTTGACCTCCGACTTCCCTTATCTCCTGCCCAGTCTGCATCAGTGTAGATTTGAACATTTAGGTGTCCATGTGATTGAAACAGGACTCCATGTCCCACTGTTCCTTTGAGATATCTAATAATTCTCCAAACTGCTTCCATATGGGACTCTTGAGGTTGGTGCATGAACTGACTTACCACCCCTACGGCATAAGCAATATCTGGACGAGTATGTGAGAGATATATTAGTTTTCCCACCATCCGTTGGTATCTCTCTTTATTTGCTAATTTTGCTCCTTCCTCCATATAAAGCTTTTGATTTTCACTCATAGGAGTGTCTGCTGGTTTGCAATCGATCATTCCAATTTCTGCCAACAAGTCTAAGACATACTTTTTCTGACGGATGAAAATTCCTTGTTTTGACCTTAGTACTTCAATTCCAAGGAAATACTTGAGCCTGCCCAAATCTTTCATTTCAAATTCAGCAAACAAGTTTTCTTTCAGTTTTACCATTTCTTCTTTATCGTTCCCTGTAATGATCATATCATCTACATAGATAATTAGGCAGGTTACGAATTTGCCTCTTTTTTTGAGAAACAAAGTATGATCAGCATTACTTTGTTCATATCCAAACTTTTTCATAGCTACGGTAAATCTGCCAAACCAAGCCCGGGGAGATTGCTTCAAACCATAAAGAGACTTCTTTAGATGGCAAACCTCTCCAGTATTGAAATCTTTTGTGAATCCTAGAGGAGCATCCATAAATACCTCTTCATCTAGGTCCCCATGTAGAAAGGCATTTTTTACATAAAACTGTTGAAGTGGCCACCCTTCATTTGCAGCTATCGAAAAAAGGACCCGGATTGTGTTCATCTTGGCGACCGGAGAGAATGTTTCGGCATAATCAATCCCGTATGTCTGGGTATACCCTTTCGCTACCAGTCGGGCTTTATATCTTTCAATTGTACCATCCGGTTTATACTTAACCGTATAGACCCAACAACACCCCACCGATTTCTTTCCCGGCGGGAGAGTACACTTTTCCCAAGTATTGTTCTTGATTAGGGCTTCCATTTCTGTTTTCATTGCCTCCTTCCAATGTTTAGACTTTAAGGCTTGATCCACTTTTGTAGGAGTTTCTTCAGAATAAACAGATGAGATAAATGCTTTTGCTTCCGTAGTGAAATTTCCATTAGCTTCATTAGCTATTGGATAACTGGATTTTTTTGGCTCTTTTTCAGGAGAATACCGTTTCGGAAGAACCCCTCTGTTTGTTCTAGGGGGTAACACATATCTTGATGGTGGTTCTTCTTGTATGGATTCATCTCCCTGCAAAGTTTCAGCTTGTTCTGTGGCAGTTTCATGGTTAGAAGCATTGGTATCTTCGGAGTCATTAGAAACTTAAAAAGTATCATCAGACTGAACAGGGTGAGTATTACTTACCTCAGACATCAGGTTAGGAGGAACATTAGGGCCTTCAGTGGCACTGAAATTGGATTCTGGTGACTCTGTAGTTGGTACATAGGGAACATATTTCAACCAACTTAGTGTGTCTAAACATTCCTTCTCCCCTTGACCACTGAGTTGGGAAATGTAGTAATACTCGGCTTCAAGGAAGTCACAATTCATTGTGGTGAACATATGACGTGTCTTTCGGTTATAACATATGTATCCCTTTTGATTGACTCCATACCCAATAAAGACACATTTTTTAGCACAAGGGTCAAGTTTGGTTCGATCCGATTTAGGTATGTGAACAAAGGCGGTACATCTAAAGATTCGTGGTTGAAGAGTAAGGACCGAGGGTAGTTTGAAAAATTCTGAAAGGGTTTGTAATGGATTGTTAAGTTTGAGGGTATTTGTTGGAAGTCGGTTGAGAAGATAGGTAGCGGTAGCAAGGGCTTCAGGCCAAAAATATTTTGGGACTTGGGATTCAATTAGGAGGGCTCGTGTCATTTCCAGCAAAATGCGATTCTTTCTTTCGGCGACACCGTTTTGTTCTGGGGTGTTTAAGCATGTAGTTTGGTGAATCATTCCCTTATTTTGGAAGAAAATTTTTAAAGGGGTATTAACAAACTCATCGCCATTATCGGATCGAAAATCTGGATGTTTGTTTGAAATTGAGTTTAGATCATAGCGTAAAACATAGTGAATTTTTCAAAGACTTCGGATTTGTTCTTCAAAAAGTAAACCCAGGTCGTTCGGGTACAATCATCAACAAACATCACAAAGTAACGAAGGTTTTGCCCCCCCAAGAACCGGGGCAGGACCTCATACGTCAGAATGGATTAATGAAAATGGCAAAGCAACCTTAGTGTTATTGGGTTTAAAAGTTTTTTTGTGGCTCTTTGCTAAAACGCATGTTTCACAATGTGACATAACATTAACTGGAAAAAGTTTTGGAAATAAAATATGCAAATAACTTGTAGAAGGATGACCTAATCTTCGGTGCCATAGCCAAGCTTCTTGTTCCGATGTCCCATGAGCCATCATCACAGTACCGCTTTGAGTCACCTCGTCCACGTAATACAACCCTTGATTTTCAGTGCCACGCCCAATGATCACTCCCATCCTGATATCCTGTAAAATACAAAACGTAGGGTGCATTAGGACGGTACAGTTGAGTTCTTTTGTGACATGGCTAATGGAAAGCAACTTATGTGACAACGAGGGAACATAAAGACAATTAGAGATTTTTATTGTGGGTGAAATCTCAATAGTCCCTCCCGATTTTACATCCATTATCTCCCCATTCGCCGTTTGAATATGTGTTTTTTCTGGTTTGGTTGATGAAACAATATCCGACAACTCATAAGTCATTGTGTCGGTCGCGCCACAATCAAAGATCCATCGTTTTTGTTTTTTATGGTGTACTTGGGCCATATTAGCATTTGCACTATTTCCAGGGACTAAATGTGACATATTTATTTTGGAATTAGGGTTAAATAGAAAAGGGTTTGAGGCTGATCTTGAGGCTGTCGGAAAGATTTTGTTTTGTTTTTTGGTTTTGGGTATCGAGGCCATTTTTCAAGAGATTGGCTATTTGGATTGAGAGGTCGTTTGTTGAGCTACCGTCTTCGGACATGGCAGCTCTCCATCAATAGACCCGGTGACAAAGGTAGATGATGATAAGCAGGTCGGTTTAGAACCGTATAAGCTGCTCTGATACCATGTTTAAAAGAGATTGAAAGTTGAATTGTTGTATTATGTTTTTTTGGTGTGAATTACAAAGAAAAGTGCATACAATTTATAGCTAAAGAAAACAATCTAAACATAGAAAATGAGCTGTTTACGGGCTGGAATTAAGGTTGGTTAATGGTTGTCTTTGACCCTCTAAAACGGGAAATGATGTTTAACTGATCCCGCAAATTTCTCCTAAATTTATTCTTTGATATCTTTTTATTTTTTAACAAAGAAATCATTTACATATCTAGTTTCTGTATTGATTTTGTATTTCTCTCATCATGTAAAAAACTTTGATGATCGCAAATATGATGCTTTGTCATAATACATGGCTTTATAGTTTATAGAATATAAGTTAAATCTTAATGTTTTTACATAAGTTATGTTGGTAAAGTTTTTAAGTGTGTTGTTGATGTCAATGTTACCAACTTAATTTATTTAACTAGAATTCACTTTAAGAGAAAAAAAATATACAAGAAGCTTCGTTGTGAGTCATAACTTATAAGGTGTGGATTGTATGCTTGTTTGTGACTAATTTGATATTCTTCGGTGAACAACTAGGAGCAAGGGCACAACACACCCTGGCTGAGGTTGGGGTAACATACGAAGTGGGGGTCTTGCTAAATGGTTAAAACAACATAGGTCTCGCCTAATAGCCAGTTTGGCTTATTTAAAGTACTACACGATCTCATGTCGAGCCTAGTCTCATTAAAGGTTTCTCTCATAATATATAAAAGTAATTAAAAATGTAAAATAGTTAATTAATACACAATACAATGAGCCAAGTTGAGCCCGATCTTGAAAAGGGGCTGATGAGTTGGACTCTACCTTTAAAGAAAAAAAATTTACGGCAAAAACGATGTCAAAAACCCATAAATACTCAATGAATAATCCAAAAGCATCACGTTGAGACATATGTCTGATTTCTATAAAACTATACAGACAATAAAATCGCTCTTAATGCACTTGCTAATTTAAATGGTTGCGGTTGGACTCCTCTTAGTCTTTCTTCTCTAACATTGTTATTGAGCATATGTCTGATTTATATAAAATAAGATCTCACCCATAAGCGATATGACAACTCTAGATGACATAACCGTATGTACAAGAGTAGCAGTTACATATGGAGGTGTTAAACCAGTGGGTGGTCCTTGGCTTTCCGTCGTAACATGAGAAGGACAAGTCAAAATTTAGACGTGAACCACAAACAAATGACACAAATGTTGAACGAGTACTTCTAGTTATTCAGGTCAACATTGAAAATGCCACTTTAAAAACCTTAAAACCCATGATTGCTAGGATGAATAGTGTCATCAAGTCGCCACATGATACGGGTGTTATGCGTCTACCCTTAAGAGTCAATATATAGTGTGAGTTGAAAGTTATAAATGAGGAGTGAATGAATGTAAACGTGATTGTTGAGTTGTAAGTGGTCTTTATTAACATTTAACATTGTTTCAATAACAAAAGAAGAAAACTCCATTTGGAACTCGAAAATTC
The DNA here is from genome assembly GCF_021521415.1 of Bidens hawaiensis. Classification (NCBI taxonomy): domain Eukaryota; kingdom Viridiplantae; phylum Streptophyta; class Magnoliopsida; order Asterales; family Asteraceae; genus Bidens; species Bidens hawaiensis. The sequence goes on from NW_027491045.1 coordinate 2,894,013, forward strand.
GACAAGAACATCAAGGTGTAACTTTTTTAGTCATGTTTTCCAGCCCCAAGTTCCATCTCTTTCTTAATAAGGTTAGATCTATCTCTTTATCTTCTACTCATCTATCTCCTTAACACATAAAATATCTTCTCCTTTGAGATATCATCGCTATGATTTGTTATAGATTTGAGTCCCACGCTTATCATATCCATAGTCATCAAAATACTTTAATATAGCTTCAAACACAATTGGAACGGTGGAACCACATAACCGTAAATGTGAAAAAGGCAACCATGAAGAAAAAACGGCCAAACATGTAAACTTACTTACATTTTTTTAACGGCAAACCCACACACCCTTTAACATACTCATAAATTTACACCCTTTTACCCGTATAATAACTTGAACCTTAACCATATGAAAATGAAACATATCACTACAATTCTATTGTCATATTCTGTTAGCATATGAGAACAAAATTAATCATTACTTTGTGCTATTTGGTAGACATGAAAATCCAAAGAAATTAAATATAAATAACAAAATATAATCCACCTCAATATAATGAAAGTTTACCAAAATAAAAAAAATGGTGGTGGTGTCGAGAAAGTAAAGATAACGAATGAATAAAAAAGAAGACAAAATGGCAAAAGACGTCTTTTATGTTTGCACGGTTTTTCAATGGACGTCATTTGGCAAACTTAATGACAGAAAACATCCTTTATATTTGAAAACTCTATCACGTTTTGTCCTTTGACCCTAACCCAGTTAAGTATTTTCGTTAAACCTAGTCATGTGCAAGGCACATGAGGGTATTTTTGTAAGGGCGGACGGGGCGCCGCGTGATGGAGCTCCCATCACGCGTGGTGGGTTTTTCCACACCGCCGCCGCTACCTTGTCACGCGAAATCGAGGAGGTTTGCGTGATGGCCATCACCCGTGAGATGGGGTGGAAACCAAGAAATCTATCCGTTGGGAGGGGGTGGTTATGACCGTTGGGGGGAGCCGTTGCCGGAAATGATGTATCGCCGGAAGTGATGGGTCACCGGAAAAATAACAGGGAAGAAGGAGTGGGTCACCGGAAGTGATGGATTAAAGGAATCGATATCGGAGGTGGGTGTGGGGAGTTTGTTGGTGGATTAAATTGGGGTTTTGGATCTGGGTTTGGTGGGAGTCGGGTCGGGTTGATCGGAAGGTGGTGGTGGTGGAGGTGGAGGTGGTGGGTCGGATTCAGATCCGTCGGATGAGTGTTCGGCTTCGTCGCCGGATGATGAATTGGCGGGTTGGATCTCGGATTCGGATCCGGCCATTGGTGGTGGTGGTGGTGAGGGTTTGTGAGAATTTGGGGGAATTGGTAGAAGGTGGTGATGGTGAGTGTATGTATATGTATATATATGTGGGTGTATATATGTATATGTGTGTGTGAGTGTTGAAGGCTAAAGGTAAACACGATAAACACGAGACATCAAACAAAAACAAAACAAAAAAAAAACAAAAAAAACCCATCACACGCCACCACCCCTAGTAAAAAACATCACATGTGATGGATTTGGGGTTGGTGATGTGGCACCATTTGATTGGGTGGGGTGTGTGATGAGTGATGCCACCACATCCACCACCCCTCCCCCTAACTTTACATATTTATTTATTAAATAACATTTAGACCCACATTCAGACATCTCTCTCTCTCTCTCATGATGAGAGAGAGAGAGATAAAAGAAACCGAGCTCAAGGTTCCCGAAACCCTAACCTTATGCTCACCGTTAATCTCCGTCACTGACCGTATATCCGATCTCAAATCTGCCGTTACCGTTGACTTTCGTCCTAACTCTGTCGCGCATGCCAGAAACCGAAATCGAAACCTCATATCCATCCAGAAAACGACGGTTTGAGGCGGCGGATACGAGCGTGTGCGCCAGTCCTAAGCGGCGCGTGGTGAATCAATGCTTAAGTTGCAAACGGAAGGTCGGATTGATTGGATTCAGGTGCCGTTGCGGCGACATGTTTTGCTCCAAGCACCGTTACTCCGATCGACATGACTGCAGCTACAACCACAAAGCCGCCGGAGGTGAGGCGATTGCGCGGGAGAAAGTGATGGTGTTGACGGTGGCATGTGGTGATTAGTTGGTGATTATGGTAAGTCTGAATGTTGGAGAGAGGGAGAGAGAGAAAGAGAGAGAGAGAATGTTTGAATGTGGGTCTAAATGTTATTTAATGAATAAATATGTAAAGTTACAAAAATACTTTCATGTGTCTTGCATATGACCAGGTTTAACGAAAATATTTAACCGAGTTAGGGTCAAATGACAAAACTTGATAGAGTTTTCAAATATAAATGATACTTACTGTCATTAAGTTTGCCAATGGACGTCCATTGAAAAACCGTGCAAATATAAAGGACGTCTTTTACCATTTTGTTAAAAAAGAATAAATAGAGTACGGATGAATAATTTTGACGTGCTTAAACATATATCTCTTTTGTATTTTTTTATTGAACTATTCTATGAAACATTTTTTCCCCCTTATTTTCATTATCCAACATTGATCCATTTCATTCCACTTTATTTACCATTCATAAACCACACATACCAAACACTATTTTACTTGTTTTATAGCATGAATATAAAACAAAGTATCAAGTATCAATAAACAATCTCGTCAATAAGCTAGAGGTGAAAGTGACAATAAAATATACTTGTTTTTTTTAATGTGACCCAATTTCGATTCCTGCCTCTAACATTTAGTTTCAGAGACACCAACGTAATACACCGCACTATTGTGCCTTCAGACAAGTGTTCATAGGCATTGGCTTCAAACGAGTGTATCCTAACATGATAAATTTAGCCAATAGCCCATTTGATAGATTCGTTGGTTCGTTAAAAAAATCAATAAACAATCTCAAAGATCCCAATAATAAACGTAAAAAAGAAAATAAAACTTTTGTTCGATTTTCATCTCAGCCGTAGAAGCTGACAGATCTACCGACGGTGGTTCAAACCAGCAGCTGACGCAATAATAATAATAATAGTAATAATAATAAGTAGTATTAATTCTCATTTCTCTGCATCTTCAAACCCTCCGATCTCAAATCCCTCAATTCGAACAGAGATCCTTTACTCGGATCCTAGGGTTTCATACAAGCTCAATTTCATTCTTCTACTATGGTAACCTTTCAATTCCTACTTGACTTGTTGCTTGTTATCCATGTTCTAGGTTAGATCCGGTATTGAATCGTTGCTCAATTGACATTTGATCATTTTATTGCATCCGTATTGTTGAATTTTGATTTGAGTGTTTATGTAATTATGTTTACTAACTGAGACTTTCAATTTTGGTGGTGGATTCGTGCTCCGGTGCAGCCGCTCAGACTCGATATCAAGGTACTGATACTGATACTGATCTCGATAATAATAATAATTATATTTTTATTTATTTATTTCAATTTTGGCAGAGGAAGCTTGCTCAAAGATCAGAAAGAGTAAAGTCAGTTGACTTGCATCCGACCGAGCCATGGTAATGATGATTAGTGATTTGTATAGGTTTTGTTATGAAATAGGCTGGCATTGGTTGATAATGTTAATAGTTTACATTTTGTTTTAATTCACAATTTAGGGATGAACAAATGGTACCGAAACTGGTACCGCCGGTACCAATTATTTGATGTTTCGGGATCGGTACGGTACAGGTATAAACAAATTTTTGCCTACGGTACCGGTACCAAGTTTTTAAGAAAATCAGGATCAGTACCGGGATGGTATGAAGCTCATCCCTAATTTACATAACATTGGGGCTCAATGGTAAGGGTGGGAGGAAGTGAATTGGAGATCAAGTTGGTATACATCTGTTTATTGATGTATATGGGTACTTCTGTCTTTTTATAGGATCCTCACGAGTTTGTATTCAGGGACAGTCAACATATGGGATTACCAGGCTCAGGTATGAAACTGTTCTAACTTATCTAAAGTAGTACTCACCTCTAGTTTGTATTCAGGGATAGACTCATGTTATGCTGTTACAATGTAGTTACTTTTAAAGTAAACACATTTGTCATCTTCATGTTTTTCATATGCTACTTTCTGTTTGTGTAGAGTAGAATTTCTCAAAAAATTGCTTTTATTTTGTAAATTGGAATACTTTCCTTACCCATTATATATGTATCTACGTTCATAGGGTGGTATATAATGTTGAGGTTTAGATATGTAGTGTAGCCTATCTAACAAGGCTTATCCAGAAAGATCATCAAATTTGTTGGCTACATAAGTAACTGCATTTGGATTTATAGTGAAGCTTGGCTAATTGAAGATATTGGGAAAAGACAATCCTATCTTTTGTGGCAAATAGCTATACTAAATGGATAAAGAACAGAATTTAATATAGCTTTTTTGTTAGACACAGTTTATCTTGGCTAATATGATAAGAGGCAGTAACTAGTAACCAACTACATTGAAAGCATAAGGTTATCTGATTCTTTTTGTGAGTGGCTAAGTTCATTGTTCAACAAGAGATATAACTAAAAAATGATGGGCCCCGTGGACGTTTCATTGTAAATTTATTTGTTTTCTGTGAAAGTTGTAGAAGGTTGTAAATGGGCACATGCTGACTTTTTACAGTGTTTTTTTATATATGCTTAGGTGAACTATAAAACCTAAGAATACGATGAAGTGAAATCTAACAAAGAACTCTAAAAGAAGAGACTTATAGACCTATAATATATATATGTTTGATATACATCAGTTTGTCAATTTCTTATCATGATTTACATATGGTAGACATTTTAAATAATATTTTCTAATGTTAGCTTTGTAATGTTTTATTTTTTCATTGTAGACTGTGGCAAAATCCTTTGAAGTTACTGAGCTACCAGGTCCGTGATTGATATTTTTGTTCTCTAATATGTATTCTTATAATCTCACGCATGATTGGACCCTGACGGGAACTTGAATCTGATATTTTGATGATCACGTGATAAATTACAGTCAGGTCAGCAAAGTTCATAGCACGCAAACAGTGGATTGTTGCTGGTGCAGATGACATGTTTCTTCGTGTGTACAATTACAATACAATGGATAAAGTGAAAGTATTTGAGGCACATACAGATTACATCCGCTGTGTAGCGGTCCACCCCACCCTCCCATATGTATTGTCATCGTCTGATGACATGCTTATAAAGCTTTGGGATTGGGAGAAGAGCTGGTATTGTACTCAAATATTTGAGGGTCATTCCCATTATGTGATGCAAGTCACAATTAACCCTAAAGATACTAATACTTTTGCAAGTGCATCGCTCGATCGTACTGTAAAGGTAACTTTAAGAATGATTATGGTATATTGGTATTTAATATCTATCAGCCTAACATCTTTTTATGTATGTTTATGGATCCTTCATCTTTTCTTTTCTAGATATGGAATCTTGGATCACCTGATCCTAACTTCACACTTGATGCTCATGCCAAAGGAGTGAATTGTGTGGATTATTTTACCGGTGGTGATAAACCTTATCTAATTACTGGATCAGATGATCACACTGCTAAGGTTTGTGTTTATGTTAATTGTCTTTTTCTAATTATTGTGTTTGGTTGACAACTGATTCTGTATTTATGTTAATTAATTTTTTGGAACAGGTGTGGGATTATCAAACCAAAGCTTGTGTCCAGACTTTAGAAGGTCATACACACAATGTTTCTGCAGTATGCTTTCATCCTGAGCTCCCAATTATTATGACAGGTTCCGAGGATGGTACTGTACGTATATGGCATTCAACCACTTACAGGTACTTTCTTAATAATAACTTTTAAATGTTAGCATTTGTTAATCATTACACAAATAAAATGTGCCTCAGGTTGTGTACAAATTCCACTACTAGTTGACAAGAGTTATATTATGCATTTACCGTTACTACAAATTGTAGAGCATAGAACTAACCATATAAGTTGCAATTTAAAACACCAACTTATTCCAGTAACATTAAGCTCAATTTGCTGGATGTTTAATTGTTGCTCAGCGTTTGATGTTTCTTCTGCGCAGACTAGAGAACACTTTGAATTATGGACTTGAAAGGGTCTGGGCCATTGGATACATGAAAGGTTCACGCAGGTAAGTTGTTATTTACTTACATATTTTTCATAGTTTCTTTTATCATTCCTGTGAATATGTTTCATTTAAGGCTGGCATCTATACTTAGCGGATATTCTGCTGTATTCTGTTTTTACCATAAAGTTCACAACCAACTAATTTCAGTATTTTGTTCTACTGTACAGGGTCGCCATTGGATATGATGAAGGGACCATAATGGTGAAAATTGGTCGTGAGGAGCCTGTTGTCAGTATGGATAATAGTGGAAAAGTTATATGGTCTAAGCATAACGAGATTCAAACTGTTAACATTAAGAGCGTGGGAGCTGATTATGAGGTCTGGATTTGGTTGTTTAACAAACATAATAAAAAATACTTATTTCTTGGTTCTCTTTTTTTGTTGAAATTGAATTTATGGCCTTTTTTTCACTTAGGTTTCTGATGGAGAGCGGTTGCCTTTAGCAGTCAAAGAGCTGGGAACTTGTGATATGTACCCACAAGTAAGTCATGCTTGTTTTGTCACATAAATATATTTTTCTTTAAGCTTTACAACTTCAATTATTTTGAAACCTTGTCACAATGTTGATTATGCATTTCTTTTTTTGCCCTTGTGTTCAGAGCTTAAAGCACAACCCAAATGGGAGGTTTGTTGTTGTATGTGGTGATGGTGAATACATCATATACACAGCTTTAGCATGGAGAAACAGATCCTTTGGCTCTGCATTGGAGTTTGTTTGGTCCACCGATGGTGAATATGCTGTTAGGGAGAGCACATCTAAAATCAAGATTTTTAATAAATCTTTTCAGGTTGCTGCGCTCTTTATGCTTAATAGTTCTATTAAGACCAGTTTCCCTCAATATTGAAAATGTTATAAGCATGTTGTGAGTTGTGACACTGTTTGTTTACCATTTTTTGTTAATCAGGAAAAGAAGAGTATCCGACCGACATTTTCAGCCGAGCGCATATTTGGAGGATCTTTATTAGCAATGTGCTCAAATGATTTCATATGTTTCTATGATTGGGCTGAGTGCAGATTGATTCAACGAATTGATGTTAATGTCAAAGTAAAGGATTATAAACCTTATGTATTTTTGGCTTAAATGTCACTATAGCAATATTTTTCTTACCATTTAGCATGTTTCATTTCTAGAACCTATACTGGGCAGATAGTGGCGATTTGGTGGCAATTTCCAGTGATTCATCATTCTATGTGCTAAAATACAACGTAAGATTCTTATCACAGATGCTTACTTTAATGTTTCTGCGGAAAAATTGTGATAAATTTAACAAATGTCGTCATGTTGCAGCGCGATGCTGTGTCTGCACATCTAGATAGTGGTAGATCTGTAGATGAGCAAGGCATTGAAGATTCCTTTGAGATTCTGTATGAAGTAGATGAAAGAGTTAGAACTGGATTATGGGTCGGGGACTGCTTTATATACACTAATGCTTCATGGAGACTCAACTACTGTGTTGGCGGTGAAGTATGAAATCAGAAAATATATACTTTCATGGTTTGACTAATAACATAATAGTTTTGTAATTGATGTCACATATGTTTCAGGTAACCACCATGTTTCATCTGGATCGTCCTATGTATCTTCTAGAATATCTAGCTAATCAGAGCAAAGTTTATCTCATTGACAAAGAATTCAAGTAAGTTAGTTTTAGCTTGTTTTTGGATACAAACTGTTTTTATTATTGCTGCTAATATTTATGATATTTACATTTTAGTGTCGTTGGATACACTTTGCTTCTCACATTAATCGAGTATAAGACGCTTGTGATGCGTGGAGATATAGAACGGGCTAATGAAGTTTTACCCTCAATTCCAAAGGAGCATCATAATAGGTAGATTTCAAGTATCTTCTTCTGTCTTTATTTACAGTCTGCAATATTTTGTCTAAATAATGCATATGTAATTAATGTGTACCGATTACCAAAGGATTGTATCACCTTAGACACCATGCTTCCTGATTAGGCCTGTAAACGAACCGAAAGAACACTGACGGGGCATGTTCGTGTTTGTTTGTTTTAACTTTAACTGAGCACAAAGAATTAAACAAACGGAGTTTTCTTGTTCGTGTTTCTTCGTTAAGAAACTGAGCATGCTTGTGTTTGTTCATTAATAGTATAAACAAACGGTTCTTGAATGGAAACAAACATAAACAAACGAATATAACTGAACATAGATGACCAAATATAAAAGAAGATAACTATGTTATGAAAATCAATATGTTGGGAGTAAAGAATTAATAAAACTTTTAATGGTTGATGTATCAGTTTCATAAACTAGAATAAACTGTAACGAGCCTAAAAAATTTCAATGAATATATAAATGAAATCAAGGCAAACACAAAAACGAACATAAATGAGCATAAACGAACAAACATAAATGGGTGTTCACAAGCATAAGTGACCGAACAATACACATGTTCATGTTCGTTGGCTTAACTAAACAAACAAAATGTTTCGTTCATGTTCGTTCGTTCGTTTAATATATACGAACATCCTGTCGAATGGTTCGTGAACGGTTCACTGAACTTTCGGTTGGTTTAAACGCTTATTCATGATAACCCTCCTTTTATCCTCTCTTTTACGTTGATGCATTTTCTTAGATATTGTATTAGCAAAAATTGGATTTTAATCAATATAATGTTTTGTTTTGACAGTGTTGCACATTTCCTGGAATCACGTGGCATGGTTGAAGAGGCCATGGAAGTTGCTACTGATCCTGACTATAGATTTGAGTTGGCCATTCAGCTTGGTAAACTTGAGATTGCAATGGTAATAATAGTAATTCTTTTTATAGTAAATTGAATTACAAAAGTTCTATTATCTGGATAATCATGTAACATGCATGTAGGATATTGCTCTAGTAGCAGAAAGCGAGTCAAAATGGAAGCAATTGGGTGAACTAGCCATGTCTGCTGGAATGGTATCGTATAACCTAACTAGCTTAGCTATTATTATTATTTAAATATATTTGACATGTATTTAACATTTTGCTCATTGCAGTTGGAAATGGCTGAGGAATGTTTGAAGCATGCAAAGGATTTGAGTGGTTTGTTGCTTCTCTATTCTTCTTTAGGAGATGCTGAAGAAATAGCAAAACTCGCGTCACTTGCAAAAGAAAACGGAAAGAACAACGTGGCGTTTGCTTGCTTGTTTATGTTGGGTAAATTAGAAGACTGCCTGCAGCTCTTGATTGACAGGTTAATCAATTATTCACCATATTTTATAAATAAATCATAAATCTATATGAATTCAACCCTAATATGCAGTTTCTGAAACTAACCATGCAGCAATCGAATACCTGAAGCTGCTCTAATGGCACGGTCTTATCTTCCAAGCAAAGTTTCTGAAATTGTTGCCCTTTGGAGAAAAGACCTCAACAAGGTTAAATATTAAATTCCCACTAAACCTTCATTAAAATTTTAAACATGATTAAGAAAACTATAAACTGTTTTTAAGTGCAGGTCAACCAGAAAGCTGCAGAATCTTTAGCAGATCCGGAAGAGTACCCAAATATGTTTGAGGACTGGCAAGTTGCAGTCGAGGTTGCAGAAAAGGCTGCTGAGACAAGGTTTCATTTGCTCTTTACTCTAATATATTTTCAGGAATCTGTTGCATATTCTATTAATAAAATAATATATCTATTATATATTCTGCAGGGGAAATTATCCTCCAGCAGTGGAGTATGTGAACTATGTTGATAGGTCGCATGTTACCTTAGTGGAACAGTTTAGAAACATGCAATTGGAAGCTGAAGAGCCACTGGAAAATGGAGAATATGACCATGAAGTATATTTTTTTATATGTTTGGCGCACATTATATTTAAGTTCACTTACCTTTATATGTTTTAACATTATTTTCATCATCTTACTGGCACAGGATGTGAAACAGAATGAAGATGAGGAATTTGTTGATGGTCAACAAGTGGTTGAAAAAGAAAGTCAACAAGAAGTAGTTGCAATGGATAATGATTCAACAGATGGTGCTGTACTTGTTAATGGCAATGAGGCTGATGAAGAGTGAGGTATGAGCAGTTATACGTAAGCCTGTAAACGAGCCGAACAAACATGAATGGAGCTTGTCTGTGTTCATTTGTTTGACATTAACTGAGCAAACGTTCGAACACGAACAGTTAAACGATCGAACGGAGCATAAACGTATTTGTGTTTGCTTGTGTTTGTTCATTAACAATATAAACGAACGTAAACAAACAAACATAACTGAACGCACATAACTAAGATGAAACCACTTAAAAAGTAAATATGAAAAACAATGTTTGGGCCTGAAAAGTTATTAAAACTTGACTAAGGGTGTGTTTGGGATTCCTTATTTTTCTCTCCTTATGACTTATGAAGGATGAATAAGTCCTTATTATGTTTATAGAGTGTTTGAAAACCAATAAGTCCTTTTAACTTTCTCCCTATCCATAAGGTTAAAAAATGAGTTTTGAATAAGTTGAGATATGGTAACTTATCTCCTTATTGGTTTAGAAAACCCATTCCACCCAAACACTTTTTAAAATCAACTTACTCACTCATAAAAAATGTCATTTTGGTCATTTTACATCAATAAGTTAAATCAAACACTTTTAAAAAACAACTTATTGACTTATGCTAATTCAACCACTTTTTTGGAAACTCCTTATTAAAAATTCATAAGTCCTTTTCTACTTATCACAAAAACGTATTTTCAACTTAAATAAGGAATCCCAAACACACCCTAAATTGTAACAAGCTTAAAGTTTCTAATGAATATATTAACAAACGAAATGAACGAACATAAATTAAATCAAAACGATTGTTCACAGACATATATGAACGATCGGGACATGTGCATATGTTTATTCGTATAACCAAGTGAACAAAGAGATATGTTCATGTTCGTTTGTTTTTAAATAAACGAACCGAACGATTCACTGGGCGTTCAGTTTGTTGTAACATGTAACAATTATGTTTAGGATTTTTTAATGGAAACTTTGTTTGCAGGTAACTTGAAAGGGGGGATGTGCAGGATGCTCGATTGCTTGATATGAACATAGTGTAATTTTGTAGGGCGCACCGAGTTTTGTGATTTGAGAACATATGATACAGGCTTGGGTTCGGTAGTGAGTGAATTAGTTACCTCTGGTTTTAAGTGTTTTATGATATTCTTTTTGAGGCGATTTTTATTGTGATTTATAAGACATTTTACAATGACTGCTGCTTTATAAATGTGGGAGGTAACAACAATCATATAGTTTTTGTTGTTTTATCAAATTGTGATGGCGTTTTCAGTTATTTCAGTTTTCACTCAGGCATCTTCTGTCTTTACATCAATCATGTAGCTTCTTGTTTTATCGAATTCTTCGTGCAAACGAGAGTTTGAATTTCAGTCGTTTAACTTAGTTGAATGAAATAGAGCTCTAGTTTGGCTTGTCTGAAAATTTTGAGCTTGCCTCGGCTTGTTTGTTATTTAGTAGTTTTTAACCGTTATAAGTTTTGTTTTATTGAAGACACATCCACTTGGTCAAATTTCATTAAAAATAATTTATTATAAATGTTAAATTGTTAGAACTAGCAAGAAAACACGCCGGGTTGTGGCGGCGGGACGTTAGTTTCGTCAATATTGGTTAAGTTCGTTACATCATTATGCTAAATCAAAATATAACTTAGACGATACAACTAATATTGGCACGCATACAACTTATGATCAAAGTGACACGAGTTTGATCAGTATCGGTTAGGTTCATTACGATGCCAAGAGAAAATGAGAAACAACAAAATCAAATTGTATTGTGTCTAAAATAATTTCAATGCGTATTTGGTTTGTTGATTTCTTTATTATTTAACTAAGATTCAACTATTATTTAATATTTAATTACTTCAAATACTAACTTAAAAAGTTACTAATGAAAAGATGAAAGAGGTTATCTTATTGAGGCCGGGCCACGTGATGATCAACAGAATACGTATAATGATGATGCAATAGCAGCTTAGCCTGTTTGCAACTTTTCTTAAAACAATTTATGAATAGTGTTCAAATGTGAGTGCAACTCACTTTGGGTTTTAGTATATATATAGTGTTCATAAATTAAGTGACCAAAATAAAACACATATGAATCATAGTTATTATTTAGTGACTATATATTTTTATCTAATATTCAATTTTAATGTTAATGTTTACAAAATATTTAGAATTAAAATACAATTATGAAATTAATAGATAGAGGTTCAAAAGAGATAAAATTAAAAATATATTTTTTTAAACGTCATGAATCTTACGTGTAAACCTACTATTTTAGACAATGTCAAAGTCGACTTCTCAACCACCGTGAGACAGTACTCCCTTGATACGCGAAAACCTGACAAAATCCGTAAACCCTCACCCCATGTCGGGTTCAAACCCGACATTAAAGCCATGATTTGTCCATTCACCCATATATCATTCAAATTGACCCAAGTGAGAATCGAACATGCTTTCCACTAAAAAAAAATACATACCTCTTACCATCTTACTGGCTACCACTAGACCAACTTCTCCAAATACTTAAAAATACATAATGCTTAGCCACGTACAAGGCTCGAGCTCAAACTCAATAACTAAACGAGTTTAACAAACAAACAAAATCTAACGGGTGGGTCGACTTCACCCGACTCGTTTTGACCTGATTCTCTTAAACCCTTGAAAACCATCGCCACAAAAACGCCGCCAAAACCCTAATCAAAACCTTCAATCTTCTCCACAGGTAAACAATAATCTAATTACTTGTACAATTACATAATCATCATATGCTTATTGCAATTCTTATATATAATATTATATAATATAATATACAGATTGTAAAACCTAACAGTCGAATTGAATGGGGAAGCTGGGGAAGAAAGCTCGTAAGTTCGCCAAGAAGAAGCTTCCGGCCGTCCAAAAACTTAGACGCAAAAGCAAAATCGTCTTCAAAAAACGACCTACAAAAAGTAATATTAATAATATATTCGCTTTAATTTTTTTAAAGCGTACACGAATTATTATTATTAGGATATTAGAAATGCAGTGGTTTGTTAGGGTTTTGCTAAATGTTGTTCAGTAGCTTTCTGTTACTCTGTGTAGATAAATAAAGCTCGTCTAGTTATTGAGCCCGAGCTCGAGCCTTGTATGGGAAGATTGTTTAGGTTATTAGCTCTTTTGGACTTTTATGCATTAATTTCACACTACACAACCGAGCCTTGGCTGAACTTTTTTAATGCGTACACAAATTGTTAGGAAATTAGAAATGCAATGTTTGTTAGGGTTTTTTTATATGTTGTTCAGTAGTTTTTTGTTACTCTGTGTAGATAGATAAAGCTTGTTTAGTTATTGAGCCAGAGCTCGAGCGTTGTATGGGAAGATTGTTTTAGGTTTTTGACTCTTAACAAGACGTGTGTGTGTGTGTGTGTGTTTATATTTTAAATTAGCTTTTTTGGACTTCTATGTATTAATTTCACATTACACAACGGAGCTCAGGCTGAGCTTTGGCTGAACTTTTTAAGGCGTACACAAATGGTTAGGAATTAGAAATGCAATGTTTGTTAGGGTTTTGTTAAATGTTATTCAGTAGTTTTGTGTTACTCTGTGTAGATAGATAAAGCTCATCTAGTTACTGAGCCCGAGATCGAGTCTTGTATTGGAAGATTGTTTAGGCTATTAGCTCTTTTGGACTTCTATGCATTAATTTCACACTGCACAACCGAGCTCACGCTGAGGTTTGGCTGAACTTTTTAAAGCGTATACAAATTGTTAGGATATTAGAAATGAAGTGTTTGTTAGGGTTTTGTTAAATGTTGTTCAGTAGTTTCTGTTACTCTGTGTAGATAGATAAATCTTGTCTAGTTATTGAGCCCGAGCTCGAGCTTTGTATTAGAAGATTGTTTTAGGTTTTTTTTGACTCTTAACGAGCTTTGCGTGTGTTTGTGTGTATTTTAAATTAGCTCTTTTGGACTTCTATGTATTAATTTCACACTGCACAACCGAGCTCAGGCTAAGCTTTGGCTGAACTTTTTAAAGCGTACACAAATTGTTAGGAATTAGAAATGCAACATATGTTAGGATTTTGTTAAATGTTGTTCGGTAGTTTTGTGTTAGTCTGTGTAGATGTAGATGAGACGAGTCTGAGCCTCAAATAAAGCTTGTTTAGTTATTAAGCTCGAGCTCGAGCTCGAGCGTTGTATCGGAAGATTGTTTAGGTTTTTTGAGTCTTAACGAGCGTTGTGTATATATATATATATTTTTAAATGAGCTCTTTTGGACCTCTATTTATTAATTTCACACTACACAACCGAGCTCGAGCCAAGCTTTGGCTTGTTTAAGGTTCTGCACACGAGCTCGACTCGAGCTTACTAGCTTAGGTTTTTTTTTTGGAATTTATAAAAATGCAATGTTTGCTAGGGTTTTGTTGAATGTTAAGCAATAAGCAGTTTTGGTTATCAAGTCTGAGCTAGAGCCTTTTATGGGAAGATTGTTTACGCTCGTCGAGCTTTAATGAGACTTGTTTGTTTTTAAATTTTAGCTCTTTTGGACTTCTATGTATTAATTTCACACAACACAACTGAGCTCAAGCTGAGCAGCTTTGGCTCGTTTAAGGTTCTGCACATGAACTCGACTCGAGATCAGGCTCGTTTAAGGTTTCTCGAAATTTGTAAAAACAGTTGAAAGTGATAATAGATTGAGTATTTAGTAATATACAGCCCGAGCCTGAGCTCTCGTAAGTCAAAATAGGCTTGTTTTCTCTCCTAGAAGATGGAGATGAAATTATTAATTATGTATTCAATTTGATTATTAAATGACAGTTATAGCTTGGAAATGTGTACTAGAGAATAGAACTTAAATTTCAGTAGGGTTTGATAGGATTAAAGAACTTACGTTTTAATGTATTGGTGCAGAAGATAAACAAGATGTCACTGAGAAAGTAGTGAAGACAGCAGAGTTGTCTAATGGAAGGTAATTGGTCAAACAAATTAGAGAAATCCAGTATTCTATTCAGCGTAGATTATATTATAATTTGAATATTAATATCTTGATGTAATAAAATACTTACAACCTTTTCAAATTAATAAAGAGATAGATGCATCTTGATGTTATATACTTGTATCTTTCTTTATGTTTGAACTTTTGATATGATTATCAGGAGTTCTGACAATGAAGTCACCATGGCTACTTCTTTTGATGCACTATTTTCTGAGGATGATAATACGATGGTTCTATATGATTCTGACAGTGACGGTTATCTATCAGAGGTTTAAGACTCACCTAACTTTGGCATTTTGCAATGTTTTTACTTTACATTGAAAACTTTTATATGCTTATCTTTTGGTATTGATTATAAATTATAGGACCCAAGCTGTGGAGATCTTGGTGAAATTGACAACGATGCTGAAAATAAACGCACGCTGTCTGTCAACAATCAAAAACTTTACGAAGAACTTGCAGCACAGAAGAAATTATTGGATAAGTTGAAGAAAAAAGTGAGCATATTTTTATTTTTCTATGCATATTGTGTAGAATCCATCCGATCTTTGACTCTGACTCAAATGTATGTGTTCTAAAGCATTTTAATTTGAAAACTTTTCAGGATCAGAAGTTTGTTAAGTTTTTAGAAAGCTACAATAAAGGAAAAAAATCTCAAAATCAAGAGATGGTAAGACATCATTATTTAAAATGCTTTTTTTTCTTTATTACCCATAGAGATATTAATCTGTAACACGTTTTTTGTAACAGTATTCTGATGAAGATGAGGATGGAGATGAATATGAAGATAATATGGTGTTAGATGATTCTGTTACAACTAACCAGAAAATATTGACATCTTCAGTAATAAATAAGTGGAGTAAACTAGTTATAGAGGAGCATAATGAGCCTGCTTTAGTAAATCTATTAAACGCATATCGAGTCGCATGTCATTTTGGTTCCGAAGAAACGGGCCCCACAATTCAAGACAGTGAGACTTTTTGCAGCATATATACATTCATGCTATCTGAAGCTGATAATATATTTAGGGTTTTGTTAAAGATTCCTATCAATTGCAAAAAAACGACCTTATTGGAATTAAAGAATACTACAAGATGGAAAAAAGTCCAACCGTTGATTAAATCTTATTTTAGAAGTACATTATTTCTTCTGAAACAGGTCACTGATTCAGAGATATTGGCTTTCTCTATTGCCCGTTTGAGAGCATCTTTAGTTTTTTTTGCTGCCTTTCCATCTTTGCTAAACATGCTTATTCAGGTATTTAGTTATAATTAGCAGATTCTTTTGTCTGATTTTTATATAAGTGCACTAAAACACTTTTGTTTAAAAAATATTATTTTTTTTCTCCAAATGATTGTTGTCAATTGTGTTTTAAAAGTTCATATTTTCACAATTATAATTTACTTTTGAATCGTACGTTTTAGGAAGTTTTGTAAACACTTTGGATCACATCTGTTTTACGTTTTTTATAAATAATTAGCATGTCATTTATGATTATATTACTTGATATGATTTCAATTATAACGACTCTATTTAAATAAAGTGTGTTAAGCGCTTTTATTAATTAAAAATTCAGTCTAGACAACTTTCAAAATTTGAGCTAATCAACCGGTAGTCACAGGCTACGCTAGAGATAAAAACGCATTCTTAATGGACCCATTGTTTGTATACGGGTCAAATTGCAACTTTAACTACTTTTATTCAAGTCAAAGTTCAACAGCTTCTAATATAGTATGTATACATACTGCAGATTATAGTTCCTTTATGGGTGACAGGTGGCGGGGTTCTTTCCATGAACTCTTCTCTTCTAATCCAAGATATAGTATCTGTATGCGGCTCTGCTTACTTCGACACCTGCTTTATCAAAACATACAAGTCCTACATTGCTCGATGCAGGATTATGGAAACCGTTGACACAAAACATATTGAATTCCTTAGAGATTCCTTCATCAATTTATGCACCCTTGATTTGGAAAAATCAAGTAACAAAGCACTCGTATCTGTTCAACAACTTTCTAACATATTGAAGCACGCAAAGCAGAACGAAAATAAGGAAGCAATTAAGACAATATACAGCTGGCAGTATACTCAGTGCGTTGATTTATGGGTTCACTTCATTTCAGCAAATGTAAATGAATGTGATGTTCAGTTATTGTTGTATAAGATGATCCAGCTTATAAATGGAGTTGCTTGCTTATTTCCAGGCCCCAAGTATCTCCCATTGAGGATAAGATGTGTTCAGTGGTTAAATAAACTTTCGAGTTCTTGTGGAGTTTTTATTCCTGTTGCTTCGTTTATTTTAGATATGGTCGAGTATAAAGTTAACGAGGGCGGTAAATCTAGAAAATCTGTTAAGTTGGCATCGGATTTGAAGGTTAGTGGGTGATTATTATTTATTTGTATGTTTGTATAAATTTCTACACACTTTTATCTAGGGGTGTGCATGGATTGGTTTTGGGATCAAACCGAACCAAAAAGTGGTTTTTGGATTTTTGAAAACTTTATGTGGTTATATCATTTGGCTTGAAATTAGACGCGCACAAATTGGGTATTTTTAAACCCCGAACCGGGTAGGAACGGTTTTGGGTATGGTCAACAAAAGTCAAACCGGGTTCGGGTAGGATCCGGTTCCGGGTATAGTCGGATATTTGTCCGGGTTTTGACCGGTTCCTCCGGTTTTTTCCGGGTTTTGACCGGGTATTTCCGGTTCCAGTTTCACCGGTTCCGGGTCGGTTCCGGGTACGGCTTCGGGGAGAAATCCTATACCTGGTCCTAGCCGCGGGTCGGGTACGGGTAGGAACCGGTTCCGGGTCGGGTCTGGACCCGACTTTTTTGTGCACCTCTACTTGAAATGTTGGGCCAAAAAATGCACAAAATATTGAATTTGGGCTTGAAACGTTGGGCCATTTGTTTTTGTTAATTAATGATTAATTGATTATTACACATTTGGACAAATTTATAAATTACTTCAAACCAGATTTTTCGGATCGGTTTCAGTCTTTCGGTTTTTACTTGATAGTGAACTGTTATTATTTTTTTGGGTTTGGTTATTTCAATTTGGTTACGCTGGTTATTCCAGTTACGGTTTGGTTATAGCAGTTTTGTGCACATCACTACTTTTATTATCTAATATGTAACACGTTTCTTCTTTCAGTTACCTAAATTTTGGTTGAAATCACAAAACTTTACGGAGCAATGTGTGAATTCAGCAATTGAGCTGCTTGCAGTGCACTTCATACAGTGGAGCTGCCACATTTCATTTCCTGAATTAGCAGTTATTCCACTTATTAGATTAAAGAAGTTTTATGAAAGAAGTACCGTCGAAAGTTTAAAGCGTGTGGTCAAACGTCTTATGGATATGGTATTACAATAATTTCTTCAAACCATCTTTCTGAAAAAGAAAAAAATTACTGTTTCAACTTACCGAGTTTAACTTTATTGCAGGTCGAACAAAATGTTGAGTTTGTGCAGAAGAAAAGGGATGACGTGGCATTTTCACCGAAAGACCAGGAGTCTGTTGATCAATTTTTGCAGGTCATTTTTTAATCAGCTCACTTTTTTAAAAAATAAAATTTAAATCGATTAAATCAACTTTCTAAATTTTGATATTTTGTGCAGTTTGAGAAAGGCACTTTGAATACTCCATTTACACAATACTATAAAAGTATTATAGAAAAGGCTGCTTCAAAGATGTCCACAAGGTAAATTTTCTTAACATTATAATAATCTGATTATTTAATTAAAACAATTCAAATATTGCATTCAAGACAAGACTTGGGATTACTATCAACAAGTTTGACCTATTCCCCATTTGGCTAAATTTTTTGACTTGGCCCGTTTGACCTTTTTGTAGCCCACGAGAACCAGAAAAAGTGAAGCGGAAGAAGACACAGGATGCAGGAGGTAACGGGGATGCCAACACTAAGGGAAAGAAAAGAAGAGTTGTGGAAACTTAGAAGTATGATAAGAACTATTTTTTGTTTAATTTATGTTTTTTACTATGGTAGTTCCCATGTTTTACTCGGCAATTTTGTAACCGGTTTGTATATTATGCACATGAGGTTTATTTTTGAGACATTGATTCAAATAGATACACCTTTTGTTTTTATGTTGTTTACATATTGCAACATTGTTGTAACTAGCGTTGTTAACGGGTCAAAATGGGTACCTGTACATGGCGACGTTAGTTGTGAATTGTGATATGCGGTTAGGTTAGGTTGAATGAAACAACTTAGAAGTTTGTATACATTTAACATAGATTTTTAGTGATTTTTATCCTGTTTGTGTCAAAAATTATACCTTTGATGTGTTTTTATGTTACAACACAATCTATAATTATTTATTTATTTATTTATTTATCAAGCCATGTCACATTCTATGTGATGTACCGACATGGATACAGTTTTCGTAAAAAGATGTTCTCGCAAGGCGACAGCGATTATCTTTTGTGTTTATTAGAGTGGGCAGTGCATCTAAGGTGGAGCACCGGAGCTTGTGTGGTCTGAGCGAGCACAACACCCCCATCCGGCCCGAGTAGTGAATTCAAGTAGGGTTTGGAACTTGTGGTTGATGTTTTTCTTTTGACTTGTGTGAGCGCTAAGACTATGTGTTATGGAGAGGTAGTTAAAGCGTCACGTCACTGTCACGTAGATAATGGACTTTAACTAACCAACTTGAAAAACAAGTATAATGAAGAGAGGTTAGTTAACCAACTTGCATTAACAGTTCTAATTCGGTATTGGGTCATATGCATTTTGTTATTGAGGCTTTTTTTCATTCTTTAATTTTAACCAATTTAGGTTTTTAACACTAAAATAGAGTTATCATACAACTATGAACTTAATAATTCCTCTTTAAATGATTCACGTTATCCTTTTACTATTTTAGAGTAAAGTATTTTTCTTATTTATTAAACAAATGTATTTTATACGGTAATTTTTTTAATCATTTTATATTTGACGTTTTAATAATTATAATTAAAGGCAACTTTTAACTCTAGACACGTTTAGTTAACCATGCGACTTACTTATTTTTATCTGAAAGATGCGTTAACCGACTTTCGGTTAATTAGATAATCAGTTTTCGGTTTCGGATCCGATTCGATATCATAACCTTATCTTACTCCCATTTTCACCCAAATTATTTACCCTAGAAAAAAAGTACAGTTATTATTATTATTATTATTATTATTATTATTCTGCTTACAAGTCCACACCCTATACCGACACTTGTTTCTTCATTTCATCATTCATTTCAAATAATAATATCAAATCAAATCATATTATTAAATCTTCGCCATTCCAATTGTTATCAGTTAGGGTTAGGGTTTTTGTTCGTGCGGTTATTGCGAGTTTGAATATTATTAATGGCGGATTTAGGAGAAGAAGCAGATGAGTACGATAGTGATCCAGAGCAGGCGAAGCTTTCGTTGACGATGCGGCGGAGGATAGCGAGTGACGATGAAGAAGACGAAGAAGATGATGATGATGACAACGTTGTTAGTGACGCTAGGGTTAGGGTTAGGGTTTCGGATTATGAATCTGATGGTCAAGGTGCGGCGGCAGAGTATGATGATGATGATGTAGAAGAAGAATTGGAGTTAGTCGATGACGAAGAAGATGAAGGTGTTGTTGGGACTGTTGTTATTCGGAGTGTTGATCGGTTTGATAATAATAATAATAATAGGAGTGGAGGAGTTGAGGAAGGTGAGGGCGAGGGGAGACAAGAGGAGAAGAAAGAGAACGAGCCGTTTGCGGTGCCGACGGCTGGGGCGTTTTATATGCATGATGATCGGTTCAGAGATGGTGGTCGTGGGCGTGGTCGGGGTAGAAACAGGTGATTTTGTGCTTTTATATTTGTTTTTGTTTCGTGTATGTGTAGGTGCGTTGTTATAATTAGTTAGAGTGATCCTTATTCCTTTGAAGTGTTGTAGGGTTAGTTAAGTTAGTTAGAAACAGGTGATTTTGTACTTCACTTTGGTTTATATTTAGTTCTTTACATGTTTAGGTACATTGCTATAATTAATTGGAGTGAATTTTTACATAGTTGTAGGTTTAGTTAAACAGGTGATTTTGTACTTCACTTTGGTTTATATTTAGTTAGTTAGTTAGTTCTGCGCGTGTTTAGGTACATTGCTATAATTAATTGGAGAGAGTCTTTACATTGCCATTATTCTATACATTAGAATTTGGGTTTGATTTGTCTTTTATTACAAGAATGATGTTTTTTTTGCTTTTGATAGTGTTGCTTTCATACATTCATTGTCTTTTTCATAACTGAGAAATCTAGGTAGGCCAATTATTATCTTTTATGGGGGGGGGGGGGGATGGAAAGAAACATGCTACTCAATAGTGCTATCTTCTTATTTAAGTATATACACAATGGTACTTTTTTTTATTTTTATTTAGAAGTCAAATAATTCTAGATTTTATAATCTATTTAACTTATTTGTTTGTGTTTATATCAAGTTCTTTACATATGTTGCATCTTTCATATTATATTGTTTATAATTTTTATATACATAGACATTGTTTGTTCTATATGTACGGATAGACCTGTTGTTATATGTCTTATTATGCCTTTTTTTTTACAAATAAGCATAATTTGTTCTCCCCTTTAGGTTTCTCTTTGGGCAATGGGCATCAACATTTGCAGGTAAAATTGTGAAAAAGGTGTTATGGCCCTCATGAACAGTATATAGGAATGGCTTGTTACACTGTTATTAAGCTCGATCGGAATTTGAAAGTGTCTTATTATGCCTTTTTTTTTTAAAAATAAGCATAATTTTTTGCCCCCTTTAGGTTTCTCTTTGGCCATCAACATTTGCAGGTGAAACTGTGAAAAAACGTGTTATGGCCCTCATGAACAGTATATAGGAATGGCTTGTTACCCTATTATTAAGCTAGATCGGAATTTGAAAGGGTGTCATGAACACTATTATTATGCCAAGTTGCATACTCACACGACAAAGCTCGAAATGTGACAAAGTTGTATGGTGCTCATGTTTATTAAGCCTCCACTCTAACACACATGTGTTGGAACCACCAATCTATTTTTTTCCTTCATAGATTTGTAACTTGTTTTTAGTCATTGGCCTTCTTTTTGCTACAAATTTCATCCCTATTTGTTTTGAAGTATTTCTTTTCTTTTATTTTGCAATCCACCTATTTACTAAATTATCGATTGATACTTCATAATTCATATATTCCCAAAAAAGAGCTCATACTGACTTTTTAGTGATACTGTGTTTATTTTTGAGTTAAACAAATTACCATTCTATGTTGATTTTTCGACATCAGGAAGTGGCCTGGTTCTATGAAGGGATTAAAAAATAGATCTTAATGAGTTAAAAAAATATACTCTATGTAAGTGTTATTAGTTTGTGAGTCTGTTACAATAGTTACACTAATTTTTCAAAAGGAATTTAAGATTCACATCAGTTTTTTTTGATATAGTTGTGGAAGTACGTGGCAGAAAGCAAGCATTCACATGTATAAACTAAATTATTAAAGCATGAAGCTTCAATTAGAGGAAATTTGTGTTGTACGATTTGTTCATTACAAGTTTATCAGATATCAACCACATTTACTCCACCAAGAAAAAGCTTATTATAATTAACTCAAGATTTGTTTTACCTTCACAGAATGTTATAATTTGAGTCAATTCTTTACAAGTTTTTTCATGCCATTAGATGGTACTTCATTTTATAAAGTTCTGTTTATAAATGCAGGCGTACTTTTGGCGGGAGGAAATTGTTGGAGCTGAGAGATGAGAGAAAATGGGGCCATGACAAGTTTGAAGAAGTGACTACACAGGATAGGCGTTACCATGAGGTGAAGCATTGTTTCTTATCAAGTATCAACATATGTATGTGTGTATATACACACAACTATTTATTTTAATATTTTTTGTTATTTCAGCATAGAAGGGGTTTCAGGGGTCGTAATCGAGGTCGTGGCAGACATTTAGGCGAAGGTCGTGGATTCTCTAGAAATTACAACAACAATAATAATAATAATCAAACAACTGGGCCCAAATCTATAAGGGGCCGAGGCCCAAGAAGATATCAGCCTTCTACACAAAACACTTTTGTGCAGCCTCCTGCACAAAGCAGACAGTAAGCAGAGATATCATGATTTATAGTTTTTAGTTAACTATTACTCGTATGATTTGTTCAGAATTTGATTACTAAGTTTTGTAGGCATGCCAAACCAATGGAGAAAACCTCACATGCTAGTTCAGGAAGAGCCACTGCATCTTCTGCCACATCTGCATCTGCTCACGGCTTCGTTAGAAAAAATGTTGTTGCATCAAGTTTGAATTCTGCTTCTCTACCATTTTATCCTTCGGGTTCTTCAAATAATGAAAGCAAAAGTGGATCAGTTACTCGGGGCCCACGTCCTCCTGCCATGTCGGAGAATTATCCAGTTTCTCAGTCTAATATTTCACAGGGAAGAAATGTTTCTGTTTCATTAAGTATGGACAAGCTTTATATTGATGATCCAATCTCTAAGCCCATGAACTCACAAACACGGGCCCATGGGAGAGGCCCAGTTTCATTTGGGCAAGTGGGCCATCAATCGGTGCCTTTTAGTCAGCAGTTTAGGGCTCGATCTGCAAGTGGGCCTCAAGCTTTTTCTCCGCCTAAAACATCCGGTTCTGCACGTGGTCTTGAGTCTGTAGATATGGAATCTTCTACAGAATCTAATGATTTTAGGGCTGTGCTGGGTTTAAGAGGAAAAGGTAGTACTCCGAGCAGTGGAACTGGCTCATTTTCTTATGGTGATCAGAATTTTTCTGGGGCTCCAAGATTTCTGCCAGGTAAACGTCTATTAGATAACGTTTTTAATCAATATTAGGCCTGCAAACTAATCAAACATTCAGTGAACCGTTCAGCATGAAGTTTATATTTTTTTATTAATAAGTGAACGGACACGAACAACTGTGTTTGCTTATTTAGTTAAATGAACGGGCATGGACAGATGTCTTGTTTGTTTATGTTCGTGAGTATACATTTGTTTTAAGATCATTCATGTATGGCTGTATATATTTATATAAATCTGTTAGGTCCATTACAATTTATACTAATTTTATAAATACAAGATACCCATTACAATTGAATCTAATTTTTTAATTTTTTGGGCTCGACATATTGATGCTCATGTTAACTTTTAATCGGTGTTTTCTCAGTTATGTTTGTGTCCAATCATCTATGTTCAGTTATGTTCCTTCGTTTATTCTTGTTTACGTTCATGAACTTTTTATATGTATTGTTAGCGAGCGAACATAAACACGAACACGTTCATTTTCATAACGGACAAATACAAACTAAGAAACTCTGTTCGTTTAATTGTTTGTGTTTGGTCGTTTGTTTGACATGAACATGCTTCATTCGTGTTCGTCTGGTTTGTTTTCAGGCCTAATCAAATCCATTTTTTTAATCTCATTAGTTTCTTGGAGACATGAAATGATGGTGTGCATATAATATATATTACTTTTGTGGTTTGGCATGTAGTTATGCAATTTGCCGGGCAGCATCCTCGTGGTCTTGGAGTTCCTGCTGTTGGCATGGCTTTTCCTGGCTATGTTGGTCAGCCCGATGGCTTGGGAAATTCAGAGATGACATGGTATTAAAACTTAAGATTTTTAATTAATAGTTTCTAATTTGTTTTTTGACTTTTAAGTTGAGTACCAATATCATTGATGATGTCATAACAGGTTACCTGTTTTGGCTGGTGCTGCTGGAGCTTTAGGTGCTGCTGGACTAAATGCACCGTACCACCCATATATTACAATGGATGGCGCTTATAATGCTCGTCCATCTGGTCAATTGGCTTCACTGGCTCATCCTATAAAGTATGACAATGTTTGCTGCAAGTTATTTTCAACAGATTTTACTGCAATTTTTTTACTTGGTTTTTATTTGTTTGGTTTCTTTGCAGCAAAGACAGTAATATGAATAAATCTAGCAGTGAAGTGAAGCCTTATCAGAAACCTGGTAAGATTCAATGCTTGCTCTCTAAACTAAATTTTGTTAAATTTTTAACTAAGCAATTGATTTAATTTGTTTTGTTTTGGCAGAGATTGAAAAGGATGAGCTTAGACAACGACAAAACAAAGCTCGCAGGCAAGTTTGAGTTTTGTTTAACCATTATTTTGGTTTTTATTGTGTACAGAAGAATTGATTTTAGCTTTCTATTGCTCTATTATGTGCAGATACACCGAAATGAAGTTTGACAAGTGAAGTATTAAAAGCTATTGAAATTAGCTGAGAAAGATCACTTTCCAACTGAAATTTTCCTGATGAGTTTCTTGCGTTGAGCGGTTTTGCAGCCCTTAAGCCTTCTGTGATCTCCAGTTTACTCCTGGATCACTTTGGGCACCTTCTATATTTACTAAATATTTACGGTAATGCTTTCTTTTGAACAGTTATTGCTTAAATAACTACAAACTAGGGGTGTGCAAGAAACCCAAAAACCCGAAAAATCCAAACCGAAAAAACCGAACCGAAACAAAAACCGACGGTTTGATTTTATGTTTTTGTAAAAACCGAACTAACGGTTCGGTTTTGGTTTTGCATGTAATAAAAACCGAACCGAACCAAATTCCTAAGTTTTTGTTTTTTTTATATTTTATATTAAGTAATTTATAAGAATTTAATAAATATGTAACTCAAATATTTTTGGTCAAAGGTTTTTGTTTTTTATATTTTTTTGTAATAGTCTATTATTTTACAGTTAACAAAATTATTTATACCTAAATTCACTATTTTTTGCAAACTTTTTATTGGCCTAAATATTTCAAGCTCAAATGGCGAAAACCGAAAAAACCGAAATTAAAAAGAAAACCGAAACCGAACGGTTTTAAAAACTCCAAAAACCGAAGTTTTGGTTTTCGGTTCGGCTTTAGCCAAAAATTGCACCGAACCGCACCACGCACACCCCTACAGTACAAACTTCTTTTTACATAGTTATTGTTTTTAGTTGTATACATGAAAGTGTTATTATTTGTCTACACACAGGTATGTGTTTTGATATGCCTGCTCATGCTGCGTCCTCATAGTAAAAGAATGCAGTCTGACAGGCGGCAGGAAATTTTAGTTTTGGATGAGAGGTATAGAAAAACCTTACCGCGGTTTATAAATCTGAACGTACTTTTGATTGATAGCGTGTTTGTTTCTACTTTCAGGTTTATTCTCGCTTGTTTCTATAACTTTTATTTGGTGAAAGTTTTCGGCAACGCCTTTTGTGTGGGAGGAATAGTAAAAGTATAAGAGATTAGAGATATATCTAGCAGTGAAACTTTTAGCTATACTGTGTGTGTGTGTGTTTTTAATCGTTTATCTTGTGTGCTTGTTTTTACCGACTTGAGTCGTGTTTGGGGGTTCGAGTAGCTGTGCAGCGTGTTTGGAGATGGTTTTTAACTTTGTTTCTTCGTGTTTATTGTATGGCTTAGGTGGAGGCGAATGATAATTGTGTTTCTTGTTTACCTACCTATGGATGGATTTGCTATTATGTTTACTTTGTTTTTGTTCTTGCTTTTGAGGGTTGAGTCGTGTTTGAGATTGGCTTATGATCTAGTTGAAGGTTGAGTTACTTTTCTTAACCGCTGTTAAACTGTGTTTGGAGATGATAATCGGTATGCGAAATTAGTTAGAATGATATTGTTATAATGTTCAATATCCAAGATGTAAAATACATATCATATCCAATTACTAGAATTACGAATCCAAGTGGAACTCAAAACACATGGCGTAAAGGAGTACTAAAAATCTAAGATTGTGTGTACTGGATAGAGCTTTTATGGGGGTGTGTTTTGCGTTATGTGGCGTCACGTCACCATAAGAGCTTTGTGGCTAAAAGATGTGTAGTGGATGAAGTTCATTTAATATTTCCATTAATAGTTTATTATTATTTTTATATTAAAAAATAAGAATAAAGCAGCCAATCACCTTTCTCCTTTCCTCCCTCGTCGGCGCTATGTGAAAAGCGTCCACCCCCCCCCCCTTCCTCCAAAGCGCCCCGGAGGCGGTGTTCCCGACGCTATGGGGCACAAAGGCGCCCCACTACGGAGGGTCTAAGATACCCAGATAAGTAGCTAAAGCTAGGTTGTCGTTCAAAAAAAAGAAGAAAAAAACAAAACAAAATGTTGTGTTGTTTTGCAAAGAATCGAGTTCAAGTATTATGTGTCGTTTGTTCAAAGTGTCTTGGAAACCAAATAATGACGTAGCCCATCCTATTTAGATAGATCAACACATGTGGAGCTCAATAGTTTACATTTAATACTTTTAGGTTTTATAACACGATTACGTTAATTTTGATGTTTGTCGTATTAGCTTAGATGTGAGCTAGATTTTCCTTTTTAAAATATCTTTTTTTTTATTTTTTGTTCTAAACTCCTAAATACTTCTATAAACCGTTTTATATACCTTTATTTTGCATAATTGAACCTTCCAACGTGACCACTAAGGCTATGTGTAGTGAATGAGCTACAAATTGGGGCGTATTATGACATGTGACAAAATGAGCGACATGTAGCCCAGAAGGGCGGTGTTCTCGCTCACAAATTGCTCCACCCTCCAATCACTGGTCGCCATTTCATCATCATCATCTCTTCACTCGACGACAAATTCACGTCGCCCCCTTCACTTATCGCCCCTTTTGTTGCCTAGGAGGCGGTGTTCTCGTCCTCGTCGCCCATATTTGTAGCCCTCACTACGCATAGCCTAACAAAAAGTTAACCATTAGCAAAGTTTTTAATACCTGATGAGAAAATACAATACGCGTAAACCAAACGGATCAACCATGCAACCAACCAACCAACCAACCATACCTCTAAATATAAAATTACAATCTCAACCCCTCATTTTCACCCCGACATCACTTTCTACCCTCACACCTCAATTTCATTTTTGGTTCGTTGGTAGAGTAGTAGGGTTGCAGAAAGAAGAAGATAATAATAATAATAATAATAATAATAATAAACATAAACATAAACATAAACATAAACAAACGCCCGCCCCCAGACTCACACTCACCACTTTCGCATCACAAAGTGTTCTCATATAAATAATAATCAATAAACCCTCATTCATCCTCTATACTAATTAATAATAATCATCTCACAGCAGCAATGGGCGCTTCGCTTCCTCCTAAAGAGGCTAATCTCTTCAAACTCATCGTCGTAAGCTCAATACTCTCATCCACTTTAATTATCACTTTTAGCTCTATTCTATTCTATATTTACTTATTTAAAACCCTAGCTACACTAGTTATTATTATTATTATCTATTGTAATGCCTTTGGATCGTCAATTGAGACTGACGTCAACATACGGTTTTAGGAAATTGGCGGCATGTTGATGTTATGGTTAGTAATGCATTTAGGTTTATTGAATTGAATCAACTGTCAACAGTTTGTAGTGATAATTTGAGATTCATGTCATTTGCAGCTCTTTTGAAATAGTGTTAAGTTGGAGACTGTTTATTGTACCGCTCCGAGTTTCTGTTAGCATTTATTATTGTTATTCATTTCATTGCTGCTGTTAGGGGTGAGCAATAACCGAATCGTTAACCGAAACCGAACCGAAAACCGACAGAAGAGAACCGAAGTAACCGAACCTCACCGAACTCTTCATTTTTTTCATATTTTCCAGCCTTTTTTCCTCTGTTTCATGTATTGTACGTATTAATAGTTTAGTACTATCATTTTCATGTATTTATATCTCCATTCCATGTACTAATATCTCAATTTCATATATGTATACCTTCATCTCATGTACTTCAGCATTCATTTCATGTATTTTTAAGCAAAATATTAGCTCATGTTTGATATCGGTTATTAACCGAAATTAACCAGAACGAACTGAACTCTTCATTTTTTTCATATTTTCCAGCCTTTTTTCCTCTATTTCATGTATTATACGTATTAATAGTTTAGTACTATCATTTGCATGTATTTATATCTCCATTCCATGTACTAATATCTCAATTTCATATATTTATACCTTCATTTCATGTAGTCATGCCTTCATTTCATGCATTTAAGCATTCATTTCATGTATTTTTAAGCAAAATATTAGCTCATGTTTGATATCGGTTATTAACCGAAATTAACCGAACCGAACTGCGCACACCCCTAGCTGCTGTAACACTATTTATTATGGCTCTAAGTTAGTTAAACATTTAGTAGTGCTAAATTTTGGAATGTAAATGCTTAGTAGAGTATAGATTGAACTGTGAATAGATGTAAACATGTGATTCTGTATGCAATCTTGACTCAGGAAATTGACGGCATGTTGAAGTTATAATTAATAATGCGTTTAGGTTTATTGAATTGAGTGAACTGTCAACAGTTTTTAGTGATAATTTGAGATTCATGTCACTTGCAACTCTTTTGAAATAGAATTGAGTTAAGTTAGAGACTATGGGAAAATATGAATTAAAGCATATTTTTGACTCAGGAAATTGGCAGCATGTTGATGTTATAATTAGCAGTGCATGTAGGTTTATTGAATTGAATGAGCTGGCAACAGTTTTTGGTGATAATTTGAGATTTATGTCATTTGCAAGTTTTGCAACTTTTTTGAAATAGAAATGAGTTAAGTTAGAGACTGTTTGTTGTACTGCTGCAAGTTTTTGTTTGTATATGGTATTATTAATATTGCTATTCATTTAATTGCTGTTGCAACACTATTTGGACTAAGGTTCTAACTTAGTTAACATTCATTCAGAAGCATTAGTTATCTTGGAATTTAAATGCCTAATAGAGTATTGAATACAGGAGTATTCTAAGTGTCCCATACAAGAAACTATAAAAGCATTAGCCAGTCTAAATATCTTGAACGTGCTCTCAGCTTTTTAAAGAATGCCACTTGACAATCCTTTAAATATATTAGTTCTAGTTAAGAAGGCATACACCACCTCAATATTTGCAAATCCCATCATTCAAATGATATCATAGGTGAAAAGCATACTCACTTATATGTCGCCCCTGCTATTTTAGTTTATGCAAATACATTTTGATATTCATTTCCTCATAGTATTTGACCCCCTTATGAGGGTTAAAATGCAAATGATCATTGTACTTTATTGCTTTGATGCTGCTGCTATACTTTTGAAACCACATATATTTTTATTGTATATTGAAAAAATAATAATAGTATTTCGATTGTCACTTTGGCAGAAATCTTATGAAATAAAACAGTATAAAAAGGGTCTTAAGGCTGCAGATGCTATATTGAAGAAGTTCCCAAATCATGGAGGTTTGTGAAAAGTTTATTAATCTAGTAGAAACATTTAAATATGTAATATTTTCATCTATTTAACTTTTCTTTTTACTAGAAACCCTCTCGATGAAGGGATTAACATTGAACTGCATGGACCGTAAACCAGAAGCATATGAGCTTGTAAAGCTAGGATTGAAGGTTGGCTAACTTGCAAACTGTTAACTATACATTAAAGTATACTTATATGAAATCATTTATTATATCAGTCTATTGTCACATATTGAATTCACGAGTGTTTAATTGTAGAATGACCTGAAAAGCCATGTTTGCTGGCACGTTTTTGGTCTTCTCTATCGATCAGACAGAGACTATAGGGAGGCAATAAAATGTTACAGGAATGCTCTGAGGATAGATCCCGACAACATCGAAATACTTAGGGACCTATCTCTCTTACAGGTATGTATCCTTAATGTTTATTTAGCATATCATCAATGACGTTAGATTTGTCATCCCATGCTTTCTTTGTTTTGGGCAGCTAACAGAGCCTTTTCCATTCGATTACAGGCACAAATGCGTGATTTGGCAGGTTTTGTTGAAACAAGACAACGATTGCTGACTTTAAAACCTAATCATCGTATGAATTGGATTGGTTTTGCTGTTTCTCATCATCTAAACTCAAAGTAAGTTGTTATAAGTTCTTGGTAGTTAATTCACACAACTTGTTTACATCTTATATCCATGTGGGGTACAAATGTTTATCGTGCATTTTATGGAATTTTTTACAAGTGCATCAAAAGCAATTGATATTCTGGAAGCATATGAAGGGACTCTTGAAGATGATTATCCTCCAGAAAGCGAACGCTGTGAGCACGGGGAAATGCTGTTATACAAGGTAATATTTATGATAAGTAATAGTGGCTAGTTCTAACAACAATCAAGCCTGTTCATTGATTGTTTTGAAACCATTATGCATAACTTTTTTTAAGAACTTATTTAGAAAATTCTTTATCTAGGTATCTTTATTGGAGGAGTGTGGTGCTTTTGAGAAAGCACTTGAGGAGTTGCGCAGAAAAGAGTCCAAGATTGTAAGTGTTTTTTCCATTTACTTTGTTTATTTGTAAGACGACATCACTGACTAGGTTAGTTAACTTCTTTCCATAACTTTTTCTGTGTTAATAGGTTGATAAAATATCCTACAAGGAAATGGAAGCTTCTCTTCTTGTGAAGCTTAATTTTCTCGAGGAAGGTGAAAAGTTGTACAGGGTACTACTTACTATGAATCCTGACAACTACAGGTACATGAAATGATGATATTTGATTTGTTTTTTTTAATTTCTTATTGTGAAACAATACTAAAAATATTGACCATTTTTAATTTAGATACTATGAGGGATTACAGAAGTGTGTTGGACTGCATTCAGAGACTGGTCAATATTCCTCTGATGAGATAGATAAGTTGGATGCTTTGTACAAGTCTCTTGCAGAGCAGTACACCTGGTCTTCAGCTGTTAAGGTGATTAAGTTTTTCTATACTTTTGCCAATTTTTAACTCAAGACTCAATGAAAATGTCTTTATTAAGTCTTGAATGATGTTTTAAAATCAAAATGTTATCTTTTAGAGGATCCCACTAGATTTTTTGCATGGTGAAAAGTTTCGGGATGCGGCAGATAATTATGTCAGGCCTCTGTTAACAAAGGTACTTGTAGTTTGAGTTTTTATTATTTGGTGACAATGTGACATTTTTTAGCATGGGCTTATATTTTTTAATGGAAAATGTAGGGAGTCCCGTCTCTGTTTTCTGACCTTTCTTCACTGTATGATCATGCTGACAAGGTTTGTGCAAGCTACCTCATTGAAGGTTCTAGAATTTTGCATTTATTGTGACAATTTCTGATCTTTTTGTAGGCCGATATTCTTGAAAAATTGGTCCTTAGCTTGGAGGAATCACTTAAAAAGACAGGTGGATACCCTGGAAGGTAAAACTTGATCATGAGCTTTGGTCTTTGGGTCCCTTTTTCTTGAGTGTAGTGTAATATTTTATTAAATCTATTGTCCAGATCAGAAAAAGAGCCACCTTCGACACTTCTGTGGACCTTGTTTTACTTGTCTCAGGTTTGTTCTTGCTGCACATTTTGTTTGGATTTGAATTAATTTGCATATCATATTATTATTATTCTTTTGCTGTGGTTATGCAGCATTATGATAGGCGGGCCCAGTATGATGTAGCTCTTGCTAAAATCGAGGAAGCTTTGCAACATACTCCAACAGTTATTGATTTATATTCTGTCAAGGTCTGCTTATGATATCCTTTTTTTTTCTTTTAGTTTGTTATAAATAATCTTAGGTTGTTAATGTCTTTTTGTTTTATTGCAGAGCAAGATACTAAAACATGCTGGGGACTTTACAGCAGCAGCTGCATTAGTAGATGAAGCTAGGTGCATGGATCTTGCAGATCGTTATGTCAATAGTCAGTGTGTTAAAAGAATGCTTCAAGCTGATCAGGTTCAAACCTCCAAATACGCTATATGTTTGTGTCAATCTCTTACGGAATTTAAACGTTTGTACATATTATTTTGGTTTATATGTATTTTGTTAGGTTCCCCTTGCAGAAAAGACAGCTGTATTGTTCACAAAAGATGGTGAACAACATACCAACTTGCATGATATGCAGTGCATGTGGTTAGTATTATTACAAGCTTGTTACCATATAATATATACTTTTATATAACAAACAGAAATATATGAATAATCTACTGAGTCTTTCTGTTTGAAGGTATGAGCTTGCTTCTGGTGAAAGTTACTTTCGGCAGGGTGACCTTGGACGGTCATTGAAAAACTTTGTGACGGTTGAGAAACATTATGCAGATATAACCGAAGACCAGTTTGATTTCCACTCTTATTGTTTAAGAAAAATGACTCTGCGATCCTATATTGAAATGTTAAGATTCCAAGATCGGCTTCATGCTCATGCTTACTTTCGCAAGGCAGCCACTGGAGCTATAAGGTGAAGTATCTGAGGTCATGTTTGACCAACATAGTCAAGTTCCATGTCATGATTTTGACATGTCACCAGATCAGATTACCTTAAATCAAGTTTTTTTTTAATCTTTGATGATTGTTTTGGCCTATAAAAGCTTGTTATCTGGAATATAAATTGGACCATAGTCGGTTACCTTTTTTAGGCATTTGAGTTCTTGTACCTAATATATTATTATTGTTTGATAATTTTTGTGATCCACTGACTGATGTAGATGTTACATCAAGCTTTTTGATACTCCAAAGACATCAAAAGAGGAAAATGACGACTTAGCAAAATTACCTGCTTCTCAAAAGAAGAAAATGAGGCAAAAGCAGAGGAAGGCTGAAGCAAGGGCGAAAAAGGTATTTACACCCTTACTCAGTTTCATCTTTCCGGGTTTTTTTTTGGTTCACTTGTTAATATATGTACTTTGCTGTTCTGTCAGGAGGAAGAAGTAAAGAGTGAGGAAGCACATGCTGGTGGTGGTTCCAAGTATGGGAAACGGAATGTTAAGGCAGTTGATTTGGATCCTCACGGAGACAAATTATTGCAGGTTTTTAATATACTAATTCTGTTGTGAAAATAATGTCTTTTTTTAGCAGTTTGTAAAGTAATAGTTTGTGTTTGAGCTAGACTGAAGATCCTTTAATGGAAGCTGGAAAGTACCTGAAACTGCTTCAGAAGCACTCGTCTGATTACTTGGACACACATTTAGTGTCGTTTGAAGTTAACATGAGAAAGGAAAAGATCTTGCTTGCCTTGCAGGTAATCTTATTGTTACCGTAGATAACATTCCATCTTTTTATATGCATTTTCCGTTTTGTACTTTTGTTTGTTAACACTAAACATTTGGTTTATATACTTTTGTATTTCATCAAGGCTTTGAAGCACCTGGTACAACTAGATGCTGAAAACCCTGACACTCATCGGTGCTTGGTATGTCAACTGTATATATATCTTTTTTCCTTAACTTGAAAAAGGTGGAATATTGATTTTTAAAACGGTGAATTTCACAGATAAGATTCTTTCAAAAAATGGCATCAAGGCCCGCTCCTACAACCGACACTGAAAAACTCATTTTAGGAGTATTAGAAGCAGAAAGACTAACTTTTAGGTTATTTTCCAACTTTATTTTGTGCATTTTCAATCCATTTGATGCTAAACGTACCCCCCCCCCTCTCATCCATTTTTCCTAAACATACCCCCTCCTTCAAGTTTTACATTAATACGATTAAGATCTTTTTGTTGTTTCTTTTGTCATTTTGTTATCTATTATTATTATTATTATAAAAACATTTTTTTTCTATTTTTATTTAACAATTTTCTTCTATTTATCTTTTTATGTATATTTAATAGCATTTAAAAAAACAAAAACATTTTTTTACTACTTAGAAAAACGTTTTTTCTTTTTTTATTTTTGTTTTTCTTGTTTAAAAAATGTTTTTTTTCTATACTTGTTTTAATCTTTTTGGTGAGCTTTTTTTATAAAAAAAATTAAGAGATTGTTTACATTCTTTTATAAAAAATCATATTATTATTTTTAAATAAAAGAGTGAAATAACATACAACTTGATAAACAAATTTGGCTATTTTCTCAGGTAACATTAATCTCATGTATCCGAACCTAACAAAAAATAATCCAAGTTGTTTTGGTTACATTTTATAGAAAAAAATAAAAAACTAGCTAGAGAAAGTATACAAAACTTTTTAATACATGTAAAAAAATAAACAAACTTTTAATATGATCTTAAAGAAATAAAATAATAAATCGATAATAAAAATATACAATAAGACTCTAAAAGAAAAAAAAAACTTAATGGTTTTTTATTTTAGTAGTGTTTTATTATGTTTTCGTCTTTCTTGTTTGTAGTCAGCTGCAAAATAAATCTCTGATGGAGGCAAATGCGGCTTTCCTTGAACAACATAAAGGTAATATTTTTTTCATACAAATGACTACACGTGCATGAAATTGCGTACTATGAACACGTTTAGGATGCCACACTCGTGATTTTGCAGATTCCTTGATGCATAGGGCAGCAGCAGCCGAAATGATGTATTGTTTAGAACCAAATAAGAAACCAGAGGCGATCAAATTGATTGAAGCATCTATTAATAACCCCGTTTCAAGGTAAGCCAATCTAATAAAATGATTTCATAATTTCATTACCGAGATATGTTATCAGGAGAATATGATTTTGCACATCTGTCTGTTTTGTAACCTAATAAGCAACGGACCACTCGGACCTGTGAAAGAATGGAAGCTGAAAGATTGTGTTGCAGTTCACAAAATTATAAAAGCCGCTTTTGATGATCAAGATGCTGCACTAAGTCCGTCTTACTCTCCTTTTCTCTTTTTTCTTTATCGCGCATCTATAAATTCTATATCTGAAGGGCTTTTTTGTCTTTTGTTAGGATGGAAAAACCGATGTGCAGAAGAGTTTCCATACTCGACCTACTTTGAAGGCAGTCTTTCCTCTGCTGTAACCGCAAACAAAGCTTCCAAACCGAATGCTGAAAACGGGTCTATTTCATTAAATGGTACAGTGGACACCATGAAGAATCTAGCCATCTAAGGGAAAAAAACTTTAATCAGAATTTATAGGACGCGGTCTCCTTGAGAAAAGGAAGCAGAACATGAGATAACAGTTTCCTGTGTCCACCGGACTCGATGCTAGACAAGTACACCGATCGGGGTTGTGGATCTTGAGAGTATGTTGTACTGGTTGGTTCTTTTCATTTTTGTTGTATAAATGCTATATTAATCTGCAAAAGTTTTGACATTTAGATCTTATGATAAGTGATTTGAACACCAAATTGCATAACTTTGATAACTTGCTACTTCATTTGACAATACTCGGTCGAACAGATCATGACTGATACATTTAGGACCGTGCACGAGCCGTGAACCGGGCAGTACAGGGTCCCGAGTTGTCCAAACCGCCCGTTGCTCGGCGCTCGCTCGATTGAAAAAGAGCCGCTCTGCTCGGTTCGGTTTGTAAACGAGCCAAGCAACGAGCAAAGGTCCGCTCGGTTCGGTTCGGCTCGAATATTTTTAATTTATTTTATATATAATCAAATGTGAACAAATATATAAATATATAGACAACACATAAATATAAGCTTACAATTATTTTTACCCCTAATTTTTTTCATATTCTGTCAATTTTGTAGTTTTATTTGTTCGGTTCAAGTTTTTAGAATACTAGAAGTTTGTTTACATGATCATTATATCTCATTTCAAACGTATTTTTAATAAAAATTTACAATCTATTACACGTTTGTCTAAAAACTATAAAATTATTTATAAAATATATTATTTACAACCTTCAAATTTGTTTCTTATTAAAAACTTTAAAGTGAAAAAAAAATTAATGCTTGAAGTCGCTCGATGTTCGATCGATAAATGCTTGATTTGATTTTGGCTCGTTTCGGTTTTCGCTCGGTTAGAATTTCAGCCGTTCGGTTCGGTTTGGTTGTAAACGAGCCAAGCAACGAGCAAGTCTCCGCTCGATTTGGTTCGGCACGTGAACAGCCCTACTTCTAGTTAGTGGCCACAGTTTGGGCCGACAGGTTTGGTCAAACCGTGTGATTAATATTGGCAGAAGAAAAAAACAAAGCAGAAGCTAAAAGCTGTGGGCCTTGATGTTGGTTTTGGGCTTGAGCCCTAGAACATTAGGGCCAGGGATGGGGTAATAGGGTATCACTTATCAGTCAAAGCTGGAAACACCAATACCATAGCTGTATTGGGCTGTGCTGCCTTTAAAGAAACAGCTATATTATTATTTTTATATTCTTTATATAAACATAATTAACTGTTTCATTATTTTAGGTATCAAAATATTAATAATTATATATATTTTTATTTTTTTTTCATTGAAAATTAAGATAAATTATTATAGTTATTTTTTTAACCAATATGATATGCATTATTTGTTTTAAAACCAAGAATATGTAGTAGATGTTAGTAGTTGAATTATTTTGTTTGTTATTTTTTGGAAAGATTAGAAAAACCGGTAAGCTTGACTTGTCGTCCCTCAATCTTGTCAAGGTTGTAGCTTGTTGAGTTGTCGTGGACAAACCATTATTTGTTAGTTTGAACTTTGAAGTCTCTGACTCGGTGGCAGATGATGTATCTTAAACATCTAAAGGTCATAGGTTTGAGCCCTTAGAAGTAAAAAGAAATTTCTCTTTCAAAAAAAATAAAAACACGCAATGCTTCCGAACTAAACGTTAAACACGTTATTTTGATACAAGATGGAGCAAACAAATTCATGTCTTCCCCTCATATAGTGGGGTGTACTATAACATTTAAATAGTTTTACAGTAAGTATTTAAGGATGAATAAAATACATTTTGAATATTAAATGATTTATTTGAATTTACCTTTGTAAATACATAATATGGCCAAGAAAATTCGTAGTGACCCTCAAGACAGAATATGTTGGGTTGGTGAGAAACAATAACTTTTATAAGTAGAAAATAGTTTTTATTTACTTTATTTTTGTTTATATAAAACAAGTATCTAATCAAATATTAAGGGGAAGATAAACACATGATAACGTGTGAGATTAATCGTTGTTCAATTTAGCAAATACTTTTACATACAAAAATTATATATATGAGTCAATGAGCCAATGACCGGGCATTGGTAGAACCCGGATGGGTATGAAACTGGTCTTTGGAGAGGGAAGTGATTGGTTCCGTTCGGTTGTGGACCCCAGTTTTATTTTCAGGGTTTGCTCGGTTTGAGTAGGGTAGCACCGGGTTTGAATCAATTTCAAATCATAGGGTATGTAAAAGATATATAAATGATGTGTTCAAAGGGATATTCTGATGGTTAAGTGGCGTGCCCTATGATTAAAAGGTTGGGGGTTCATATCATGTATGATGCATGGTGTGGTATATTTATTCTATAATATCTAATTTTGCTGTTAAGAGAAAAAAAAGAGAGAAATGGTGTGGTACATTTCTCTCCATTGTACCTAGGGGGTGTTTGGTAGAGGGATTTGATTGGGGAGAAATGGAATTAGATTTATTTCTTTTGTTTGTTTTCCACTTTTCATTTCTATTTCTCTTTCTATTTCTCTAAAACTAGAGAATTCCATTTCTCTTTAAAACAAAGAGAAATCCATTTCTCAGCAGCCTCCTCATAGCATGTCACCACCTCGTCTCCGGCCACCACCCCGTCTCCGGCCACCACCTCGTCTCCAAGTCTGCAACCACCACCCCGTCTCCGCCGTTCGCAGTGGTGAACATAGAGATGGTAACCAGTTATAGGTTGCAGGTGGTACGGGTGAACGGAGATTAGGGTTTCAAGTGGTGGTTCGTGGTAGGTTAGGGTTTTCAGATGGTCGGGTGATTGTGGTCGCAGGTGGGTGACAGTGGTGGTGGAAATCGGCGGTGGTCGCAGGTGGCTTCTGATTATCATCATCATCATCGCCACCACAACCACCACCACAAAATCTCCAAAGAGGCAGTGATGACAGATCTGAGCCTCCTTTTTCTATATCTTATGTTCCAAAAATTTGAATCTTTTTAATTTCTTGTGTACTGTGGTTGAAGAAGGGGATTTGGTGGCGGCAGCCGGTGGTGGTGGGCTGTGGTTGAAGAAAGGGCTGTGGTGGTGTGGGGCTGTGGTGGTGGGGCGGTGGTGGTGGTGCTGTGGTGGTGGTGCTGGTGGTGGTGGGGCTGCGGTGGTGAGTGGTGTCAGGTTGGGTGGAGGTGGGGTTGGGTATGGTAGAGTTCTCTGTTTATTTTCTCGTGTACCAAACAAGAGAAATGATTCTCATTCTCCATACCAATTCTCTTTCTCTACAATTCCATTTCCATTTTCTCTCCTTTTCCATTCTCTGTACCAAACACCCCCTAGTGTTGTCTTTTCACGAATACATGATAAAGTAAAATTCTTTCCAACCCGTGATAAAGAAAACTACTTTAAAATGCTAACATTATACTTCTAGTGTTTTACAATGGATATTTTAACTCGATTACTTTCTGATTTTGGTTATAGTTTGATATCGTATTAAAATATGTACCAAATTTTATAATTAGTTAAAAATTGGGAAAACAAAGTTTTCCCTTAGAAATCCAGTCAAAGTATTACTCTACTCACCAATTCGACTCCAATGGCACACATTGTTGAGTCGGGACAGGTTGAAACCGAAAATTTCATTCTTTTTGGAATGAATTTTTCTTGATTCAAAGAGTTTTTGTGCCCCAGCTATCCTTTTTGGTATATAATATTATTATGCCTCACTGCGGGTGTTCAACGGAGCCAACCGAGTATCAAACTGAATTCGGTTAATTCAGTTGGATATTAAAATAGTAGCTTAAAAATAACTAAAATCGTTACAAGCATGTTTTTAGTGTGTGTATTGAATTTGAATTCAAAACGAATAGGATTCGAGTTTTTGAAAACCAAATTCGAAGCTTTAATTTCGATTTCGAATCAAATTTCGAGTCCAATTCAACTATTGAACACCCATGTGCCCCACTCATATCCTTTTGTTGTTATTATTAGTAATTTTATTAATAATAGTAGTTTTATTTATTTGAGTTGAATATTAAAAATGTGTTTCCTGGGATGAAAGGGTTGTGCATTTCCATGGTTTTGGAAACAAAATGATAACATAAAAACTATGATATGATGTTTATGTGAAGGAGAAATAGTTGCAAGACATACGAGATAAAAAGTATGATGACTATGAAAAAAGTTAAAACCGATTCAATCTTACTTAATCAACAGGCAGCTAGTCTAACTCGTAAAGTCATGACCTAAAGATCTAACACTATTACATGTGACATACTAAACAAACCCTGATTAAACAATCATTTACCGTATCTCTTAACTAATATGATCTTGATGTTAGGGCTGTCACTTTTATCCGAAAAAATCCGTACCCGAAACCGAACTAACCCGAACCTGAGAAAAGACTAACCCGAGCCCGAACCGAAATAATTCGGGATGGTTTTTAGGTTTGATTTATAAGTTCCAGGTCAACCCGAAAAACCCGAATAAACTTTTAGTTTTGAAATTAAGTATATATTTAGGTATAACTGGCTTAGTCTTAGCTACTAAAGTTATCAAAATCTGACCCTAATCGATTGTTTATTGTTAATTTATGTTTTCCCGTTTATTACTATTAGCAACCGTAATCAAACAAACAAATCACGTCCGATTGAAGGAGATAATGGTTCGAGTTCGTTACTTAGTTTTATTCTTCTTTTGAATTGTTTTATCCAGCAATGTTGGTTTATTATTTGATTATTTGCATTACGAGCAAAGAAGAATATGTTGTTTTAATTTTAATAATGAAGTTTTTATTTTTGTTTTTGTTTTCTATGATACTTGAAACCCGATTAACCTGAACTCGAAAAACCAATGAGAGTTTTGGGTTGGGTTTCGGGTTAAAATTTAAAACTTTGAAACCCAAAAAATCCGACCCGAAAAACCTGAAACCCGAAAAACAAACTCAAAGAACATACTACTTGATGTAAGTGTGACCCTACCAAATAATTCAGACTCCTAAAAGTCACCTCTTTGAACTTTTAAAAAAAGTGTAAAAGCCAACAAATAGAAAACAAATGAATATTCAAAGTCTTCCCAACATAAAATTTAAGCTGTCGGTGGACTTAATAGAAGGTCTTCAAACGCAACATGTAAATGGATTCCCACGATCATCTTGAATAAATACATCACCCCCCATTTTTCCAACATTCAAGTCGAGTTAAATTGACTGATTAATAATTGCATATCTTTTTGTTTAAATATTATTTAATGTTTTGTGTTTGAATATCTTTGAAGCTCGCGTTTCACGGCAGGGTTGTAAGAGAGTAATGGCGATGATGTATTTGTTACCTGATATATATCGATTAATTAATATAAACTTTAGGCTTTAACTTAAACAACGGTAAAAATAAGCAACCTACATTTTTAACTAAACATGCCTAGAATAAAAAATTAGTTTTAACTATAATAAGTTAAATACATAAATAAGTTAAATGAAGAATTGCACGTATATAAAAAAAGAAAAAAATATTTGTTAATAAAAGAATTAAAGACTTTACTAATAACCAACGCATCTTTTTTTTAGGTCATTTTACACTAACTTAACCAAACAAAACTAATAGTATTGTTCATGTTATCTTGATAACTCTATTAAATAATTTTTTTTTCACATTGTTTGGTTAAGTTAGTGTAAAATGACCCAAAAAAAGAGGCGATGGTTATTTGAATTGATCAACGGTTGTACATCTTTAGAACATCATTTAAATCAGTTGAAGGTTGTGTCCAATTGAACACCAATGGACCGATCTCCGATCCCTAACTCGTTATAGAAATGTAATTAATTATATACTTGCTACCATTATTGTCTTGATGAGGGAGGTTATGAGCATATGATGTTTATGAGCAATGTTTTTGCTAAGCTTGGTGAGAAATGTTAGGCTTGATCCCTGATTTTGTCGATAATCATCGATGATCAAGCAATATCCACAGTTAAAATTTTTATTTTCAAAGATTGTCGGTGATTGCTCACGAATGTGGTAACCACGCAAACCCCTCAAAAATAAGAATATTTATTACCAACAAACATCACATAATAATATAACATATTTAATCATATATTTATCCAACTAATTAACACAAATCTATTGTTACTCCATTCTAAAAGTGATAAAAGAAGCATAGTAGGGCTAGAGTGCATACAAGCATATGGTTTCGGTCTAGAAACAACAAAAGACATTCAACAATAAATTAATATTTTAAACTTCCAAGGTGATGATAACCATAATACTATATAATTTCAAAAAGATACTAAAGGTTCATATATTTTTTAATCAAGTGATCATTGGTGTGAACTAATATTACGAATGGTCTGCAAATCTGGTCCAAGTCTACTCCCAGTTTAAGAAGGCAAATATCACATGGTTTGTCCCACAAACCCAAGTCACACTTTTTTTAATAAAAATTAAGAAGGAAGGGAACAAATGGTTTCTGAAACATCTAAGGCCTATCAGTATGACCAACAGTTGATATTATTTTTATCAATTTATCATAGTTTGCTTATGTAACAGAAAATATTTGTTTGCTTAAGAACTTTTCTCTATATAGATCCTTATCGATGATTCAAACACCCGATATTCATTAAAATAAAGTGGTAATTAAACAACCGTAGTTGATTACAAAACATTGTTTAACTTTCAAACATAATTTACATTAGTTAAATATTTTCAACATACCCGAGCCATCATATATGCTTCTAACGATAATCTTCCACATTCCTAAAAGTTTCCTTACTGATTATCTGAAAACTGTTTGAAAAAAACTGTTTGAAAAATACATCTGGTGAATACGTTTGACCAATCAAAGCATTTTATGTCACAAGACAATAGCTGATAACATATGCAC
Source organism: Bidens hawaiensis (assembly GCF_021521415.1). Taxonomy (NCBI): domain Eukaryota; kingdom Viridiplantae; phylum Streptophyta; class Magnoliopsida; order Asterales; family Asteraceae; genus Bidens; species Bidens hawaiensis. The sequence goes on from NW_027491045.1 coordinate 2,936,709, forward strand.
AATTTTTAGAATCCGTCATCTCAAATAACGGATCACCTGAAAATCTAAAACAATAGTCTTTTGTTCTACAAACAATTTCCTCTCTTTCTTCATATTTCGAATTTAATCCTACATCACACGGCCACAATTGAAACCCACCAAATAATCAAGAAAATCTTTAGCCCTACGATCTTGCCTAATATCCAAGTTTATTTTTATATCTTTGCCGGCCTTTTAGTGTCTTGTTGGTTGGAATACATATAGTAATATGAGTACACCCCTACCCCCACCCCACCTACACGCTACCCCACATTTGTAAGTTTGTAACTCATGTGACCAACATCTAACATGATTGTCCTCCCCATGTCTTCTCATTTAATTATCTTTGCCTATATATAACAAGCATTGTGTACAAACACAACTCATTGCTTTTCTTTATATTGTTAAACCACACAACCCTAATTATAAGTTGTAGAAATTAACATGGGTACAGAAGGGCTAGGGCTTGAGATTACCGAGCTTCGGCTAGGGTTACCGGGCGGTGGTGGTGTTGAGAGGAAAGAGAAAAAGAGGGTGTTTTTGGATATTCTTGGTGGGGACAGTGGTGATGGGAAAAATAGAAGTTGGAGTGGCGGTGGGATGGCCACCGGTTTGTTCGTATAGGAAGAGGGCTATAATTAAAATGTACGTGAAAGTTAGCATGGACGGGGCGCCATTTCTTCGCAAGATTGATGTTAATGGTTACAAAGGGTTTCGGATTTCGTTAGGGCTCTTGAGAACCTCTTTGGCCTAGGTAGGTTTTCATTCTTTGTATTCTTTAAAGATATTAAATATTTGCTAGGGTTCATTAACAAGTTAATTAATTACTTGCACACGGTTAGTGGGTTGTACTTGTATTTAGTAACTATAAGTTATGTCAAATGTCACACTTAATATTTTATATAACATTTATGAACAAAGTTTTTGGCAAAACCTAAAGAAACATACTCCCCATGCATATATAACTTAAAAAACTTAAAATACCTAAACAAGAAAATATTAATCTTTTGAAAGAAAAGCACCAACAATATAAAAAATTCCATCAATGCAAATAAATTGTCTGCTATGGAAGATAGTCATAAGTTAAGTTTATGGATTTTAATTAAGCTTCTTTATCATGATTTATTAAATTAACATTTTTTTTGCAGTTAGTAATTGATTAATAGAAAGAAAAACAAATTAAATTTGCTTTCTATCTCTATGATTTTCTGAATATACAAAAAGAACACAAAATTAACCCTATTTTCATTTATTTTATGATATTTTTAGCATTAAAAGTTTGCATTTATATTTTATAACATATATAGTCCAAAAACTCCAATATGCTTACTAGTTACTACTAGATTTGGATCACTCCACCTAAGATGTGTTGTAAACTACTCATAGTATACATACACACACACATAACACTAGTACTACCCTCAATATCTTCATCGATGAATAAACAACAGCATTTCTGAAAAAATTCAGTATGCTGTTCAGTGTTTCACTCTAAACTCAATTCAGAATAGAGGGAGTACAATTAGCGGAGTCAAACTATTATTTTGCTTTTTACTAAATAGTATATATGAATAATCATTTTTATTTTTAACCGACACGAAATTAAATTTGACCCGACAAGTCCTTTAATTATAGTCAAAAGTGAGAAATGGATATGATGATAATAAATATTTTTGTTCTTTAAAAAGGTGATGAATGTGAGTACATACCGATATATGAAGACAAGGATGGAGATTGGATGCTTGTGGGGGACGTTACATGGGAGTAAGTTTCTTATTTATTTATTTTCTTAAAAAACAATTTAGTCATTTAAAGTTTATTTTTTGTCGTTGAATTATTTAAATGCAATAAATGCTTGTAGATGGTTGTACACACAGCCCCTACCCGATACATTAATTTCATGTATTAACAGGTTGTACCATGTGTACATTATTATTATTATTTTTTTATTATAAAATAATGGTTAATTGTTTTCATCAATTCCTTAAATGAACCCTACAAAGTACGGCATAAGCACATGATGAATAATATTTAAAAAGAAAATCTACTGTACATTGCAAATGGGACACTGAACATATATAGTAGGATAATAAAAAAAATTCATTTGCTTATAAAAGATGACATAGTAGGTTAATGATCAGCGATAATAAAACACGATTTTAAAGAAAACTATCGCTCGAAAGTAATTAATGACCTCACTTGATGGAGGTTTTTGACTCTTGATGGGTGGTCATAGGTTCTAACCCAGAGAGTTAGTGTATTTATTTAAGAGTACACTGAAACCTTCTTGTTAAAAAAAGTAATTACCGACAAAGCAACCAACTAAACAGACAACCAAAATTATTAGTTTGTGAATAATTAGTCAGTGGTCTGTCTAAGATCACTGACATCTCTACAACCAGTGTCTTAACTTATGAAACTAGTGTTGGAGAAATTAAGTTTTTTGATTTGTAGTGCTAATCATGTTGAATTATGGGTCGGCTTAATGGGAATGAAATAAAGCAAGTGCTTTGGACGCAACTTTCTAGGGCCCATGAATTTTTAAAAAGTATACGTATGTAGTTAATTTGGGCTTTGATCGATTATTGATGCTTTGGTAGGAATGTGGTCTATAATTATACGTATACACAAAGGATACAAAAAATTTTAGTATACAAAGCATTTTTTTTTCTTTTACAAATATTATTATTCGCTTTGAACCCAAAAAAAAACTTGAAATGACCTGATTGAATGTATGTAAATTTTAACGAATTAAAAATGAAAACTTGAGAAGACATTTTTTAAAGAACGGTTTATGAGAAATATACGAGTTTAAAAACTAGTTAATTTGAACAACGCATATGTGTATACATACATACAGTTAATATACAAATACATAAATCTAATGATAAAGTTGAAATTAATTACAGGATGTTTACTGAAACATGCAAGAGGCTGAGGATGAAGAAAAGGGTTTCAGAAGGTGGATTTCAAACCCAAACTTGATGATCGAGGTGAGAGTGAAGACTGAAAGTTATATTAATTAATGATGATCATTAGTTGATTAAGTTCAATTATCTATATATTAGTTAAATATTTTGATTAATAATGTCATCAAGCATATGTTAAATTATTTAATTAAGTTACTATAAAGTTGGTGATGCATGAGACCTTTTTATATATGTACGTACTCAAAAATGTTTTATTTATCGACACAATGGTTAATTGTAGTACTTAGGTTTTATTTGGAGATCTTGTTGTGTATGGCAATTCATTAGCAATGCCAATTCTAGAATCCTTAAGACTCGGTTGTGGGCTTGGTAAAAGGGACTCGAAAGGGCTTTAATATATTATATATATAAAAAAGTGTTGTTACGCGTGACACCGTATAGACATTTTTTTTACATATATGACAACCAACGGGGTGTTGTTGGCCTTTATATACGTATAAAATGTAGCATTGCGTTGAGGTGGCTAGATATGACGGAGTGGTTATATTATTTGATATTAAAGAAAAAACCCATTAACCTTCTGCACGCGTTTAACTCCAGCTGATCAATCCCTTGCCCTTTCCGAGCCACTTGTTGCGGTGTTTGCGCCCATGGCGCACCTCACGTATGTGGTATTGAGTTCCATCTCTCGCAATGTTGAATTGTTGATCACTTCTCTCTCTTAGGTTTGTACATTTCTAGTATGTATAGGTTGCATTTTGGTCAAATCAAACCAGACACTGAAAGTTTGATGTTTAAGTTCTTGAAAACCGTTAATTTCAGTTTTTTTGATATTGTTTTCAGTTGATTGGGTTTTTGTTTTCACCATTTGGGCTTGAAATTTTTAGAAAAATAAATTCCATTCATAATGAGTTTAAGCCATATTTTAATATTAATTTTTTATTAATTAATAACTATACGTTTGGATAAAGTATTTGGATCAACTATTTATTAATTACTTAGCATTATAAGAAAACTAAAAATATATAAATTCGGTTTAGTTATGTTTTTTCAGTTTTACTTACACACAAAACTAAAATCACAAGAAAAAAATTGAGTTTTACGAAAACAAGAAACCAAAATGTCAGTGTTTGTTTGGGTTTCATTATTTCGGCTTCCTCAGTTACAGATTGGCTATTCGGGTTTATACGTACACACCGCTATTGCATATGGTCAAACGTGTTGAAACACCTAACACATTGGTGTCGAGCATCATAACTACATGCGAATATAGATATATACGCACACCATAGCGTGCTGCTTGCACGTATTTGACAGACGATCGTGTGTTAAGCACTTTATATATAACGAATAAAGTGATACATTAAGTGGTCGTGAAAGTTGAAGCAAAGAGGAAAGAAAAATGCACGAGGCTAGAATATGTTATAGTACATTAGTACCTAATCATGATTAGTGTGTATTTGAAGCAATGTTGTAAAACTCGCTAGGCGGTCCTTAAGCAGCCGACTCCCTTGTAAGGAGTACTCGGAGTACTCGAGGAGTACTTGGCTTTTACTCGGACATGATAAATATAACATAAAATAATTATTGGGTATTATATATATGTTAAGATAAGCATAATTAATGTCAAAATAAGCATAATTCATATGGAAAAAAAACATAATTCAAAAAATTCATGTTTTGTTGTTATTATTAATTTTTTTTACTAAAAATAAAAATTAAAAATTTTGGCCGAGTTGACCTTGGAGGACGAGTAATCCTAAGTACTCCGACTTTTGACCGAGTTGGACCTTGGCGAGTAATTGTGGCCGAGTTGCGAAAAGGCGGCAAAATTAATGTCCGAGGACCTTGGAATCGCTGATTCCAAGGCCTTGGAATCCGACTTTTACAACACGGATTTAAAGTGTAACCATATTGAATGGAAAATGAATAGATACATAACATGTCTTTGTGTTTTGGTTGAAGTAGATAAATGTCACTTAAAAGTAATCTTATATACTTTTGTCTAAATGTCTCATTCATCTTTTAAAAAAAATCATAAATAACATGAGGGAATGCGCAATGTCTCATTCATCCATTTAAAAAGAATCCAAAGCTGACTTAGTGGTAGTTTTGTTACTTTTCTGTAAGAAGTTTCAAGTTAGATCCAAAGAGTCAAAAAAACTAATAACGGTTGAAAACTGTGTTTTAAAACCGGGTTTTGGAACCTTTCCATGTTAGGCCAAAAATGGTACGGTTAGTTGTACCCGACGGTTGAAAGTTTGATGTTTAAGTTCTTGAAAACCGTTAATTTCAGTTTTTTTGGTATTATTTTGAGTTGATTTGGTTTTTGTTTTCATCATTTGAGCGTGAAATTTTTAGGAAAAAAAATTCCATTCATAATAATGAGTTTAAGCCATACTTTAATATTAAATTTTTATTAATTAATAACTATACGTTTGGATAAAGTATTTGGATCAACTATTTATTAATTACTTAGCATTATAAGAAAACTAAAAATATATAAATTCGGTTTAGTTATGTTTTTTCAGTTTTACTTACACACAACTAAAATCACAAGAAAAAAATTGAGTTTTACGAAAACAAGAAACCAAAATGTCAGTGTTTGTTTGGGTTTCATTATTTCGGCTTTCTCAGTTACAGATTGGCTTTTCGGGTTTATACGTACACACCGCTATTGCATATGGTCAAACGTGTTGAAACACCTAACACATTGGTGTCGAGCATCATAACTACATGCGAATATAGATATATACGCACACCATAGCGTGCTGCTTGCACGTATTTGACAGACGATCGTGTGTTAAGCACTTTATATATAACGAATAAAGTGATACATTAAGTGGTCGTGAAAGTTGAAGCAAAGAGGAAAGAAAAATGCACGAGGCTAGAATATGTTATAGTACATTAGTACCTAATAATGATTAGTGTGTATTTGAAGCAATGTTGTAAAACTCGCTAGGCGGTCCTTAAGCAGCCGACTCCCTTGTAGGGAGTACTCGGAGTACTCAAGGAGTACTTGGCTTTTACTCGGACATGATAAATATAACATAAAATAATTATTGGGTATTATATATATGTTAAGATAAGCATAATTAATGTCAAAATAAGCATAATTCATATGGAAAAAAAACATAATTCAAAAAATTCATGTTTTGTTGTTATTATTAATTTTTTTTTACTAAAAATAAAAATTAAAAATTTTGGCCGAGTTGACCTTGGAGGACGAGTAATCCCAAGTACTCCGACTTTTGACCGAGTTGGACCTTGGCGAGTAATTGTGGCCGAGTTGCGAAAAGGCGGCAAAATTGATGTCCGAGGACCTTGGAATCGCTGGTTCCAAGGCCTTGGAATCCGACTTTTAAAACACAGATTTAAAGTGTAACCATATTGAATGGAAAATGAATAGATACATATCATGTCTTTGTGTTTTGGTTGAAGTAGATAAATGTCACTTAAAAGTAATCTTATATACTTTTGTCTAAATGTCTCATTCATCTTTTAAAAAAAAGCATAAATAACATGAGGGAACGCGCAATGTCTCATTCATCCATTTAAAAAGAATCCAAAGCTGACTTAGTGGTAGTTTTGTTACTTTTCTGTAAGAAGTTTCAAGTTAGATCCAAAGAGTCAAAAAAACTAATAACGGTTGAAAACTGTGTTTTAAAACCGGGTTTTGGAACCTTTCCATGTTAGGCCAAAAATGGTAAGGTTTGTTGTACCCGACGGTTGAAAGTTGGATGTTTAAGATCTTGAAAACCGTTAATTTCAGTTTTTTTGGTATTGTTTTGAGTTGATTTGGTTTTTGTTTTCACCATTTGGGCTTGAAACTTTTAGGGAAAAAAATTATTTTCATAATAATGAGTTTAAGCCATATTTTAATATTAAATTTTTATTAAATAATAACTATACGTTTGGATAAAGTATTTGGATCAACTATTTATTAATTACTTAGCATTATAAGAAAACTAAAAATATATAAATTTTGCTTAGTTATGATTTTTCAGTTTTACTTATACGCAAAACTAAAATCACAGGAAAAAATTGAATTTTACGAAACCATGAAACCAAACTGTCAGTATTTGTTTGGGCCTCATAATTATCTCGGCTTTCTAAGTTACAGAATGACTTTTTCGGGTTTATACACACTGTTATTGTATACGGCCAAACGTGTTGAAACACCTAATAGATTGTGTCGAGCATCATAACCATATGCGAATATACCTATATACGCACACCATAGCTTGCTGCTTGCACACATGTGACAAACGATCGTGTGTTATGCACAATATATATAGGGAATAAAGTGATAAATTAAGTGGTCGTGAAAGTTGAAGCAAAGAAGAAAGAAACATACACGAGGCTAGAATATGTTATAGTACCTAGTCATGATTAGTATGCATTTCAAGTGTAACCATATTGAATGGAAAATAAATAGATATATAACATGTCTTTGTGTTTTGGTTGAAGTAGATAAATGTCACTTAAAAGAAATCTTATATACATTATCCTAAATGTCTCATTCATCTTTTAAAAAGAATCATAAATAACATGAGGAAACGCGCAATGTCTCATTCATCCTTTTAAAAAGAATCCAAAGCTGACTTAGTGGTAGTTTTTTTGCTTTTCTTGTAAGAAGTTTCAAGTTAGATCCAAAGCGTCAAAAAAACTAATGACGGTTGAAAACTATGTTTTAAAACCGGGTTTTTGAACCTTTCCATGTTAGGCCAAAAATGGTAAGGTTTGTTGTACCCGACAGTTGAAAGTTTGATGTTTAAGTTCTTGAAAACCGTTATTTTAAGTTTTTTTGGTATTGTTTTGTGTTGATTTGGTTTTCGTTTTCACCATTTGGGCTTGAAACTTTTAGGAAAAAAATTCCATTCATAATAATGAGTTTAAGCCATATTTTAATATTAAATTTTTATTAATTAAAAACTATACGTTTGGATAAAGTATTTGGATCAACTATTTATTAATTACTTAGCATTATAAGAAAACTAAAAATATATAAATTATGTTTAGTTATGTTTTTTCAGTTTTACTTACACGCAAAACTAAAATCACAGGAAAAAAATTGAGTTTTACGAAACCATGAAGCCAAACTGTCAGTATTTGTTTGGGCTTCATAACTATCTCGGCTTTCTAAGTTACAGACAGGCTTATTCGGGTTTATACACACTGTTATTGTATTCGACCAAACGTGTTGAAACACCTAAGAGATTGTGTCGGGCATCATAACCATATGCGAATATACCTATATACGCACACAATAGCTTGCTGCTTGCACACATGTGACAAACGATCGTGTGTTATGCACTTTATATATAGGGAATAAAGTGATACATTAAGTGGTCGTGAAATTTGAAGCAAAGAAGAATGAAACATGCACGAGGCTAGAATATGTTATAGTACCTAGTCATGATTAGTATGCATTTCAAGTGTAACCATATTGAATGGAAAATAAATAGATATATAACATGTCTTTGTGTTTTGGTCGAATTAGATAAATGTCACTTAAAAGCAATCTTATATACTTTAGCCTAAATGTCTCATTCATCTTTTAAAAAGAATCATAAATAACATGAGGAAACGTGCAATGTCTCATTCATCCTTTTAAAAAGAATCCAAAGCTGACTTAGTTGTAGTTTTTTGCTTTTCCTGTAAGAAGTTTCAAGTTAGATCCAAAGCGTCAAAAAAACCAGTGACGGTTGAAAACTATGTTTTAAAACCGGGTTTTTGAACCTTTCCATGTTAGGCCAAACATGGTACGGTTTGTTGTACCCGACGGTTGAAAGTTTGATGTTTAAGATCTTGAAAATCGTTAATTTCAGTTTTTTTGTTATTGTTTTGAGTTGAATTGGTTTTTGTTTTCACCATTTGGGCTTGAAACTTTTAGGAAAAAAAATTCCATTCATAATAATGAGTTTAAGCCATATTTTAATATTAAATTTTTATTAATTAAAAACTATACGTTTGGATAAAGTATTTGGATCAACTATTTATTAATTACTTAGCATTATAAGAAAACTAAAAATATATAAATTCTGTTTAGTTATGTTTTTTCAGTTTTACTTACACGCAAAACTAAAATCACAGGAAAAAAATTGAGTTTTACGAAACCATGAAGCCAAACTGTCAGTATTTGTTTGGGCTTCATAATTATCTCGGCTTTCTAAGTTACAGACTAGCTTTTTCGGTTTTATACACGCTGTTATTGTATACGGTTAAACGTGTTGAAACACCTAATAGATTGTGTCGAGCATCATAACCATATGCGAATATACCTATATACGCACACCATAGCTTGCTGCTTGCACACATGTGACAAACGATCGTGTGTTATGCACTTTATATATAGGGAATAAAGTGATACATTAAGTGGTCGTGAAATTTGAAGCAAAGAAGAATGAAACATGCACGAGGCTAGAATATGTTATAGTACCTAGTCATGATTAGTATGCATTTCAAGTGTAACCATATTGAATGGAAAATAAATTGATATATAACATGTCTTTGTGTTTTGGTCGAATTAGATAAATGTCACTTAAAAGCAATCTTATATACTTTAGCCTAAATGTCTCATTCATCTTTTAAAAAGAATCATAAATAACATGAGGAAACGTGCAATGTCTCATTCATCCTTTTAAAAAGAATCCAAAGCTGACTTAGTTGTAGTTTTTTGCTTTTCCTGTAAGAAGTTTCAAGTTAGATCCAAAGCGTCAAAAAAACCAGTGACGGTTGAAAACTATGTTTTAAAACCGGGTTTTTGAACCTTTCCATGTTAGGCCAAAAATGGTACGGTTTGTTGTACCCGACGGTTGAAAGTTTGATGTTTAAGATCTTGAAAACCGTTAATTTCAGTTTTTTTGTTATTGTTTTGAGTTGAATTGGTTTTTGTTTTCACCATTTGGGCTTGAAACTTTTAGGAAAAAAAATTCCATTCATAATAATGAGTTTAAGCCATATTTTAATATTAAATTTTTATTAATTAAAAACTATACGTTTGTATAAAGTATTTGGATCAACTATTTATTAATTACTTAGCATTATAAGAAAACTAAAAATATATAAATTCTGTTTAGTTATGTTTTTTCAGTTTTACTTACACGCAAAACTAAAATCACAGGAAAAAAATTGAGTTTTACGAAACCATGAAGCCAAACTGTCAGTATTTGTTTGGGCTTCATAATTATCTCGGCTTTCTAAGTTACAGACTAGCTTTTTCGGGTTTATACACATTGTTATTGTATACGGTCAAACGTGTTGAAACACCTAATAGATTGTGTCGAGCATCATAACTATATGCGAATATACCTATATACGCACACCATAGCTTGTTGCTTGCACACATGTGACAAACGATCGTGTGTTATGCACTTTATATATAGGGAATAAAGTGATACATTAAGTGGTCGTGAAAGTTGAAGCAAAGAAGAAAGAAACATTAACGAGGCTAGAATATGTTATAGTACCTAGTCATGATTAGTATGCATTTCAAGTGTAACCATATTGAATGGAAAATAAATAGATATATAACATGTCTTTGTGTTTTGGTTGAAGTAGATAAATGTCACTTAAAAGCAATCTTATATACTTTAGCCTAAATGTCTCATTCATCTTTTAAAAAGAATCATAAATAACATGAGGAAACGCGCAATGTCACATTCATCATTTTAAAAAGAATCCAAAGCTGACTTAGTGGTAGTTTTGTTGCTTTTCCTGTAAGAAGTTTCAAGTTAGATCCAAAGCGTAAAAAAAACCAATGACGGTTGAAAACTATGTTTTAAAACCGTGTTTTTGAACCTTTCCATGTTAGGCCAAAAATGGTATGGTTTGTTGTACCTGACGGTTGAAAGTTCGATGTTTAAGTTCTTGAAAACCGTTAATTTTAGTTTTTTTTTTGGTATTGTTTTGAGTTGATTTGGTTTTTGTTTTCACCATTTGGGCTTGAAACTTTTAGGAAAATAACATTCCATTCATAATAATGAGTTTAAGCCATATTTTAATATTACATTTTTATTAATTAATAACTATACGTTTGGATAAAGTATTTGGATCAACTATTTATTAATTACTTAGCATTATAAGAAAACTAAAAATATATAAATTATGTTTAGTTATGTTTTTTCAGTTTTACTTACACGCAAAACTAAAATCATAGGAAAAAAATTGAGTTTTACGAAACCATGAAACCAAACTGTCAGTATTTGTTTGGGCTTCATAATTATCTCGGCTTTCTAAGTTATAGACTGGCTTTTTCGGGTTTATACACACTGTTATTGTATAGGGTCAAACGTGTTGAAACACCTAATAGATTGTGTCGAGCATCATAACTATATGCGAATATACCTATATACGCACACCATAGCTTGCTGCTTGCACACATGTGACAAACGATCGTGTGTTATGCACTTTATATATAGGGAATAAAGTGATACATTAAGTGGTCGTGAAAGTTGAAGCAAAGAAGAAAGAAACATGCACGAGGCTAGAATATGTTATAGTACCTAGTCATGATTAGTATGCATTTCAAGTGTAACCATATTGAATGGAAAATAAATAGATATATAACATGTCTTTGTGTTTTGGTTGAAGTAGATAAATGTCACTTAAAAGAAATCTTATATACATTATCCTAAATGTCTCATTCATCTTTTAAAAAGAATCATAAATAACATGAGGAAACGCGCAATGTCTCATTCATCCTTTTAAAAAGAATCCAAAGCTGACTTAGTGGTAGTTTTGTTGCTTTTCCTGTAAGAAAATTCAAGTTAGATCCAAAGCGTCAAAAAAACTAATGACGGTTGAAAACTATGTTTTAAAACCGGGTTTTTGAACCTTTCCATGTTATGCCAAAAATGGTACGGTTTGTTGTACCCGACGGTTCAACCCGGATTAGCTAGTTAACCCTGTAATTCCATAAACATACAACTTCAACTCAAAAAGTAATCCAAAAGTACTTGATTCTATAGTATATGAAAAGCCAATATGCTAAAACTGGTTGATTCGATGAAATAGATAATGCTAGGTTAAAGTTTTTAATATGAGGTAAATATGGATATGCTAAAGTCTAAACAATATAATTTCCTTAAACTAGTACGGTGCTATAAATCGGTATTAGTTCAAATTACGAACCATTTGCCCAGTTTACCAGGCTAAAACATACCGTGAAATTGTCTGGCATCTAGTTTTACAAGTATAATAGGTCAGTTTAAACCGATTTTTTTAATATTTATTAAAATCCAACACAGATAGACTAAAAGAAAAAGAATCTAAAGAAACATGAATAAACGTAACGTAATTATTTGCGTGTCACTTTAATTATCATTTTAATTATGTTGTCTTTGTTCATAGTGTTAAAGGAAGATGCACGTGTACGCAAATGCAATGTTTAGGCCAAAATAGAAATGTTTTAAAGAAGTAACCACCTCTTGTCCTCTCAAAATAGACGAAACCACACTCAATTGTCTTTTTCAACACTAAATTTGGTTGATACATGAACTTGGATAAACACTATGAATTCTACACAATATTAATATCAATTAAAAGGCATTGATTTTAGTGAAGTGGATACTTTATAGTTATACCATCATCATATTCAAGGTTCACTCAAAAAAATGTACATGAGTTTCAATAACACAATTTGTTTTCTGTAAAACAAAAAGGGCTACATAATATTTTATACAACTAATAACACGATCTAGTCTTTAATAGAAGATGATGCGAATACACAACACGAACCTAACATGAAATTTACCGGTTTGGTCAGTTTCAGGCGAATTCGCAAATGCGTTTAGCTAAAAGGATCGTGCTTGGTTGACCCGTTTAACCCGTTTATTTTTAATTTAGTTTTTTAAAATGTTTTATTAAAACTAAAACAAAAACTAAAATGGAAATTGACATGAGATTTTATAATTAAATCAATTGTTTTACATAATTTTATATTTTTTTTGTTGTAAAAATGTTAATTAAAGTATTTATATGTAAAAATTAAAAAGCAAATAAAAGTTACAGGGCAAATTTGTCGTGTTTAGGTCGACCTGTAAATATGTGTGCCGTGTTCAAGTTCACATATCTAACACCATTTTCAAATTTGGCATGTGCTCCGGTTCTTGTCGAATTTTCGGGTTCGTGTCAAGTTGAACCCGTCAACCCACAAACACAACCCGTTTTGCACCCCTAAATAGAAGAGTCGAGTTGAAAGAAGACAAATGATAGCAATAATAACATTTTTTGAATGTGAACATTAGAAATAACTTTTACTAAAATGTACTTTTTGTTTATTACTATTTTTCATCATAGTTATATTGTTTTTCGAAAAAACTTATAAATTATATGCCTTTTATTTAAGATATTAAAATAAACTAGTAACTTTATTTTGATATTCATGAGTTATCCGTGACTTAAAACACAGCTAGTAATGGTTTCATACTTTCATCCGACAAACAAACACCTTCACATGCTTGTCCAGCCCCGACCCGAATCCATCACTACACTGTTCTTTAATTTTTAAATATCTTTTGTAATAGTCAAGCATCAATATGTGTACGTATTTGCATATCCAATGTTTAACCGCATATGCTATTTCTTCTCCTAAAGATATTAGTCGGCCCGAGTTGATGAAAAACGTTAAAAACGTTGGGGTATCTTTAAGTTACTGTCATGGATTGAATGGTGTAATATCAATTTCTAGTTATTGTTTGTTGTTCTGGTCTCTAGCGTCTTGCTAGTTCTTTTTAATGAAAGTCATCGTTCTAAAGAAAAAATAAATAAATCTACCTTCTTGGTTATCATCGACTGATCAATTGGTATTAAATATCGAGTAGCACAATACAAAGTTTAAACTAAATAAAAATAGAAATGTAATTAGTTTAATTTAAAATAAAAGATGGAAGTAATTTAATCCTGAAATATGAATAGTGTTAACAAAAATATAGATCATGAAGTAATAAATGAATCATACATGCGATAATTAACTTTGAAAGAAAAATAGCGATCATTTAGAAAACTTTTTCTAACCACTTGTCTGCTTCGTCGATTCAACCAACAAGCATTATAACTAGGTCGCCCAAATGTAAGCGGTTCAACAATATTCAACCAGACGGGTATAGCATCAACGGTTATATCTCATTGCCAATATTATAAAACATTATTCATAAAAATTGAAAGACTAAATCATTACTCTGGTTATGTTTTATATATTGATAGTTCTTAATTCTTATTTTATAAAATTTCACACTTTCGCCTTTTGGGTCCATCATCTAAACAAAATGATTAAAGTACCTTTGTTTACTTTAATTTTCTTGATCCCTTTATTTATATTAACTTAAATTCATAAACTCGATATATAAACATGCAAATTAAGATCAGAAAATAAAGTATTAACGCTGTCTATCACTTGGAGGTCTGCCTTGCTTGTCTATCACGTAATCATTGGTTCCTAAGCATGTTTGGAAAAAGACAAAAGGAGGGCCATCACATGATGAAAAGCATGTTAATAACTTATTATATATGGCTTTTTATTTGTTTTATTGGGAAATTAGTTGTGTCATTCAATAATAACTTTTCTAGTATATATAAAGAATTGGAATTAGAATCCGAAGGAATTCAAATTTATAAAATTTTTATATAAAAAATTTAAATAAAATTTTTATATAAAAAATTTAAATAAAATTTAGTATATGCTGTCAAGAACAAGATTGTTCGCATGAACTTTCAGTATTTTGGTTAATATACTGGATAGTGAATACTGACTAGAGCTGTTTACATGAATAACTAGTCTTTCTCAGATGAATCTGACAATAATAAATTCATTTTTTGTTTTACTTTTTTGATGATTTAGGATAGTATAGTTGTAAAGAAAAGTTGAATATTGAGGGAAGTAGATCGAGTTGTGAAAATATAAATGTGCCGATTTGATTAATGTAAAGATTTATTTTTGATTAACTAATAAACTTTTTTCAGTTTAATGCATGGAGCCGTTGAACTTTGTTTCCAAAGCAAACCAACGACCAAATCCCCCCTTCACGCCCGCTATACCTCTCACGACACCCTCTTTCTTTCATTCCTCATCACGTCCTAGATGACGCACAATACCCAAACTTGCCATCGTGGCTTCTTATCGCATCTAGTCACACTCCCATAACACATGCCCATATATATTTTTTCATACCCATTGCTAAATAGATAACTAAAAATTGCATTCAACCATTAATTCAAGAAAACTTGTGCATCAAAACAAAATTACAAAAATTAGGGTGTGTTGTGCGGTTCAGTGCGGCTTTTGACTAAAACCAAACCGAAAACCAAAACTTCGGTTTTTGGAGTTTTTGAAACCGTTGGGTTTCGGTTTTTCGGTTTTTGTTTTGGGTTCGGTTCGGTTTCGGGTTTTTCGGTTTTGTCATTTGAGCTTGAAAATTTTAGGCTGAAAAAAAAGTTGGCATCGAATAATGAATTTATGTATTAATAATTTTGTTGATTGTAAAATTATATATTGTTATACATTTGATCAAAAATATTAGAGTTGCATATTTATTAAATTCTTATAATTACTTAATATGAAATACAAAAAAAAACAAAAATTTAGGAATTCGTTCGGTTTTTTTACATGCAAAACAAAAACCGAATTTTTTGGTTGTTTTGATTTCAGATCAGTTTTTTCGATTTACAACACACCGTGACAAAAATAATAATAAATGAAATCAAACCAAACCAAAGACCCACATGTGGATCCATTTATAACTTCCTTTAACATCAACAAACACACACGAGCAAATGGCTATGATTCGGTACCCCCACCAACCAATCTACCAGCTATTCATCATCATATTCATCACCCACAAGAATCAATCTCAACCGTCCATATGTTCCACGTGTCATCCTCTAACTGGAGCATTGTTTGTGGTCTCTCACATTAATGTAACTACGCAACATGAATACCACAACACATCTATAATAATATCATTTCACACTAAAAACCTTTTTACAAAAATCATATCATAACAAAAATCCACTTCTAGTTCTAGTTCACCACCGGGTATAATAATAATAATAATAATAATAATAATAATAATAATAATAATAATAATAATAATAATGTCGTCGGACATGTCCGAAATCACGTCCGAGTTTACCACTTACGGTCTCGATCACAACGAAACCGAACTTACATTAGGTCTACCGGGTGAATCACTAAGCGGAATGTCCAGAAAGCAAGGATTATCCAACCCGAATTCAGGACGCGTTGAGAATTATGATACGGAATGTTCTCCGGATGAGTAAGTTGTAATCTCGTAACTCATTTTCGACACATGTTAATATAGGCTAGCTTACTTAAGAGAAGTTCTTGTTGCCATGTCTTTTTTTATTATTATTTTTTTAATGGTGGGATTTTATTAAAACAAAAACTTCTAGCAAAAAGTAAGAAGCAAAGTAATTTAGTAATTTACATAAACACGGGATCTTAATTTCGTAAACAGTGGCGGACTCGACACTTTTTTCCACGGGGATAACCGGAGGCTTAACCAAAATTATATGGAGGGCAATCAGGATTTTATCGTATAAATAGCACTTTTTAAATTATTTTTTTAATGGTGGGATTTTATTAAAACAAAAAACTTCTAGCAAGAAGTAAGAATAAAAGTAAATTTACATAAACAATACCGGGATCTTTTTCTCGTTAACAGTGGCAGACTCAAGACTTTTTTATGGGGATTTTACCGTATAAATAATACTACCGCCCTTCATACTTGCACTATAGGTACGCCAATGGTTTTTGAACCACTTTATCCACGACATTCTAAATTTACGGTAATTGACAACCATACCGAAAAAAAGGTACGAAAAGTGCTTAAAATTGTTTTTTAAAAATTGTTTTTTTCGGAAGTCCTGGGTTCTAACTCAGCCAACAGGTATATTAAAAGTATTGTCACTTTGTCTTTCAAATAAGAAATATTAATCGATACAATGCTAGCGAATTTAAAACTCCGGTGAATGTATCGATTGATGAATACATGCTATCAATGTTACAGGGAACAAGTGGCCGGGTGGCCGCCAGTGGCATTGTACAGGAAGAATGTGGTGAAGAGTAATAATAAGTTTGTAAAGGTGGCGGTTGACGGTGCACCGTATATGAGAAAGGTAGATCTTGAATCATACGGTGGATATCAGCAGCTTCAATGTGATCTGGTGGACAAATTCTCTTATTTCACAGTTGGTAATTATATTTGATGAACTGAGGTTTGATTCTGTTTGGTTTTGTGATCAAACCGAACCAAAACCGAGATGTTTGTTTTTTAGTTTTTTTTAATTGTTTCATTTCTTCGGTTTTTCAGTTTGGGTTCGGTTTCGGGCTTGGAAATTTTGGATTGAAAAAGAAGTTTTGCTAAACTAAAATTTTGTTGTTAGTTAATTAATTGATTATTAATTTATTATCAATTTTGGCTAAAGTATTTAGGTTAAACTATATAATATACTACTATGAATGACTTAAATTTAAAAACAGAAAATAAGAATCCATAAGTTTGGCTCGGTTTTGCTGTTTAGGCTTGAAAATTTTGGGCCAACAGTAATGAATTTGAGCCGAAATTCTTTTGTTAGTTAATAATCAATTGATTATCATACATTTTAGCTAAAATATTTGGGTTAAACTATATATACAATAAACTATTATAAATTACTTATAACTTAAAAATAAAATAAATATAAATCTATAAGTTCGGTTCAGTTTTTTGGGTTTTAGTTACAAGCAAAACTGAAATCGAACCAAAAGTCCAGTTTACGAAAACATAAAACAAACCATTGTTTTTTTTTTGTTTGGTTTGGTTTTTCGGTTTCATGCACACCCCTAAAGTGCATAAAACTTCATTTTTCATTTGAATTTATGTAAGGTTGGGTTGGTTGTAATGATTAATTAATGAACTATATTAATTCACTCACAGGAAATGCATTGATTGAGAAAAGGTGGATGGATGATCTTGTGAATCAAATAAATTATGTATCAACATATGAGGATAATGATGGGGATTGGATGCTTGTTGGTGATGTACCATGGAAGTAAGTTAATTCCCAAATTTGATTCATTATATTTTTGTATTATTATGTCAAAATTTGCGGGATGAATTTAACAGGTTTGTTTATTTCGTTAATCGCAGGATGTTCATTCAGACCTGTAAGAGAATTAGGTTAATGAGAAGCTCAGAAACGATTAATGGAGTATATAGGTAAATTAAAATCTCACGCGGTCTGAAGTTGTTGAAGAATTTTGATAGAGGAAGATTAATTAGCGGAAATGATGGTACAAAGCATAAACTTATAATAAATTCTATAACAAAATTGAGTAAATCAACCTTATCTTTTTTCTTGTGTTTTTTTCCTTTTTCTATTTTTGTTATAAGGATATGTACCAACTTATATAAACTTGGTGAAGAATCAAGTTATCTGTTTTGTTATGACTGATTTGAGCTTTTAACCATTTGTCTTGGCATATTCTTAAGTGCATGGAGTTATGTATAGCATTATTATTCATTTATTCATGAACCATCTTTAATTCTTTATCACTTGATAAATCAAAACAAATTGTTTTAATTGTTTGATCCGACCAATTCACTCAACTTGGTTGGATTGATTTTTTGTTGACTCGTTTTAAAAACCGTAGTTGGTGGTTCAGCGTACGGGTTTCTTTAAAAATCTACCGAACTTAAATATTGTGTTGGGTTGAATATGTGAGTTTGGTTCTTGGGTGGAGGATTGTGATTCGGCTTATGATCATTAAAAATCATGGCGCAAGACTATATATTTCAAACCGAAGAACTTAACTAGTATGGTGAATTTAAGTATTTCAAAACTAATTTCAACACGAAGACAAATTGTCGATTAGATTCGGTTTATAATCATCAAAAATCATGGTGCAATCAATACTAAATATCACGCCATTCTAACATCACTCTATCTAAAGTCTAAACAAGCACGGTTCAATGATTAGTCAACCCGCTACTCTGACCTCATGTCATTCGGATCTTAGCATGTAGGCAGGCCCGGCTTCGAGAACGGTTAAAAAATTTTAGATCGAAGGCAAAAAAAATTTTGGGCCTTAATAAAAAAGGGGGTATCTTGTTGGATTTACAATTTAATTTTTTTAAAAAGCCTTAATTTTTTGGGCTTTATGATTTGGTTGTGTAAAAAAAGGTTTTATATAAAAATATAGTCAAAATGCCTCAAGTGAGGTTAGAACCCACAACTTTTTGGTTGAAAGTCATATCTCTTTACCACTAAACCAAGCTAGTGATTCTGATATTAAGTTTAAACATTATATATACATATTGTTTTTCATTAAAATATATATATAATTTTTTTTAAAAAAAATCTGGGCCTATCGAGGTGTCGGGCCGGGGTCCGTCGACCACCCGGCCCTCCCTTATAGCCGGGCCTGCATGTAGGTCGTCGTGATACAAGTATCGATTATAATTAAACGCGCATGTCATCCTTCGAAATGTTTAATTATATTGTTTGATTCTATAATGAAAATGAGTTCATAAACAAACACAAAACATTATCTGTTCCTTGTATAAGAAATTAAAACTTGATTAGGATTTTTAAAAATGATGAACTTTACTAGAAAAACTGATAAGTTGATTAAGTTTATTTTATCAATCTAGTATATACCCAGTGTATCCTTAGTTTATGATCAAGAATCACACAAAGAAAATAATCACCTAATAACTCACATATATGTGAATTAACACGTCTTCATTCCTTTTGCTTTTAATACATTTTGGTCTCTTGCCCCCGATGCTACTACGTGTCTAAAAAGAGTTCAGCGGGTCGTGCACAGTAACTCAACGACGCCGAAGAACGATAATTTTGTTTTCAGTAGGATCGGTTTTAACATTCAAAAGAGGGTGACGGTACAGCTTGTTGCCCGCTTACCCGCCTCTTTATTGTAACTGGATCCTTTTATTTGAAATAAAAAAAAAACAAAATAAAGTTTACTAAATTTCTAAAGAAACTAAATGAAATATCGAAAAGATGATGATGATGATGATGATGATGATGATGATGATGATGATGATGATGATGATGATGATGATGATTGAACACTTATAATTAGCCCAATCCTTGTTAATCGTGGGCTGCTTTATTTTCAGCTGGTTAGTCGCCAAGCCCAACACACCTTTTTGTTCCTTCTTTTATATTTTTTATCTTTCGCAGCCCAATGTGATTAGTGAGAGCATTTGGTACTGGGTATCGGTACTCTGCTAATACTAAACCTTTCAGATTCGGTACCGGTACCATTGGAGCTCGATTCCACAAATCAGACGGCGAAAAGTACAGAAAAGCCCTTCTCTGTTCTCTTTGGATGTATTACTGATTTTGTTAAAAAAAAAAATCCTTAATGGGTGAGTAATTTTTAATTGTGTGATCTTAAACATGACTTCAATAATAATCAACATAATGATGGCCCCCTCTGCCCATCTTTTGTTCACCATCAAAACAAGAAAGACAAACAAATGATTATTATTAAAATCTCATATATTGATTACTAATTCTTTTTTTCTTAATTATTATTTAAATCAATTGAATACTACTATTAAATTTTACAATAATAATACTGAGTATAATAATAATAATAATAAACGTGACAAATATAAAACAAGAAAGACAAACAAACAATTAGTGTTAAAAATCTCATCTATTCATTATTAATTTCTTTATCTTAATTATTATTTAAATCAATTAAATACCACCATTAAATTATGCAATAATAATACTAAAGACGGCTGGTATACACCCCTCACTAGTGTGAGGGGTCTGACGTGGAAGCCTCGTCAGCGTGTGAGACCCTTTAAGCACCGCCACAGCCTCCCTCACGTCACGTGTGACGGGTCTGCATGAGGATGGCCAGTCAGACCAAGCGATCTATTTCTTTTTTCTTTTTTTTTTTTTGGCTTGAATTTTATTGAAAGGAAGAAGCATGGTGGCTTTTGAATGTGGGCGGAGGCTGGGTTTTGACGGTGGACGGTGACTGGATTTTTTATGGTGGTAGGTTGCGGCTAGGTTGAAGATGATGATAATGGTTTTTAGGTAAGGTGCGTTTGGTGGAATGGATGAGTTTTATATAGTTTTTTCTTTTATTTGCGTTTTTTATTAATGATTATATAATTACTAATATTATATATTAAGTTTAAATATATTTTATAAATATATGCATTTTAATTTATTTATAAATATATAATTTGAAAGAAATAAAAATAAAAAATGAAGAATGAGGAGGGCATTTTAAATTATATATATATAATGAATTGTTTTTGTTTGTATTATGATTTACTTTAATTTTTATGAAATAAATAAATTAATTATTGTCATATATCGTTGTAGGTTGAGGTGGGACATTATACGTTACCTCACTTTTTATATTTTGAATCATAATGATATCAAAAACATTGTCCTTATTCGGGAATATCTTTTGTGTGACCACGATGACATTAATTTAAATCACAAAAATACATAATGGTTCTAATTATATTCAATAATCATGGATTATTGGAAGAGTGTATCACGTGGTTTAGAGAAATGTTCTTAATCATTGTAGCAGGTGAGCAGCTAGCTTATCGTGTCGTTCTCAAGCATAGAACTGTTAAAAAAATTTGCAACTTGCTTTAAAATATATTGAAAAAAGCTTAGCTCGAAAAAGTCCGTAAAACGAGCTGGGTCAGCTCATGGCTCGGTCTTGTCACAATGACGACGAGCGTGCAGACAACATTGGTGGCACTATGTTACGGTTTATTCGAGACAACCGTCAATCTCCCAAGAACACAAGAGAAGAAGAGAAAGTAACCCAAGATGATAATTCTTTCTTATTATTTTGCTTAAACAAGATTACAATATATAGAAAAACAAAGAAATAAAAATAGAAAAGACAAACAATATAGAAACATAATTTGACTACAATAAGAAACTAAATAAAAGATGAACTTAAATAATAATAATAATAATAATAATAATAATAATAATAATAAGATCGTATCAATTCCCGACCCCTTGAAAACGTCCTTTTCCTCAAGGACGGAATGTCGTTGCCATGGTGGTCGCCACTCGAGTCGTACACCGACAAGTGGGGCAGTCTCAACGTAGCACCACAGTGGCCGCCATTCGATTCTTCCAGTGTTATTCGGGCCAATGTTAACGGACCACCACAAGGGGCGCAGCACGAGTCGCCTTATTGCACCTTTTAACGGTGTTGGCGCCAACAAGCTAATTGTATTGTTGTAAATTTCATTGGCATCTTTATTAACCATAAAATTACAACTTTGTTGCTTATATTTACCAGTTGCATGCCCACTTAAGGTCACATCCGCCAATCCTTGAGTAACTTCCTCATTAACAATGGTTTCATGATCAGATTTGACAATTGTATTGACAAAACTAGCGTGGAATTGAGTAAGCATTACTGTTGTGAAATCATCCCAAGTGAGGAAGTCTGAACTCCGAAGCCAACCATTAAACCACCAGAATGGTTCATCATCGAAGGATTCAATGACATAGGGAAACCGCTTGTCGCCATAGATCGCGTAAAAGAGAAAATACCGTTCAGCTTGAGAGATCCATAGAGCGGGATTAGATCAAGTGAAACAAGGTAATAGTGGATATTCCCACAAAAGTTCTTCCAAAGCCATATAGGCTAAGGCTCAATGAAAGCACCAATTGTTACGGTTTATTCGAGACAACCGTCAATCTCCCAAGAACACAAGAGAAGAAGAGAAAATAACCCATGATGATAATTCTCTTATTCTTTTGCTTAAACAAGATTACAATATATAGGAAAACAAAGAAATAAAAATAAAAAAGATAAACAATATAGAAACATAATTTGATTATAATAAGAAACTAAATAAAAGATGAACTTAAATAATAATAATAATATTATAATAAGATCTTATCACACTAGGTATGAGATCCCCCCCCCCCCCTCCCCAAGGTCAATTAAACTTGGCAATTAATATTATCAATAACTACCAAGTATAGATTTATAGTAAAGTGTATTTATAAATTTGTATATTCTGCTTTAAATGTAACACATAAAGCGGTTACGTAACCATCACACTTTCTCTCTTCATTAGCATGATTATCTCTCATACATTACCAAAGGGGTGCCCGTATGGTATGACGGGTAACACAGACCCTACTAATCACGTAACATTTTAGGTTTTATTGAATTGGAAAAATCTATAGTTACATCATACTTAAATTAAAAAGAATAAAACGATCATTTTCATAGTGTATGAAATAATTATAACCGTTTAAAAATCGTGAAGACATTGGATTGAGAGTAAAGTTAAAAGATATGTGTAATATGTGTACGTAAAAATGAAAGGAGAAAGTTGTAAGTATGTTTTAAAAGTTATAGGGTAAAGTTATAAGTTATTTTCAAAAAGTATGTGGTGGGAGTGCCCAACCCACCCTTAAAACATTTTTCACTCTTTCTTCTATCCATATCAATATCATATCATTTTATCATAATCCATCATCAATGGTGAAAATATTTATCTTTCATCTTAATCTATCTTTCATCCACTATATTTTTAGTATATATATATATATATATATATATATATATATATATATATATATATAGAGAGAGAGAGAGAGAGAGACCATGAAAGGTCAAAGTTTTTCGGGCCAAGGGACCCGTGCGGTGTTTACACCAGTACCGTGACACCCCGAGACCTTCTGGGATTGCACTCCGTCCACCCTAATGGGTAGGATGGAAATAGGGATGAGATCAGTGTCGGTACAATACCAAAAATCCCGATCCCAAAATTACAAATTCTTGGTACCGGTACTGGAATATTTGGTTCGGTATCGGTACAGTACCTGTATTAAAAGTTAAATTCAGAAAATACCAGTACCGTACCATAACGGTAATCAAACTCAAAACTTTAGACCCGACAATAGGAAATCGATACCAATTTTGGTACCGGTACCGACCAATGCCGAATTTGCTCATCCCTCAATTGGAAATGCTAAAAAGACAAAAGTGCCGTTGGTTTCGGTTTGGGTTAAAACCGGTTCGGTTTGTTCAACAAAAGTCAAAAACCGGTTTATGATCGGTTTCGGTTCGGGTTGAAACCATTTTTTACCATGTTACGATCGGTTTCGGTTCGGATTTTGACCGGTTTTTGCCCAGTTTTGGCCGATTTTGGTGGAGAAAATTACAAACGGGTTCCGAACCTGCGGTTTCAGTCGGTTCCAAACCGGTTTCCATATATTCAGTTTCGGTTCAATTTTCGGTTCGGTTCAATTAACCGGTTTGTTTACCCACCTCTATTAATAACTTATAACTTAATTTATTTGTCAACAAATTAACCTGTCTAGTTCCACTCTATAAAAGCAACATATTGCCACCCAACTCAATCCCAAAATCTTGGCGTTCTTCCAACGGTAAATTCATTCACCATTTTTTTCAATTTCTCCCATACATTACCAATTTCTTACTACTCTAACGAAATCTTTCCATGTTTACATCCGTAATTTTTCACTTTTCGACCGAAATGTCGGTCGCGGTCAATGTAAATGCCAATGCCAATACCAACAAACCATTTCGAATCTTCGTCGGCTACGACACACGCGAGCACGTCGCGTACGAGGTGTGCCGCTACTCGATCATGAAACGCTCTTCAATACCTGTAGAAGTCATTCCAATCAAACAGTCCGAACTTCGGAAAAATAACTGCTTTTGGCGGGAACGTAACAAACTTGAGAGTACCGAATTCTCGTTCACGCGCTTTCTGACGCCGTTTCTGGCGGGGTACGAGGGCTGGGCCGTGTTTGTGGATTGCGATGTTTTGTACCTTGGAGATGTTAAGGAGTTGAGTGAGCTTGTTGATGAGAAATACGCGGTAATGTGCGTGCAACATGATTACGCACCGAAGGAGAGTACGAAGATGGACGGTGTGGCTCAGACGAGTTACCCGCGGAAGAATTGGTCGTCGATGGTGTTGTATAACTGCGGGCATCCGAAGAATAAGGTTTAGTCGAACTCTTAAGTATGTGTAAATGATGTTGTATTGGTGTTACATGATTAAACGAGTCAAGCCTGAGCTTGTTTTGACTTACTAGAGCTCTATAGCTTGAACTCGGGTCATGAGTTATTTTTCAAGCTTAGGGATTGACTTGTTTATTATTTATTAATTTATTTATATACGTTTTTTATTATTTTTATATATTTTGAGAAGACCTAAAACGAGCCTAAGCTTGGCGTGAGTTCGTGTAGTACCTTAAACGAGCCAAAGTTTGGCCCGAGCTCAATTGTGTAGTACGAAATTAATATAGAGAAGTCAAAAAGACGTAAAACTTACAAAACACACAAGGTTCGTGCCCATGCTCGATAACTAAACTATCTTTATTTGAGGCCAGGGCACAACTCAAGTTAAAAAAGGCTCGACTTGTTTCGAGTTTTTGAATTTTTGAAGCAGTTCGGTTTCGGTTTTTTGGTTTGAATTTGACGTGGTCTCGGTTTTGGCATTTAGGTTTGAAAATTTTGGGCCAAAGAAGAGTTGTCCAAAAATATGAATGCATGCCTAAATTTTTGTTAGTTAATAATTAATTGACTGTTATATATTTGGGCTAAAATATTTGGATTAAACTTTATATTAAACTATTATAAATTTCTTAAAAGTTTTAAAAAATAAAATCTTTAAGTTCGGTCGTTTTTAGTTACATGCAAAATCAAAACCGAACCAAAAGTTCGGGTTTTACGAAACATAAAACCCAACAATCGGTATTTGTTTAGATTTGGTTATTTCAGTTTTTCTGTTTCGGATATGTTTTCGGTTTCATGCTAATAATTATGATTATGGTTTTATTGTGGTTATATAGTTAACCTATATTTACATATTACTATCTCTATCATTGTTCTAATTACATTGTGTCTAATAGGTTTTGACGCCGGAGGTTGTGAATAAGGAGTCGGGTGCGTATCTCCATAGGTTTCAGTGGCTAGAAGATCATGAAATCGGGTCAGTTCCGTTTGTTTGGAACTTTCTAGTGGGTCATAATCATGTTGTCGATGGTGATCCTAGTACGTACCCAAAGGCGATACATTATACGTCCGGAGGGCCATGGTTTGAGGCTTGGAAAGATTGCGAGTTTGGAGATTTGTGGCTAAAGGAATTGGAAGAGTATGAGAAAATGAAGGAGAAAGAAAAGAAACTTGGGTGAAATGTGATGGAGATGGTTTGGTTATAATATATGTATTGTTGCATATCATATGTTTGTGTTGTTTGATAATATGCCTATATGAGTTGGTGTTGTTGATCTTGGGTTGAATTAAGCTACAATAAGTGGATGATTTAGGCATTTGTTTTGCTGTAATTCTTGATGTTGTTAATTAGCTCTTTGTTGTACATGTTTGGATTCTTTTAAGTACTTTTTGTTTAAGGTAACAGGGTGCTTTTGGATGTCATGATATAAAATTGTAAATAATCTTTACCAAGTGTGATTACGGGGAAAGTTGACATACAAATTACATTAACATGCTAACTGTGATAATCAAGTGTTGTAATTATATATATAACATAGTGTAATTATGTAATTATATCGTATTGTAATTCAACTATGTTTTAATTACACTATGCTATAATTACGCTATACTGTATTTATAATTACACTATTTGATTCTTACAGTTAACAACTTAACATACTAATTGTATTTGTATTTGATCCAAACACGTGTGATTACAATATCTTTGATTTGAATAGCAAAAATACAAGTAAAAGTATTGGCTTTTATTTATGTTTTATTGAGTTTTTCTTAAGAATTTAGATTGTTAAAATAATTAGAATTTGTGATTCGTTTGATAGACCTAATAAACTTTTTGGTTATGCAAATTGTTAAAGAATATGGAAAGGTTGGTGGTGGCGGAGGCGGTGATGGTAAATTGTGGCAGCGTGCGACTGTGCATTGCAGGGATTGATATATAAGAAAAATTCAGGGGTATCTCAAAATACGTTTTTGAACCGATGCATATCATAATATTTGCTTAGAGCTATCCGATACATAAAACAAAGAAGAAGGAAAAAAGGTGCACTAATTTTGCAATTTGTATACAAAGTTGAGGGGTAGCTCGAGTACACCCTGACCTTGACCTGGACATAGAATCGTTGTTGTGAGTTAACAGTGTCGGTAGCAAGGCTATAGTAGGGTTGGGGAGAGTTGGAATTTATTATTCTCTCACCAAATAAGATAGAAATGCAATTCAAATTTGTGTTAAAATGAATTTTATTAGCTACACTAGTAAAAAATGAACTTTGTATTTCAGTTTCATTGAGGTATAGCTAAGATTCAACACCTTTTAGGCTCAGGGGTATACAACAGTAGACAATCCTCGCTGGTCCTATGTGTTAGCCACATGACAGCCACCCCTCACCGTTCTCACTAAGATTCAACATCTTTTAGGCTAAGGGGTATACACGTGACCTGACCCCAATGAGGTTGGTCACACACGTCAAGGTCATTTCCTTGCTTTCATGTGGGCCCCACCGGTGGAGATTGGTATGTTTTGAATATTTTATATAAATAAAAATAAAAATAAAAATGGAAAATGATGAAAAGTGGTGTATTTCCTTGGTTGAAGGTTGATGTTGAATGATGGGGTAAAGCTGACGTGGCGCTAACGTCACAAATGAAGTTAATGGTATTGAGTGGTGTACACCCCTTATCCTTAAAATGCGTGACCACACTTTCTATATAAACTATATTTTGATATTAATACCAAAAAAAATTCCTTTATCCGAGAATGTCTGGTGTGCGTGTGCGCACCTTGTATAAAATATGATGGATTGGATATTTAGCTTTTGCACAAGATCGTGTTTTTTATAAAAGTGATTTCTACAAAGACTGAACACACACAAAATAAGCCAGTGTACCTATCATATATGCAGAATAGTATTGGTAAGAACCAAGTATCGATCCGTGGACACAAATGTTTCTAATAATAAATCGTTATTTTACTTCAATCGGAGGTTTTAGTCATTTTAGGGTTAATTTTTGAACTTTTTATAAAATGTAAATACTTATATATAATATATAGGTGACCAAGACAAGAAATTATAAACGAGGTGTTCAATTATGCAAAGGTTACCATCTAAGATCAAGAATCCACTCCATTTTAACATTAATAAGTAATATGTAGACATGTGATAAACTTGCCGTAGCAATATATGATAGATAGCTTCTTAAACCTTAAGTGAGCATCTTTGGCACTAAGGAGATGATATGCGCATTTTAAAGTCCACCCTTTCCTAATGTCATACCATCTCAATGATGTCAATTTAAGTTGGCAAGTAGTTTCGTATAGTAGAAAGATTAGGATTGACTTCAATTTCTCGAATACCAATTCTAACAACTTCGGGTGGTTGTAGTTCATCACACAACCTCCCCTTGGTTGATTTAAGTAGGTTATAATTACACATTCCGTTAACATATGGTTTCTTTGGCTAATTTGATATCCTAAGCAAAGCCATTTTCGGATTACCAAGGTTTAGAAAAATACACCATAACTTATATCTCATCATTTCTAAGTATAATATAAGGATCCATGTTTCGATAATATATCAAAGTATTTCTATCTTTCAAGAACATGAATCGATCATGTACGATTGCCAATGATATTGACAACCACCAACTTTGAATTAGTGATTTAAGATGGTGAAACATTTCTCATCAAAAGATAATTGTAATATAACCATGTACTTTACTATACTACATCACATGTCTTGATTAATTATCAAGTAAAACAAAGCTTCTTCATAGATTTTAGATGGTAAAAGGAGTTTAGCTCATAATGAGCATGATGATAGACATTAAGATGATTGATAATAACAAATACATGATTAAACTTGGAACAATCTAACCAAATGTAGATGAATCTTTCTTCTTAATGATGGTAATGATGGTTGATGATGATGATTAGTGGTGATGACCTTCAAACCTTCAAACTCTTCACTAGATCTTCAAAGTGAGTGTTAGTGTGTGTTTTTATAAGGGAAAACCGGAGAGAATTCTTTTCAAGGCACAGTTAATGAATGCAACATGAGCCACTATTTATAGGCAATCTGGATGGTGAGGCACGGCCCCGTGCATGATGAGCACGGCCCCGTGTATCTTTATGACATGTGCCAGATTTGTTTTGTCTTTTGTGTGAGGTGGCAACGGCCCCGTGGTTGGTAGGCACGGCCCCGTTTTTTTTAGTGACATGTGCTCAATTCTTTTTGTCTTTTATGTATTCTCGTCCACAGCCCCATGCTTTTGCTTCCAGATTTTGTCTTTTCATATGTTAGAAGCATGGGGCGTGTTTCTTCGTTTTCTTGTGTTTTCTTCTGTTTTTCTTCTTCTTTTCGCTTGTTTCTTTGTTTGGGGCTTGGTTTACCTAAATTTATGTTTTATTATAATAAGTAGTCTTTTATGCTATGTTATTAGATAAAAATTGCAATTTTTAGAGATTATTTGATGCCGAAAAGATGTATATTTATATGTACATCAAACATCCCCACACTTGAACATTGTTGTCCTCAAGCAATCTTCTTATAAATATCATCTAAAAAAAATCAGCAAATTTAGGTTATAGCTATTCCTTAAGTGAGCTCCAAGAAGATGAAACAAAATAACCAATCTTTATGTTAGTGATAAATAAGAGAGAACTTTTGTTTTTATGAGCTTCCGTTTATGCAAAACGTCACGTTTTCACAATGTTCACTAACACTCGGTTTTATATCTGATCATAACTGTGATGTATGTATGTGAACACTCTTAGTCAAAATGCAACCTGTAATAATAAGCTTGTAACAAGTTCAAATCTCCACCTTTTTAAGGGTTGCATAGATCAGAAGGTAAAAAGGGGTTTCGGTTTAGTGTGAGTAGGATTGGTATTTTTGTGGTGGTTCAAAGTTTAATGGTAAATACAACTTCCACTGTTTGTCGGGAGTTTTGAGATGTCTTCAATGGTTAGCTCCTTTTATTCGAGAGTTTTTTTTATATAACCATTATATACCTAATGACTCTTTTAAGGTTAGATCGTCAAGACCAGTTTTATCGAGGATGTGGATTAATTCTTCCTCAATCCTATTCTGAATATAACTTCCAACTCTAATGGATCGTTCGGCTTTGAGCCTAATAGCCCCCACCCTCATTAGTTCGGTATATTCATGCTGAGACTGAGTTTGACTTTTTCTACATCTTCCTTCGTGGGACCAGTTTTCGGAACCTAAACATCGTTCATATCTTTTTGCTCTTCTCTTCATTGCGTTTTTGGAAATTCCACAGAATGTTAGCCTTTGTTCGTTTTGGCGCCACTTTTTCCTCACCTCATTGCTAAAGAGAAAGATTCTCTCCCTAAGTTATGGAGGCAACCTAGGTTTTGTGAAGCGTATGCAGCAAATTAAATTGAAATCGAAAGAATGCATTTCCAGTTCTTTAGGGTCTGCCGGTAAAAGACCAATGTTGTATTTTACCGGTGAAAGTGGATAAGGTGATCGGATTTTTGGGTTTTGTAATTTGATAATGGGTTTGATGGAATTGTGTAGATATTACCTTCTTCTTTATACAACGCTTCATGCAGTCTTGAAATGAATAATTGCGACAAGTTCTAAATCACATGAAACATATGACTCACTCAAAACTTCCGAAAAAAATTATTTATATGGCATGAGGTTTATCTCACAGTAATGGAGGAATTGGGTATTAAAGTCATATTTTGCATAAATTTATTCTCAATATTACAAAACTTCTTTTACTTTTTTACTTTTATAGTGATTGGTTGTTTGCAAAAAAAAAAAATTTCTTGGTTTTCTCTTTAGGTTTTTAAGTAATCTTTGTTTTACTGCAAAATATTTGTTTTAGAGAATTTTTATAATTAGTTGGACAAACAATTTGGTCAAGTAATTCCCCTCCCCACACTTGAATCTCACATTGTCCTTAATGTGACAAGATTCATGAAAATATAAAAATTCTAATTAAGTATTATGGGTTTAAAATGGAGAGTTACTTCCCTACGGGTTAACGAAATTTCGATAGAGCGTCCCCTGTTTTCGTCCGTTTTCCTGTTTTTGTACCTGTATAATATAATACTGCACACATCCACAAACAACCAAGCATAAACTGCTGAAAATTGGAATCATCCATCCCTTGTCCTACTTGGCTAAATTAGTACCTAGCATAATGTCTTTGGCTCCCCCGGCCATAAAAATATCTAAACCAACATAAAAATAAACAAACAAGTACGACGAAAAGTAAATTTTTTAGAACACACATAATAAGTTCATAAAATACTACCAACCCGTGCCTGTGCCTGTGCCTGACCTACCAGTGCCGCCAGTCATCAGTTACCCGCATCCCGGTCAAATGGTCCCCACTGTCTGTCCATGTGATAGCTCAAACAATCAATCTCTCGTCTTGTCTCTGCATATTCGGCTGCTCGTTGTGCATCTGAGACAGCCATCTGCTCTGTAATCCTGTTAAACGAGGCGGTAGTGTTAGCTGAGAACTGATCAATAAGTTCAAATATACCCTCGAAAGAGTATCGGCTATCATGTGATGAGCTGGGGCCGGCCCCTGATGAAGATGGGCCTCCTCTCTGATGGTAAGTGCGGCGGCGGTATTGTCTGGGCGGTGATTGTCGTCTCTCGTGCACATCCTGTATCATCATCTCTGACGGGTCTTCTGGATCCCAAACTTGGTTGTTCTTATCACAAAATCTCCACACACCCGGGCTGATTTGTTGAACCATCTGCATGCTCTCACAGTAATCAAGGTTGAGAGCGATCGTGTCTGGGCTTGGAGTTCCTTCTGTGTCTGCACCATAGGCCTGGTAGAGGTTGTAGGTCCAGGGACCACCAAAGATCGGGGAATTTCCTCGGGCAGTAGCATTTGTCATGAAAATTTTGCAAAATAGCATAGTGATATTGCATGGTATTTCGTTTTTCATGCAGTATAATGCCCAAAGATCCTTCAGGTAACAACCCCCTCACTCTGTCCTCTAGCGTTAACGGTATGACTCAGCAAACGGTGGATGTACCTCATCAGCGGGTCACGCAGGGCTGTGCTTTTAGAGACGTTTGGTCTATACGTTGTTGTTCCATAACTCAATTGTTCCCAAGCTTCTTCCCTTATGGCACCTGCTACGGCTTCATCATCGTCACCTTCATCTGTAAATGTTGTTTTTGCTTCGAACCAGATGTCGGTGTCAGTTTCCTCGGCCGTGTAAATACCCAAATCAATCCCCAGTTGGGTAACAGAAGTTGTATGCCAAACACCCCCACAACGGAACTCGATTGCCTTGGTATCCCACATGTCAAACTTTTTCTTCATAAAGTTGAACGAGGCTAGGACTTCTTTTGTGAGTTCCGTCACTGAATCCCCTGTCTGGTTAAAAACCCGTCTCCAAGGTCCCCTCACAATGCTTTGATAGCGGTCCCATTGGTTTACGTTTCTTAGGGTGTCTTCACATGCACGGAAGTGGGCTTCTGGATATCTATTGTTGAGGTACGTTAATCTTTCGTTTGCCGATCGGTCCTTTGTTTTGCGGTTTTCGAAGACTAGGAACGCATGAAAATCTTCCCCATACTCAGCCATATGCAATTTACACTTAAATTAGTCAAAACTCACAGAAAATTTTCATTTTGCTGAAACAGAATGCAAAGCACGGCGGCGTGCTTTCAGAAGCACAGTACCGTGCTGCTGCTTTTGGTTCAGTTCCTTTGATGTTTGACTTTTGGTTGACCACGACTCGTGTTGTTTCGGGCATGGCTTGTGTTTTTAATATCGATTTTTAACTTACTCAGACTCGAACCCTCGTTTCTAACCGGTTATATCAATTGGGTCTAATGGTAAGTTGAGTATTTATGTCAAAACCCAAAAACCCGAATTGTTTCTTTCAATTAAACCCTAACCATTCAACATTCAACAATCTATTCATCATAATCAAGCATAATAACCCATACCCTTTTTGGGCTTTGACCCAATTTGGTCGATTTGAACAATTCTAGGGTTAATCTAAACCTAGAATGACGAATTTGGACAATACAATTGTTAAATTAACATACCTTAGGTTTAGAATTGATGAATTGATGAAGAAATTAGCAAAACAATTGAAGGTCGGCGGTTTTCGGTTCAGAATGCAGTGAAAAATAGGGTTGGTTGTGTGAGAAAGTTATTTTATTAAGTAAAAACTCGTAACTGCTGTTTGACCAAAAACACGGCCCCGTGCATTAAGAAGCACGGTACCGTGCTGCGTAGTGCAGACAGTATTGTTTTGTTTATTTGTTGAGCTGGTTTGTTTTTAACTGGGTTTTTATTTTCTGGTTATTTTAAACTTGGTAATTTATACATCCTAATTTTCATTAAAAACATAAAACTAAAAACATAATTAAAGATAGATGAAATGAAAAGTACAACAATACTCGGGTCCTAACACATAGTACTAGCGGGAACAACTTAAACATGAAACAAAGTCAGAACTTCAACGGCCACCACTCCCGAACAAGTCCTGGATGTGTGGTGGTGCTCGCTTGGCTTCCAAAAGTTCGTCAAGCTTTTTGTTGAGAGTGACGATTTCTCGGTTGAGACAGTTAAGTTTGGAAGTCACATCCTTGTGGTGGCCATCCACAACATGGAAGTTTTCGAACCTAAGCAAGTCGACTTTGTTAATTAACTCGACTACTCGAGCTTCGGTTTGCATGTTGCTCTCAACTTGATCTCTTACGATGCATTGGAGTCGCGTGACTTGTTCCTCGAGGAATGAAGATTCATGTTGTTTCCCCTTTTCACTGGCTTCCATTCAACCCGTTTTCCTTCCATTTAGGTAGTTTTTGTTGGGTGTGAATGGAATAGTGAATTTATGCATGCATTATATAGAGACTGGAAAGTTGAACACGGCACCGTGTTTTTTGAAGCACGGCCCCGTGCTGCTATAGGAATAAATGTTTCTGAGTAAGAGAATTTTACGGAGTCAGCGCGTATCATGCTGAAGATTCTGGGGTGACCACGGCCTCGTGCTTAGGAAAGCACGGCCCGTGCATTTTGTCACAGTGTTTTTTCTTTTAAATTTTCAACATGATTCATGATCCGGAATTTTTAGAATGACGTTTATTGTGATAATTTGGAAGTTTGGTCATCTAAAAATTACTTTTCATTAAATAAAGATCCTAGAACAATTTCGGGATAAGCCCGGGTTTCCTACGAAAAGAAAATAATCGGGTTAAACCCGAAGTCCTAACACATTGTGCTTAATGCACTTGTTTACACATAAAAACATAAAATTAAGTTTCCTAGAGCTCCCCGAAATGCTCTCCTCCTCCGAATGGTCCTGGTGGTGGAAAAGACGTGAAACCAATAACTTGAAACTAGAGTTGCTCGTTGATGTCTCGGAGTTCCATTTTCACGTTTTCCACTGATTCGGTGAGTTGCACGAGACGCATCTCCACAAGGAGATTCATTTCAGTGAGTTCTTTCACGAGTTCTTGAAGTTTCAAGAGAAGCTCGGTTTTGGAAACATGGCGGGCATCGTTTCTCGGATGTCGGGAAACGGGAATTGCTTCATTCATCTCAGTTGGCATGCTGAATTTCCAGAGGTTTTTGGTTTTGGTTTTGGTTTTGGTTTTGGTTTTGGTTTGTGCAAGAAATGCAATGACACAATGTGCCTTTTATAACCAAACAGGAAACCAAGCACGACACCGTGCTTTTGGAAGCACGCCCCCGTATTTTTGTTCTAAAAATTTTGTTACAAGCCAGTCTGACTGAGATTTTTGCAGCGTAGATGCCGGCCCGTATTTTTAGGCACGGGACCGTGCTTTTGAGAGCACTCCCCCGTGATTTTTATATTTTAAATTTTTTTTATTTACAAGGCCTAGTTTTGAGAAGGTCTTGGCCAGACCTTATTTCCCTAATTTCTTTAATCAAGAAGTTTGAAGGGTTAATACCTATAACACTTCTTTAAGTGGACCGTCAATATATGGTTTTAATCGATG
This sequence comes from Bidens hawaiensis, assembly GCF_021521415.1. Taxonomy (NCBI): domain Eukaryota; kingdom Viridiplantae; phylum Streptophyta; class Magnoliopsida; order Asterales; family Asteraceae; genus Bidens; species Bidens hawaiensis. The sequence goes on from NW_027491045.1 coordinate 2,971,676, forward strand.
TCCATTTCCCTTGAACTTTTGGTCGGTTGAATTTGAAATTTCGATGGTTCTGTAGTCAAAAACTGTTTCAACTACGTATGGACCTGTCCATCGGGATTTCAGTTTTCCTGGGAAAAGACGTAAACGAGCGTTGTATAACAGTACACGATCGCCAGTTTGAAATTTTTTATTTCCTTTTAAATGAGCGTTGTGTATGCGTTTAGTCTTCTCCTTGTAGGACCAGGAATTTTCATAGGCCATTGTTCTCAGTTCCTCGAGCTCACGAATTTGATCTTCCCGGTTTGCTCCGGCGGACGTTAGATCAAAATTCACTGCTCTAAGGGCCCAGTAGGCTTTGTGTTTTAATTCTACTGGTAGATGACATGCCTTCCCGTAAACGAGCTTGAAGGGTGTCGTTCCTATAGGAGTTTTGTAAGCCGTCCTGAGGGCCCACAATGCGTCATCTAATTTTTCTGCCCAATTTTTGCGATTCATCCCCACACTTCTTTCCAAAATTCTCTTAATTCCTCAATTTGAGACTTCCACCTGCCCACTGGTCTGCGGGTGATATAGTGTTGCCAGTTGGTGACGGACCCCATATCGTGCTAAGACCTTGTCCATCAGGGTGTTACAGAAGTGAGTACCTCTGTCGCTGATGAGAGCTTTTGGAGTACCGAATCTTGAGAATAACTTTTTCATAAATCTTACAACTACTCGAGCATCGTTGGTGGGAAGAGCTTGTGCTTCTACCCATTTAGATACGTAGTCGACTGCTACCAGGATGTATTTATTTCCGAATGAGTTAGGAAATGGCCCCATGAAATCTATCCCCCATACATCAAAGATTTCACAAATTTGAATGTCCTTTTGAGCCATCTCATTTTTTGATGAGATGTTCCCGGCTCTTTGACAAGCATCGCATGCTTGGATCAAAGTATGTGTATCTTTGTATATAGTGGGCCAGAAAAATCCTGCATCAAACACTTTTCTGACCGTAGTGGCGGTACCTTGGTGCCCACCAGTAGGTCCTTCATGACAGTGTTTGAGAGTGTCTAAGGCCTCCTTAACTGCTACGCACCTACGAATGACTTGATCCGCACCTATCCTAAATACGTATGGATCTTCCCAGAAGTAAAACTTAAGGTCGGGGAAGAATTTCTTCCGCTGTTGATGGGTAAGCCCTTTTCTGAGGATCCTACAAGCTAAGTAATTTGCGAAGTCGACATACCAAGGACTTTCTTCTTTTCCCTCTATCACTTCTTGAATGTGCATGAGGACTTCATGTGGGAAATTATCATTGATTATTTTTTTGTGAAGTTCCTCGGGAGTTGGACATTCTAAACGTGAAAGGTGGTCTGCGGCTACATTTTCTGCTCCCTTCTTGTCTTTAACTTCGATGTCGAATTCTTGGAGTAGTAGGATCCACCGGATGAGTCTAGGTTTGGCATCTTGTTTGTTGAATAGGTATCGTATTGCGGCATGATCGGTGTAAACTATGGTTTTGGAAAGAACTAAGTAGGATCTAAATTTTTCAAAGGAAAAGACTACTGCTAGTAACTCTTTTTCTGTTGTGGTGTAATTCTCTTGTGCATCGTTAAGAGTTTTACTGGCATAGTAAATTGGGTGAAAGTGTTTTTCTTTGCGTTGTCTGAGTACGGCTTCAACTGCAAAGTCACTTGCATCGCACATGATTTCGAATGGAAGGGTCCAATCGGGTGTGGTCATGATTGGTGCATTGTGTGACATCTGCCCAGATCCGACCCGACCCAGGTACCCGTTTCTCTGACCCGATCTCTTTCTTTTATGATTTAATATTTATTTATACTTATATTTTACTTTTAATAATAATAATATATTTTCCTTCCCGCCTCTTTCTCTCTCTTTCTTTCCGCCGTCCCGTCCCTCTTCTTCTCTCTTTCCGCCTTCTTTTCCCTCTTGTCGCCGCCCCGCCCTTAAGCCTTGTTTCCCTCTTTTTCTCCTTACTCTTTGCTGTCCTTTGTTCCTTCCCGCCTAAGGTTGTCTGCGCAGCTCCCCGCGCCAGACTCCTTACAAGGAAGCCTGCGTGAAGACCACCTGTTACTGCGATACGCGAGACGAACTGTCCCCGCAGCGCGCTAAGGATTTTAGTTCTTCCCGCGGCGCGCTATGGATACCGTTCTTCCCGCGACGCGCTAAGGAATATAGTTCTTCTCGCGACGCGCTTAGAATTGAAGTTCTTCCCGCGGCGCGCTTAGAAATGTAGTTCTTCCCGCGACGCGTTAAGGTTGGTTCTGTCTGCCTTCGCGCTCGCGCACTCTTGACCTTCTGTGTCTGCCTTCGCGCTCAAGCTTTCTCGCGCTATGTCTTGAGTCTTTTCTTCTGTTTAATCCAGCCGTTTACTTTTGTGTTGTCTATCTTCTGTGCTGTTGACCTGACCTACCTTATGTCTGAAAAGCCACTTTTGGCGCAGCATGCGCACCAACCCCATTGGTTGACAGAAAAAATGACTGACATTATCTTTTGAGATCTGCTTTTCCATGCTTGACCAGTACCTTTATCTGACCCTCCCATGCCTGTTTACTGTTCCCTGTCAGCTTTCTCTTGTCCCCTGCAGCTGCCATATCTTTTGATATCTTTTGCTTTTGGAATCTTTTACTTTTTGGAGATCTTTTCCTCTTTTCTAGGGATTGTGTTCCCTAGGGTTTCCCTATAAATAATAATCTTATTTTTCCTAACACATCACACACAAACACTTAATTTAACCTCCTCCTTGCTCTCTCTGTCGTCTTCCTCTCTGCCTCCGTCTTCCTCCCTGTTCTGCCCTGCTTTTCCGGTAATATATATTATATATAATAATTTACTTATTAATTATGCTAACTTATAATCAAGACTTAAAACAGATCATTAAAACAATAATCTTATTTATAGGTTAACTTGTGCTTGTTTAAAGTTGGTTCTTGCTTTATCTTACACCGCATCGTTTATCAAGTGAGTAATCTCGTACCTAATCCCTTTTTGCTTTTAATGTTTTGGGATGTTCATGTGTTCATACAAACTTAGAGTCTTAAACTGTTTATGAACTTTAGTCGCGCAGTATCCCATGTGTTGAGGACGTAGACTTGGCTGTTTATTTGTATGTGTGGATCATTAACCGTCTTGTCGGTCTATTCCGCAGTTCTCATGGTACCATTAGATGAACACGGGAGAACTATCGTTTATGATTTTCTCTTTTGTTTACACTTGCACAGTCTTTCTTGTTTGTGAGCTCAATTGTGAGCACTGGCAGTCTATGAATCTTAGAGTTGGTCCCGATCGGATTACACCCTTGTTGAAAACCAGACATACACATGTTGCGCGCAGATTTATTGTTATCTATGTATTGTATTAAACTTGATTTCTCACCAACACGCAAGTGTTTGACGTTTTATTTTAACACATGTTCAGGTTTGCAGTAGCTGTTTTGGAGCTTGTGGACACGTAGGAGGTTTTCTTTATTTTGGACCTAGATTAAAATGTATCAAGACAAGTTTTTGCTGTTCGAATATTATGATTTATAATATATTGATTTATGATGATTTATGTTATCTTGTTTACTTTGCGCGTGCGCGAATGAATGTATTTATTAAATATTGACACCCAATAGTGTCACGAGTAATGAAACAATATGTGGCGCCCCGATGTATAATCCGCCTTTGGTCGGGGTGTTACACATTGGTATCAGAGCTCGTTGACTTTAGGATAGGTGGTTAGACGTAACGGCCTAGAATACCTAAGAGTCCCTTCTAGCGCATGAGAGAAATCTCATGTTTGCGCGCTTATTGTTAATTACTCGTTATTTATGAATATTCTCGCGCAGACGCAGTATATGATTTTATGTTTTATTCCGCGATATTTCGATTTTTGTTGAATTTCGATTTTTATTGATTTTACTTACATATTCGTTTGTTGGATTTGAAAATCCGAAAAGTCATGGTGATACATGAATAGTTGATTTTCAATTTCCATTTACGATTATGTTCTGAGGTTGGAGACTTGAAAAGTCATGGTGATACATGAATTGTCAACCTCCAATACTCATTTTCTTGTATATTTTATATTGAGGATTGAAAAGTCATGGTGATACATGAATCGTCAATCTCCAATACTCGTTGCTCGTATATTTTAAATTGGGAATTCGGAAAGTCATGGTGATACATGAATTGTCGATTCTTGATTCGAATTCGTTACCTTTATTAAGTCTGCATTTAGGGTCATTTATTTTACTTTAACTTTTGACAGTAACTGACTCCGTGAAACCAAGCTTTTCGAGGTTATACTTTGCGCTAAAGCCAAGATATTAACTAAAATTAAAACTTTTATAGAATGCCTCCGCTATCTCGCCGCCATCAGAGGAGAGAAGCCTCGCGCAGACGATCGCAGCAACGTTCCCGGGAAATGGCCGCCGCAATAGCCCAAGCTTTGAGCCAAAACAATACCAACACCTCTGGTTACAACATTAAGTCCTTTAACGCGGGTAACCCTCCAAAGTTCACAGGTCTTGAAGGAGCCACCGTGATGCTCCAGTGGCTTGAGAAAATAGAAAACACTTTCCTCCACACCCAATGCCCCTCAGACAGACGAACCCTATATGCCTCCAGTGTCCTAGAAGCAAGGGCGCTTACATGGTGGAATGGAGTAGCTCATGCGCGTGGCGCAGAAGCTGCTTCTAGCATGACATGGGAGGAATTCAAGGAAATTCTGACGCGAGAATTCTGCCCTCCCAACGAAGTTAAGCGCCTGGAGGAGGAATTTTGGAATCTTAAGCAATACAGCGGTGAAGCGCGCGAGTACGCGACGCGCTTCCATGAACTAAGCCTGCTTGTCCCTCACCTTGTTACCCCTTTCCGCCGAGCCATAGAGAAATTCCTTGGGGGTCTCCCCATGGAAATTCAAGATTCTGTATGGGCCAGAAACCCAGTAACCCTCTCTGACGCCATCGAGTTGGCCGCTGTGCTCAGCGACAACCATGTCAGAGCAGGAACCCTGTTCCTGCGGGGATCTGAGAAGACCAAACTCACCAAGACTGTCCCTGAACAAACAGAAACCAAACCTGAACCCTCACACCATGACAACCCGAAACGTAGGCGCAGACAAGCTTACGCGCTTACCAGCCCGCCCATAGTCCAGCAACCCGCCTACCAACCTCTAGTATACGCGCCTAACCCACTGTCAGCCTACCCAACACCTCCTGTAGTCCACAACTATACCCTAACCAATCCAGCACTCCCTGCCCCGCCAACTAAGAAACCTTACACAGGAAACCACCCATTTTGCCCAACCTGTAGACTCCACCACCCACCTCAAGTCCCATGTCGACTTTGTAACCGATGTGGCCGCGCTGGTCACCTTGCAGAAAACTGTAGAGTCCTTCCCGCCAATCCAATTGCGCCGACACCACCAGTCTACCCGCAGAACCCACAACCAACCTACCAAAACCCACGACCCAGATCGTGCTTCAACTGCGGTGATCCCAGTCATTTCCGGAACGCATGCCCGAGACTACAAGTTCAGATTACGCAAGCGAATCCGGTGAACCAGATTTCGAACCAAGTGACACGCGGGCGAGCTTTTAACATAACCGCGCACCAAGCGCAAGCGAATAATGACGTAGTTAATGGTACATTTTTGCTTAACGGATTTTATGCTTCTGTACTTTTTGATACTGGCGCCGATCGAAGTTTTATTTCTCACGCGTTTGAGTAGAAGCTTGCGCGACCGCGCAACGATTTAAAAGAAAATTTTTCAGTTGAATTGGCTAATGGCGAAACTGTTTCAATTAACTCAGTGATTAAAGATTGCACGCTTAACCTTAACGAAAACGATTTTCTGATCGACCTCATCCCCATGCCTCTTGGAAGCTTTGATGTTATCATTGGTATGGACTGGCTTACGCATAATCGCGCCGAAGTTATTTGCGCCAAGAAGATGATTCGCATACCTCGAGAAAATGGTGATCTTCATATCTACGGCGAGAAACCCTCCCGCGGTCTTAAACTTATGTCTTGCGCCGAAGCCCGAAGGCTCATGCGGAAAAGGTGTATTGCATTCTTAGCCCATGTGGTTAAACCTGCTGAAGAAAAGAAGAAGCTTCGCGATATCCCTGTTGTGCGTGATTTTCCTGAAGTTTTTCCTGATGATCTTCCGGGTATCCCTCCCGCTCGTGAAGTCGAGTTCCGTATTGATCTTGTCCCTGGTGCTTCCCCCGTAGCTAAATCTCCTTACCGTCTTGCGCCCGCTGAGATGCAAGAATTGGCAAGCCAACTTCAAGAGTTGAATGCTAAAGGATTCATCCGCCCTAGCTCTTCGCCCTGGGGTGCTCCGGTGTTGTTCGTTAAAAAGAAAGATGGATCGTTTCGCATGTGTATTGATTACCGCGAGTTGAACAAACTCACCATTAAAAACCGGTATCCCTTACCGTGTATTGACGACCTCTTTGATCAACCCCAAGGTGCCTCTTGTTTCTCCAAGATTGATCTCCGCTCTGGCTATCACCAGTTGCGCATCCGCGATGAAGATGTTCCGAAGACTGCTTTTCGAACTCGTTATGGCCATTTCGAATTCTTGGTCATGTCCTTCGGTTTAACCAACGCACCCGCCGTTTTCATGGATCTAATGAATCGGGTGTGTAGGCCTTTCTTGGATAAATTCGTGATTGTGTTTATCGATGACGTTCTGATTTATTCTAAGACCAAGGCCGAGCATGAGCAACATCTCCGATTGGTATTGCAAAAGCTTAGAACCGAGCAGCTCTTTGCCAAGCTTTCCAAGTGTGAATTCTGGTCTGATGAGGTACAGTTTCTTGGCCATGTTGTGAACAAGATGGGTATTCATGTCGACCCATCCAAAATTGAAGCAATCAAGAACTGGATTACGCCGACCACTCCTTCTGAGATCCGTTCCTTTCTGGGCTTAGCTGGTTATTACCGGCGCTTCATTTCGAACTTCTCGAAGATCGCTTTGCCTTTAACAGCTCTAACACACAAAGGTAAACCATATATTTGGGGCTCGAAGCAAGAAGAAGCATTTCTAACGCTCAAGCGTTTGTTGTGTGAAGCTCCTGTCCTTGCGCTACCTGAGGGTAATGATGATTTTGTCGTGTACTGCGATGCCTCCAACCAAGGTCTCGGTTGTGTTCTTACGCAACGAGGCAAGGTTATCGCTTACGCATCGAGACAACTCAAGGTTCATGAAAAGAATTATACAACTCACGACCTCGAACTAGGCGCAGTTGTTTTTGCCTTGAAGATCTGGAGACACTACTTTTATGGTACTAAGTGTATCCTCTACACTGACCATAAAAGCCTTCAGCATATCTTTGATCAGAAGGAACTTAACATGAGGCAACGCCGATGGAACGAACTCATCAGCGATTACGATTGTGAGATCCGGTATCATCCTGGTAAGGCTAATGTGGTAGCCGATGCGCTCAGCCGAAAACCCTGCCAGCTTAACTGTATCTTGCCGCGCACGCAGCTTCACTTCGCGCCGATCCAAAGCAACCTTGAATCGCGCATTCGTGACGCGCAGCGCGCATCCATCAGTAATGGTAACCTTCGCGCCGAGTTAGCGTGTGGCGCGGAAGCACATTTTGTGCCCAATCTGAGTGGGATTCTCTGCTATCTTAATCGCATCTGGATTCCCTTTGATGAGAATCTTCGCGCCGATATCCTGAGTGAAGCGCACAAATCTCGGTATTCCGTTCATCCTGGCGCTGATAAGATGTACAAGGATTTGCGCATTACTTATTGGTGGCCCGGTATGAAGAAGGATATTGCTGTGTTCGTAGCTAAATGCCTGACTTGTTCTAAGGTAAAAGCTGAACATCAACGCACATCTGGTTTGCTCGAACAACCAGAAATTCCTACGTGGAAATGGGAAGGTATAGCGATGGACTTCATTACCAAGTTACCTTTGATAGCAAGCAAACATGATAGCATTTGGGTAATAGTGGATCGTTTGACTAAGTCTGCTCACTTTCTGCCCATTCGTGAAAACTACCGTGTTGAGCAACTCGCGCATCTTTATGTCAAGGAAATTGTCTGCCGCCATGGTACTCCTTTGAGCATCATATCCGATCGCGATGGCCGTTTTATATCTCTCTTTTGGAAATCTCTCCAATCTGCGCTAGGAACTCGCTTGGACATGAGTACGGCATATCATCCTCAGACTGACGGTCAGTCTGAGCGAACTATTCAAACTCTTGAGGATATGCTCCGATCTTGTGTTCTTGATTTTGGAGGTAATTGGGATTCGCACCTGCCTTTGATCGAGTTCTCTTATAATAACAGCTATCATTCCAGTATCGGTATGGCCCCATTTGAAGCACTTTACGGTCGTAAATGCCGCTCCCCGATTTGTTGGAGCGAAGTGGGTGAATCTCAAATCACAGGACCCGAACTTGTTCAAGAGACAACCGATAAAATCGCCAAGATCCGTGATCATCTGCTGACTGCCAGAAGCCGACAGAAGAGTTACGCAGATCGTAGGCGGAAGCCTCTCGAATTTCAAGTTGGTGATCTTGTTCTCCTCAAAGTGTCGCCCTGGAAGGGTGTTGTTCGCTTTGGGAAGAAAGGTAAGCTTGCTCCTCGATATGTTGGACCATTTAAGATTCTCGCGCGTGTAGGAAAAGTTGCCTACAGACTTGACCTGCCGCCCGCGCTCAGTAATGTGCATCCAACGTTCCATGTATCCAATCTCAAGAAGTGTTTAGCCGACGAGAACCTTCACATTCCACTTGATGAAGTTCAAGTTGATGAATCCATGCATTTCGTTGAGAAGCCTGTTAAGATTATGGATCGCGAGGTTAAGCAAACCAAGCGCAGTCGCATCCCCATCGTGAAAGTTCGCTGGGAGTCCAAGCGCGGAGCCGAGTTTACATGGGAAAGGGAAGATCAGATGAAGATCAAGTACCCGCACCTGTTCTCTGCGCAACCTACTTCGAGATAAATTTCGGGACGAAATTTCTTAAAGTAGAGGAGACTGTGACATCTGCCCCGATCCGACCCGACCCAGGTACCCGTTTCTCTGACCCGATCTCTTTCTTTTATGATTTAATATTTATTTATACTTATATTTTACTTTTAATAATAATAATATATTTTCCTTCCCGCCTCTTTCTCTCTCTTTCTTTCCGCCGTCCCGTCCCTCTTCTTCTCTCTTTCCGCCTTCTTTTCCCTCTTGTCGCCATCCCGCCCTTAAGCCTTGTTTCCCTCTTTTTCTCCTTACTCTTTGCTGTCCTTTGTTCCTTCCCGCCTAAGGTTGTCTGCGCAGCTCCCCGCGCCAGACTCCTTACAAGGAAGCCTGCGTGAAGACCACCTGTTACTGCGATACGCGAGACGAACTGTCCCCGCAGCGCGCTAAGGATTTTAGTTCTTCCCGCGGCGCGCTATGGATACCGTTCTTCCCGCGACGCGCTAAGGAATATAGTTCTTCTCGCGACGCGCTTAGAATTGAAGTTCTTCCCGCGGCGCGCTTAGAAATGTAGTTCTTCCCGCGACGCGTTAAGGTTGGTTCTGTCTGCCTTCGCGCTCGCGCACTCTTGACCTTCTGTGTCTGCCTTCGCGCTCAAGCTTTCTCGCGCTATGTCTTGAGTCTTTTCTTCTGTTTAATCCAGCCGTTTACTTTTGTGTTGTCTATCTTCTGTGCTGTTGACCTGACCTACCTTATGTCTGAAAAGCCACTTTTGGCGCAGCATGCGCACCAACCCCATTGGTTGACAGAAAAAGTGACTGACATTATCTTTTGAGATCTGCTTTTCCATGCTTGACCAGTACCTTTATCTGACCCTCCCATGCCTGTTTACTGTTCCCTGTCAGCTTTCTCTTGTCCCCTGCAGCTGCCATATCTTTTGATATCTTTTGCTTTTGGAATCTTTTACTTTTTGGAGATCTTTTCCTCTTTTCTAGGGATTGTGTTCCCTAGGGTTTCCCTATAAATAATAATCTTATTTTTCCTAACACATCACACACAAACACTTAATTTAACCTCCTCCTTGCTCTCTCTGCCGTCTTCCTCTCTGCCTCCGTCTTCCTCCCTGTTCTGCCCTGCTTTTCCGGTAATATATATTATATATAATAATTTACTTATTAATTATGCTAACTTATAATCAAGACTTAAAACAGATCATTAAAACAATAATCTTATTTATAGGTTAACTTGTGCTTGTTTAAAGTTGGTTTTTGCTTTATCTTACACCGCATCGTTTATCAAGTGAGTAATCTCGTACCTAATCCCTTTTTGCTTTTAATGTTTTGGGATGTTCATGTGTTCATACAAACTTAGAGTCTTAAACTGTTTATGAACTTTAGTCGCGCAGTATCCCATGTGTTGAGGACGTAGACTTGGCTGTTTATTTGTATGTGTGGATCATTAACCGTCTTGTCGGTCTATTCCGCAGTTCTCATGGTACCATTAGATGAACACGGGAGAACTATCGTTTATGATTTTCTCTTTTGTTTACACTTGCACAGTCTTTCTTGTTTGTGAGCTCAATTGTGAGCACTGGCAGTCTATGAATCTTAGAGTTGGTCCCGATCGGATTACACCCTTGTTGAAAACCAGACATACACATGTTGCGCGCAGATTTATTGTTATCTATGTATTGTATTAAACTTGATTTCTCACCAACACGCAAGTGTTTGACGTTTTATTTTAACACATGTTCAGGTTTGCAGTAGCCGTTTTGGAGCTTGTGGACACGTAGGAAGTTTTCTTTATTTTGGACCTAGATTAAAATGTATCAAGACAAGTTTTTGCTGTTCGAATATTATGATTTATAATATATTAATTTATGATGATTTATGTTATCTTGTTTACTTTGCGCGTGCGCGAATGAATGTATTTATTAAATATTGACACCCAATAGTGTCACGAGTAATGAAACAATATGTGGCGCCCCGATGTATAATCCGCCTTTGGTCGGGGTGTTACACGTTGATTTGTCTTTTAGTGTATTGAGTGACTCAACACATTCCTCGGAGAATCTAAATGGTGCGTCTTTCTCCAGAAGTTTGGTCATAGGTCTAGAGATTTTTGAGAAGTCATTTATGAAGCGGCGGTAGAAACCTGCGTGACTTAGAAAACTTCTAATGGCTTTGACTGAAGTTGGTGGCGGAAGTTTGGATATGGTTTCTATTTTGGCCCTATCAACCTCTAATCCGTTTTGAGAAATCTTGTGTCCTAGAACAATGCCTTCCTTTACCATAAAGTGGCATTTTTCCCAGTTGAGCACTAGATTTACTTCTTCACACCTGGCTAACATTTTGTCTAGGTTTTTTAGACAATGATCGAAGGAGTCTCCAAAGACTGAGAAGTCGTCCATGAAAACCTCCATAGAGTTTTCGATCATTTCATGAAAGATGGCCACCATGCAACGTTGGAAGGTGGCTGGAGCATTACATAGTCCAAATGGCATTCTTCGGTAGGCGAAGGTTCCGTATGGACATGTAAAAGTAGTTTTCTCCTGATCTTCGGGAGCAATGGGAATCTGAAAGTATCCAGAAAATCCATCAAGAAAACAGTAGAACATTTTTCCAGATAATCATTCGAGCATTTGATCTATGAAAGGAAGTGGAAAATGATTTTTTCTAGTGGCATCATTAAGCTTCCGGTAATCAATGCAAACTCGCGAGCCTGTAATGGTTCTCATTGGTATTAGTTCGTCATTCTCGTTCATTACGACCGTCATTCCTCCCTTCTTGGGTACTACCTGAACAGGACTAACCCAAGGTGAATCCGAGATCGGGTAGATTAATTTGGCATCAAGTAGTTTGATTACTTCCTTCTTCACCACATCTTGCATGTTTGGATTGAGACGTCTTTGATGTTGGACCACGGGTTTGTATTTCAGCCACGATGAAGCACGACCCTCTAGAGAAAATGGAAAAAGATGAAGGTAGATAGTAGCACGAGTGACGTTGGCAATATTGAAAGTGTCGCAAATACGAGTGAATTTGTTCATATAGCCAGGTGCGTCCTCGTCTTCAAGTCCGTGAAATGGGGCAGAATTAGTGATGGAATTCATGACGTTGGTCGGAATCTGCCAGTTATTAGCATCGGGCATCACCGGATGTGTGATAGCAGGCCGTCTCCACATCACTCCCTCGTTCGCTCTCGAGTGAAACGTACGCCTAGGGGGGTTAGCGTCACCCATATCTAAAGTGGAATCAGAAACGTGTACCTTGCTTTCGCGTAGAGCACGTGCAAGGGAGTGTTGATGGAGGAATCTCGCATTATTGAAATATTCGTTCTCTAAAATGGGTTTGTTGAGTGTTTTGTCTAAGACTTGTGTTTCTAAGGGAATGTTGATGGAGGAATCTCGCATATAGCAACTCACGATGGAGTCTATGATGTGAACACAATATAAAGTGTCATCGTGCTGTTGTGGATATTGCATAGATTTTCCTATGTCAAAAATGATTGCCTCGTCATTGACCCTGAGAGTGAGTTCACTGGTGCAAACATCAATGATAGCCTTTGCGGTGGCTAAAAAGGGTCTTCCTAAAATCAGAGGTACACTTTTGTCTTCCTCCATGTCCAGAATCGCAAAATCTACTGGGAAAACAAACTTGTCAATTTTGACAAGCATGTTTTCAACAATGCCCCGAGGATATTTAACGGATCGGTCAGCTAACCGAATGCTCATGCGGGTGGGTTTTGGTTCTCCTATCCCTAGTTTTGCAAAAACTGCATAAGGCATTAAATTAATACTAGCTCCTAGGTCATCCAGGGCATTGCTAACAGATAAATTTCCTATGAGACAAGGGATAGTAAAGCTCCCTGGATCGGTCATCTTCGTCGGTAGCTTGCTTTGGAGGACAGCTGAACATTCTTCACTTAGGGTGACATGCGAGAGCTCCTCCAGCTTCCTTTTGTTTGTCAGCACTTCTTTGAGAAACTTGGCATATTTTGGCATCTGAGCAATAGCTTCGACAAAAGGGATGTTGATATGGAGTTGTTTAAAGAGCTGGGCTTCCAATCGCTCCTGCTTCAGTCTTCAAGGGTAAGGAATAGGTGGAACATAGGTTCGGACTGGCTCCTTAGGCTGGGCTATGCTTGTTGGGGTCCGCTTTTTTCGTGTTTCATCAGGAGACTTTTTCTCCATAACTGATTCTGAAGTTGGTGAGACAACAGTGGTCGTACCGCTCCTGAGTGTAACGGCGTAAACTGTTGCATTCGGGTTGGTGATTGTGTTGCTTGGAAGAGCGCCAGGTGGTCTTTCGGATAATTGTCGGGCAATTTTTCCGATTTGGGTTTCTAGGTTCTGAAGTGATGCTTGTTGACTTTTGAGATCGGCTTCATGTTTTAATAATACTCCGCTGATATCAACAGCTCTTGAGTCTGCTTTCTTTTCTGCTTCATTTGTTTTGGTCATTAACTGGATTAACATTTCTTCGATCTTAGAGTAGCTTGGTGATGTGCGCAAAGTGGTATATAAATATCTAGCAAATAATGACCAAGCACAACAAGTAATAAAAACCTAGAATACCCTAAACCAAACCACTAGCAACAGGCAAGTGAACCTATCGGGTGTAGAATAGTTATGGAAAGACCGGGAATATCGAATCCTAGAGACACTAATTTAAATAACGAGGCTAGTTCTAAAAGGTAATTTAAAGTAGTAATTTAGAAAATATATAGTTTTAGATTTTTATTTATTTTATTTTAAAAACTAATAATTAATTAAACTAATTAAAGTAAACTAAAAAAAATTAAATTACCGAATAAAAACTTTAGTAAATTCCAATGAGAGCAAGAGTTATCTAGGCAAGGAATCCGAATTGTGACGACTCGGGCTTTTATCGGTTACGGGAAAATGTTATGGGAACCGGGAATCTAAAGATATGAAGCTCTAGGAAACTTAATGGATCCTTAATCACTCTTAATGTGTCACTGAAAAAGAAATCTTAGAGATCATGTAAAAACACCGGCTTATTGGTTCACCTGTCAGTTCACCAACTATGATTAATTACCCAAAAAAATAGTTAACCCGTCAGTTTCACTATTTCAATGCACCTAAGTACACGGGGTGGTTTTGAACAGTTTAAAGGACACGGGTAAACAGTGAAATGCAAAAAATAGGCAAACCTCTTGTCAGATAATTTAACCTAAAACCCTAACAACGCAGACAAACCCGACAACTTATCACCCGTCGAATATTTAAGTAGGTAAGAATATAAACTTTTAATAATATGCCAAAAAATCAGTTTCTATGGTAAGTGAGCTCAATAAACCATAAACAAGTTGCAAACACACAGTAAACAACCCTAACATGCAACCTATAATCAAAAGACTTTCAATCAAGTAACATGTGAAACATTCATTCAGACACAAATCAAAAGTAAATACGCATGAGACACATCCAATAAAACTAATCAAAACTTTTAATTAATCAAAATCCCATAAACAAAACCCAAAAACCGACAAGTCCAAAACAGTCAACAAAACATCATCTCAAGCCTAGATAACTAAAAGGGTTTAGCCAATATTCATGTTCAAGAAAAAATATGAATAAATAAAACTGCTCATGAAAAAAAGAAAAATAAAAAAGGGTTGATTAATAGCCTGGTTCAAATAATTGTGCAACCTGCTTCTTTAATTCTTTCTTTTCTTTGTGTTGTTCGAAGTCACCAACTGCGTAGTTATTTTCTCCAAGAAATCCCACCATACAAATACAATAATACTAAAATCCTTTTGCTTCCTGTAGCTCCTGCTTTCTGACTTGATTGACGTCCCTAGAAAATAAATATAATAATAATAATGCTACGGCTCTGTCTTCTCTCCCCAAATTAAACCTTTTTCTAATTATATAAAAACTGCCGAAAACCTAATTCTTGTGTCTCAAGCCAAATATTTCTTTCATGTCCAGCCCATCTAAGCATCAAATAAAATATTATTTAATATCTAGCCCATTCGTTGAGATTGTCCACAAACCAAATTATTATAACTTTTTTTTATTTATTCTTTTTAACTCCAACAATGGAGCAAACTTTTTATCAAACGTACTTTTTAATTTTCTCATTATCTTTATTTTTCTTTCTAACATGACATCTTTTATTAAGAATTTTAAACAAGAACATAAGCTTAGTTAAAATACTCAATTTAGCTCATTGTCTCATGAAACCTTAAAACTCACATACGAACCAATTAATAATAATATTTAATAAAAAAACTTTGTTCGAAAGTATCTAAAAGTGTTGGAAATATTAATATAAAAATATATAGTTTAGATCACATCACTTGGGTTTTGATGGCTACTAGAACTTTGATCTTGGTATTGAGGTTTAGGTTGGAAGGGTTGATTCATTGGTTTTTTTTCGAATCCGGATAAAGGTTGAGTGTTACCTCCGTCTTTCCAGCTGAAATTCGGGTGGTTTCTCCATCCTGGATTGTAGTTGTTGCTGAAAGCGTTGTTCTGTCGAGCGAGGAAATCGACTTCTTCCATGGCCATGATGACTTGTTTACAGTCACTCATCTTATGATTTCCTCCACAAGTGTCACAGGTGAGTCTGGTTTTTGATAGTTCGGCTTGAAGTTGTTCGAATTTTTTAGAAAGGGCTTCAAGCTGTGCTGTGACAAGAGTGTTGGAATCAACGTGGTGTATTCCTTTATGGGTAGGTGTAGATCTTGGTGGGTTGTAAGCGAAACTCTTCTTTGCGGCTTTCTCCAGGACTTCAAATGCTTCGTTAGGTGATTTGGATCCCAGGTCTCCACCAATGATTTGGTCGATGGCCTGTTTGTTTTTACTGGATTGTGCGTCAAAGAAAGTTTGAACTTGTAACCATACGCTCAGTCCATGATGTGGGCATCTTCTTAGAAGACTTTTGTATCTTTCCCATGCTGCGTGTAACGATTCATCATCATCAGTCCGGAATCCGGTAATGCTGACTCGGTATTTGGCAGTTTTATCGGGCGGAAAATATTTGAGGAGAAACTGTTCAACCATCTGGTCCCAAGTGGTGATGGAACCAGAAGAAAGAGATTCTATCCATTATAGGGCTTATCCCCTTAGAGAGAAAGGAAATAGTTTGAGTTTGATTTGATCTTCTGAACAGTTTTGGATTTTAAAGGTTCCGCAGATTCGTAAGAATCGGGATATGTGAGAAAGAGGGTCTTCGTCGAGGAGACCATGAAATTGAACTGAATTTTCCACCATATGAATGGTGCTTGATTTGATTTCGAAATTTTTGGTGATTTCGGGTGGAGCCACTCCATTGCCGTAGCCTTCGAGAGTTGGCTTGGCATACTGGCTCATGTTCGGCTCATTGTTCTGGGCCGCCATCATTTCTTCGGTTTGATTTTCTCCTGATGTGGTGGCGTCTACTGATTCGTCTTTGATTGTTTCGGCGGTTTCTGTGGTCCGTTTACGAGTTCATCGACGAAAGAGTCGTTCCGGTTCAGAAATTGGAGAAACAAGCTCAGGCTCATAAGTAGAGGACATACATGGGACTAAATCAAAAGTAAACTAAAGTGAAAGTTAGCTAAAGTTAATCTAAAAGGTTAGTCTAATATTAAGCTACAAGTTAAGTTAAGCTACTTTAAACTAAACTAAACTAAGGTCTAAATTAATTAAAGTAAGGTAAGGTAAAACAAATTAGGCTAGCCGTAAAATTATATATTTTAATATTTAGTAAAAATATAATAAAATAAGATAAAATAAAATAAAAGTTAAAAATTTGTACAATTATGAACAATGATTAAATTAAAACTTGGATCGTTCTTAGAAACGTACCGTGTCCCAGGCAACGGCGCCAAAAACTTTGATGTGCGTGTGCGCGGCTTGTATAAAATATGATGGATTGGATATTTAGCTTTTGCACAAGATCGTGTTTTTTATAAAAGTGATTTCTACAAAGACTGAACACACACAAAATAGGCAAGTGTACATATCATATATGTAGAATAGTATTGGTAAGAACCAAGTATCGATCCGTGGACAAAAATGTTTCTAATAATAAATCGTTGTTTTACTTCAATCGGAGGTTTTAGTCATTTTGGGGTTAATTTTTGAACTTTTTATAAAATGTAAATACTTATATATAATATATAGGTGACCAAGACAAGAAATTCTAAACGAGTTGTTCAATTATGCGAAGGTTACCATCTAAGATCAAGAATCCACTCCATTTTAACATTGATAAGTAATATGTAGACATGTGATAAACTTGCGATAGCAATATATGATAGATAGCTCCTTAAACCTTAAGTGAGCATCTTTGGCATTAAGGAGATGATATGCGCATTTTAAAGTCCACCATTTCCTAATGTCATACCACCTCAATGATGTCAATTTAAGTTGGCAAGTAGTTTCGTAAAGTAGAAAGATTAGGATTGACTTTAATTTCTCGAATACCAATTCTAACAACGTCGGGTGGTTGTAGTTCATCACACAACCTCCCCTTGGTTGATTTAAGTAGGTTATAATTACACATTCCGTTAACATATGGTTTCTTTGGCTAATTTGATATCCTAATCAAAGCCATTTTCGGATTACCAAGGTTTAGAAAAATACACCATAACTTATATCTCATCATTTCTAAGTAAAATATAAGGATCCATGTTTCGATAATATATCAAAGTATTTCTATCTTTCAAGAACATGAATCGATCATGTACGATTGCCAATGATATTGACAACCACCAACTTTGAATTAGTGATTTAAGATGGTGAAACATTTCTCATCAAAAGATAATTGTAATATAACCATGTACTTTACTATACTACATCACATGTCTTGATTAATTATCAAGTAAAACAAAGCTTCTTTATAGATTTTAGATGGTAAAAGGAGTTTAGCTCATAATGAGCATGATGATAGACATTAAGATGATTGATAATAACAAATACATGATTAAACTTGGAACAATCTAACCAAATGTAGATGAATCTTTCTTCTTAATGATGGTAATGATGGTTGATGATGATGATTAGTGGTGATGACCTCCAAACCTTCAAACTCTTCACTAGATCTTCAAAGTGAGTGTTAGTGTGTGTTTTTGTAAGGGAAAACCGGAGAGAATTCTTTTCAATGCACACTTAATGAATGCAACATGAGCCACTATTTATAGGCAATCTGGATGGTGAGGCACGGCCCCGTGCATGATGAGCACGACCCCGTGTATCTTTATGACATGTGCCAGATTTGTTTTGTCTTTTGTGTGAGGTGGAAACGGCCCCGTGGTTGGTAGGCACGGCCCCATGTTTTTTAGTGACATGTGTTCAATTCTTTTTGTCTTTTCTGTATTCTCGTCCACGGCCCCGTGCGTGATAAGCACGGCCCCGTGCTTTTTTTAGTGACATGTGCTCAATTCTTTTTGTCTTTTCTGTATTCTCGTCCACGGCCCCGTGCGTGATAAGCACGGCCCCGTGCTTTTCCTTCCAGATTTTGTCTTTTCTTATGTTAGACATGGGGGTGTGTTTCTTGAGGCATGGGGGCGTGTTTCTTCGTTTTCTTGTGTTTTCTTCTGTTTTTCTTCGTCTTTTCGCTTGTTTCGTTGTTTGGGGCTTGGTTTCACATAAAATTATGTTTTATTATGATAAGTAGTCTTTTATGCTATGTTATTAGATAGAAATTGCAGTTTTTAGAGATTATTTGATGCCGAAAAAATGTATATTTATATGTACATCAATGTCTATGGTTATAGTAATATTAATTGTGTGACCACAATGTCATTGATTTGAATCACAAAAATACAAAATGGGTCTAATTATATCCATGGATTATTGGAAGAGAACACATGTCCATAATTGTTGGAGCAAGTGAGTAGGTAGCTTACTTATAATCTCGTTATCAAGAATACGACTATTCAAAAAATTTGCGGCCCGCTAGAAAAAAACTCAATTCTAAACGAGCTGGCTCGGCTCGGCTCAGCTCATGGCTCGGTCTTGTCACAATGATGACGGGCTTTTTGCACCATATAAAGTTGAACATATGACCTCTTATTCCACACCCCTAACCACCTTACCATCCCACCAAAGTGAGAATGGCCATGGTTGGTGACCGTTGTTCTTCAAAGTTTGAAACGGAGGCGAAATTCTTTTTGAAGAAACAAAGGTTTAACTCAAGGGTTTAAGCCTACGCTCGACTGTGTAAGGGTTCTATCTAATCACCACAAGTTCTAATTCAGTTGCACCTGCAAAAAAATATATCACCATTAGCTCGTTACGGGAAAGGGAAGATGGGGGGGGGGTTCTCGTAACCACCTTCCGGAATGAGAATCAATATCAATTGTAGAGTAATATATGAGTGTGTGTATGAAAGAGAGTGTCCTTAAACCGTTGGACCAAGTGAGATAAATATAACCGAAGAGGTGAGATATTTATAACCGGAGAGGTATAGAAGGATTGGTCAGACTGTCACTATCAGGAGAACATTTTATTCTCATGGGAGAGCACGTGCGAGGTCTTTGATTGGTGTTGTGGCAGCTGACAGATATAGACGACTGTCATCAGGAGTTACAGTATTGGTGCCTTGTGATTAGCTCAACGTGCAATTGTAGTTCCCTTTTGTCATGTCTATTGTCCTTAAGGAATCTTGGACTGTGACTGGCTCAAAGACTAGTTGTTATGTACTGTTTGTTTCCTTTACGGGTGGTAGGCCTTCTGCCTGCGGGTGCCTCTTGTAAGGTGATAAGACTAGACACGCAAGTGCGATCCAAGACCATCTTATGGTTTACTTGGACTCGCGAGCCTTCATTCTTACTTGAAGGAATTGATGAGAACTTATTCTCAAACCAAAGAAGATAGAAATGCAATTCAATTTCAATTATAATTAATTCTACTAGCCAAACTAGTAAAATATATAATTTGGATTGCAGTTTCATTTAACTATCGAGACTTTGGACTATCTAGACACATACTTTGTCAAATCGTTCATGCGTGTATGTTGCTAGGGGTCTAACCAAAGACAGATATAGCCGCTAAAATATAAGATAGGTAATCCTCTTCAAACCATTGAAGTGCATCCCATTTGAAGGGTTTGATTCGACACTTTTTTTTACACGTGACCATAATCTCTCTAATTTGAATCACATAAATACAAATAAAAAATAATAAAATAAAAATCGTCAGTTTGGTAATATCTATGGTTTCAATAAGAGTAACTTATGTGTGGCCACAATGACATTGATTTGAATCACAAGAAAACACATGGTTCTTGGTTCTTACTCATTATGTCCTTTAAGGATTCTTGTGTATCATGTGATTTAGAGAATTACATGTTCTTGAATCCATTATTGAAGCAAGCGATCAGCTAGCCTATCATGTCGTTCTCGATAAGCCAAAGTTCAAATGTACGAGCATGTCTTATAGTTTAAACATGTTGGGAACTTGATAAGATAAATAAAGAAGGGTGATGTTCAAACCACAACCTTAGATATTTTTTTACAGGAAAAGTCCAATTTTTTATTAGGAAAAAGATCCACATTTGTCCACAAATCGTAACTAATATAGTTTAACGATCCAAGTTATATTCAGGGGCGAATCTAGCATATATGACTTTAATTTCTCAGTTTGATTACATGTATGGTGTTTGTGTGATTTATCTCAAATAGCGGATTACGAAGAGTTTTCAGATGGTAAATATTGGTAAAAGGACTTTCCATAACCCGCTATTTGAGATAGCGGATTTCACATGGACGACACTTGTTGAGTAATTGGATGACGTAGAAAGTAAGCTGGCGTGTACTAGTAATCCGCTATCTGAGATAGCAAATTACCTAAAACCGCTTTGTTTTCTTTCAATCACCTAATCCAGAAAAAAATATCACTAATATGGATACTCCGACACGGATGATGGTTGAGTGGCTTTGCTCAAGCTAGTTCTCATTTCAGGTGAGATGGTTCAATAGTAGCAAGTATGCAACTCCGCATGAGCACCTATTTTCCTTTTACTTACTCTTCGTTCACACGAACACGGCCGTCTCTGAGAAATTAAATACCTCGGTCGAGTCAAAATAAAAAGGCCCGTAGGCATTAACAAAAAAATGTTATTCGCTAGCATATATAGATAAAACTTTTATCGACTGATTTATTATAAGCATAAATCATTCTGAGCATGTAGTTATCTCATGAACCATTGCAAATAACCTTATTTTTAACAACAAAAAAACATATAAATGTAATATGTATAAAAAAAGTTTATACCCCCGAAACTTATGTGCACCAGTCGATGGTGCGGCTCGCACACCCTCCGAGCCTCCCCTGCACACGAATCTCAAAGTAGAGGATGAGCTGCGACCATCACATATCATTAGCCCTCTATCTCACACATCTATCCAAAAGCAAATAAATATCGAAGCCGCGATATAAGTGATCTCAAACATAAAAGGGCGTCTTAAAGGATCTAACGTTGTAGTACTTACCTCTAGAGGTGGGCAAATAAACCACCCAAAAATCGAACAAAACCCGAGCCGGTTTGATACCGATTATGTAGAAATCGTAGGTTCGGAACCGTTTGTAATTTTCTCCACCAAAACGAGTCGAAACCGGTCAAAACCCGAACCGAAACCGATCGTAACTTTGTCAAAAAACCGGTTTCAAACCGAATCACAACCAATCATAAACTGGTTTTTACTTTCGTTACCAAAACCGAACCAGTAGTGAATTTTAAACCAGTTTGTGCACCTCTACTTACCGCGATAGCAATAAACACATCATCTAAATTCAAAAAGATAGAGTAAAGTGCCAAAATCGTCCCTATGGTTTAGTCATTTATGCGACTTTAGTCCAAAAAGTTTCTTTTTTGCATTTGGACCATTGAGGTTTCACACTTCTTGCCAATTACGTTCATATAACTAGCCTCGTTAACGAGATTTTTAACGCTAAGTTAGGGGTAAAATTGCCTTTTCAGTTTATTATTTTTATCTTTGTATTTTAAAACAAACAATTAAAAAAAGAAAGCAAATTTATTAAACTAGTGGTCCACAGTAAACCCAAATCATCACCATCTTCAAATTGAGTTTCCCTCTGCAGATCCAATTGCAGGTACAATAGGTTGCATTGAAGTTTTTGATGCTAATGCGTATTCAATGTACTTATGGAAAATTATTAGCTGTGAATTAGGGCTGGAACAAGGGAGCTGCTAATCGATCCCTGTAACAATGGAGATGGTGGTTGGTCCAGTAACTAAAAAGGATTAGGGTTTACTTAAAAGGGTTTGGGGGAGAAGGATTAATAAGTATAAAATAATTAATAAATGAAAAGACAAATATATCCCTGATTTAACGTTAAAAATCTGTCGAAGTTAGTGATTTGGACGTAATTAACAAAAAGTGGGAAACCTCCATGGTCTAAATGCAAAAAAGAAACTTTTGAACCAAAGCCATATAAATAACTAAACCATAAGAACGATTTTGGCACTTTACTCGAAAAAAATAAAACGAAAAATCAAAACGCATTCTAGAATTGAACTGAAAACGTCAACGTAACCTAAAACGTCGGCACGTGGCTTGCACGTCCGTCAACCATAATGCCAAAATGGTCAAAAAGCACACACAGTCTCCACCAGCATTCAACAATCATCGCCGTCACTACTCCGATCAGATATTAATCACACAGACTTCTAAACTAGTAAAAAACCAGCAATAATAATAAAATTAATAATAATAATAACACATGGCAGGCAGTGGCACATCGCTTGCCGGATTACAGGATCATCTGAAACTAGCGAGAGAATATGCTCTCGAAGGCTTATACGATACTTCTGTTATCTTCTTCGATGGCGCTATTGCTCAGATCAACAAGTAATTAATTAATCTCTCACATATTCTATTTATTTACCTCAATTATAGTTTATTTTATACTTTATTATTCGTGCACTCCAACTGTTCGACGATATGTCAATACGTATTTGAACTAATTATAAGAATATAAGATGACTATTAGGTTTTGTACAGATATTATTAGAGTAATTTAGATCACAATTGTTAGATTAGATTATTATTTGAAGATAAACAAGTTCTAGGTCTAAGTATCTATATGATCTGTTGCTTTTGGCCTCTATTTACCTCAGTTATAGTTTATTTTATACTTTATTCGTGCACTCCAACTGTTCGACGATATATCATTATGTGTGTGAACAAATTGTAAGACGACTGTTAGGTTTTGTACAGATATTATTACACCTATCTGTTGTTAGATAAGTGTAAGTATCTGATCTGTTGCTTTTGGCATGTGTAGTTATGAAATTGAACTAGATACTGAATTAACTACTTCCGTCGTCGTCTTCGGTGGCGCCATAGGTTAGATTAGCAAGTAATCTCTCACCTGTGTACCTCAATTACAGTTTATTTTATACTTTATTCGTGCACTCCAACTGTTCGACGATATGTTAATATGTGTTTGAACATATTCAGATGACTGTTAGGTTTTGTACGGATATTATTGCACCTATATGTTGTTAGATAAGTGTAAGTATCTGATCTGTTGCTTTTGGCCTGTGTAGCTATTTTGATGACGCTGTATGTTAGATTAGCAAGTAATCTACAATCTGTTTACCTCAATTACAGTGGATTTATTTTATACTTTATTATTAGTGAACTCCAACCGTTTGATGATATGTCAGTATGTGTTTGAACATATTTAGATGACTGTTAGGTTGTTAGATAGGTGTGAGTATCCGATCTGTTGCTTTCGGCCTTTGTAGTTAAGTAATTGAACTGAATACTGAATTAAGTGATTAACTACTTTTGGCGGTGTAGGTTAGATTAGCCTAACAGTGATTAACTACTTTTGGCGATGGCGGTGTAGGTTAGATTAGCAAGTAATCTACCATCGGTTTACCTCAGTTATAGTTTATATTATACTTTATTTGTGCACTCCAACTGTTCAACGATATGTCAATATGTGTTTGAGCATATTCAGATGAGTGTTTGGTTTTGTACAGATATTATTACACCTATCTGTTGTTAGATAAGTGTAAGTATCCGATATGTTGCTTTTGGCCTGTGTAGTTTTGAAGTGAATACTGAATTAACTACTTCCGTCGTGTTCTTCGATGTCGCTGTAGGTTAGATTAGCAGGTGATCTACCATCTGTTTACCTCAATTATAGTTTTACATACAGAAACACACACGTTTTTATTACTTTATTTGTGCACTCCGACTGTTCGACGATATGCATCATAAGAAATTTAGACGGATGCTGGTTTTGGTCAGAACTTCAGATGTTAGAGTAATTTTGATCACAATTTTATAGAGATTTGTTATTAGATAACATTTGTTGAAGAAGAACAAATCCTAGATCTAAATATGACTAGCTAAGTTACCTAAGTATCGCCTTATCGGATCTGTTGCTTTTGGTCACATGTAGTTTTGCAATTGAAGTGAATGTTGAGTTAATTACTTGTAGTTAGGGCTGTAAACGAACCGAACGATCGGCGAACTGTGAACTGTTCGGCAGGAAGTTCGTTTTTTTCGTTGACAGAGGCCATGTTTGTTCAATTGTGTTCGCGAACGTTCGATAATGTGTTATGATCGCTAATGTTTGTTTGTTTATGTTTGTTCATTGAAGGTTTTTAGTATTTTTTTAAGCGACTTTTCTAATCTTATTTTATAGATTTAAGCAAAAATATTAACTGTTAAACTAAAATGTACGAGTATTATGTGATTCATTAACAAGTTGTAGCTTCGGTTTCTGCTATTTTATTTCTTGATATCGTTGAAATAAGGATCCAGTTTTATTCTTACTGATAATATCTGATTATGAAGGTATTTAAGCTCTCTGGATGATCCTATGGTTCGTGCAAAGTGGACCAATGTAAAGAAAAACTTATTAGAGGAAACCGAGGTTGTAAAGCAATTAGAAGCTGAGAAGGCGTCTTTGAAGGAGGCAATAATGGGTAGAAGGCCTTCTTCACCTCCAATCTCTGCAAAGAAATCATCCTTTGTGTTTCAACAATTGGATGAGTACCCGACTTCTTCAGGTGCTCAGCCCATGGATGATCCTGATGTGTGGAGACCGCCGAGTCGAGACACTTCAACAAGAAGATCTGTAAGAGGTGGTCCAGGGAGTGCGAGAAAGGGTTCACAAGATGGAGTCTGGGCTCGTGGTTCTACTACTAGAGGCGGTGCAACCGCTCGTGGTGGGAAGGCTGGTGGTTCGAGCAGGGTTAAATCGGGAGCTAGAACATCGACAGCTGGGAAGAAAGGTACTGGTTCAGGAAAACCATCCACAGTGAAAGATGATGCTGTGGTAAGTTTAGCGTATTATATATGATTATATGTTACATATCCTATTGAGTTTAACATAAGGATTCATTTTTTATTGCTTATTTACATATGATTATCAGAATGGTGACACTGAAGAAGGGAAGTCAAAGCGCGGGCAGTATGAAGGCCCTGATGCTGACTTGGCTGCAACACTCGAAAGAGATGTCTTAGATGCCGCCCCTGGAGTGAGATTTGATGATGTGGCAGGACTGAGTGAAGCCAAAAGATTACTAGAAGAAGCTGTGGTTCTTCCACTATTAATGCCTGATTATTTCCAGGTGCATGATAACTATAGTATGTGTATTACTAAAACTCATAGTTATTTTCCACTAATAATAATCTTAAAATATATGTTTTACAGGGAATCAGGAGACCGTGGAAAGGCGTTCTTATGTTTGGTCCACCTGGCACCGGAAAGACATTACTGGCTAAAGCAGTTGCTACCGAGTGTGGGACCACGTTTTTTAACGTTTCATCTGCTAGCTTGGCATCCAAATGGCGTGGAGAGAGTGAACGCATGGTTAGGTGCTTGTTTGATCTCGCCAGATCATACGCACCAAGCACGATTTTCATTGATGAAATCGACTCTCTTTGTACTTCTCGTGGGTTAGAGTTCTTTCCTTACATATTACAGCGGGTCAAAGAATTAAATCTATATGTTTATTACACATTGGAACATTTTGTTCAACAAGGATTGGTTTCATTTGTGCAGGGCTTCAGGGGAACACGAGTCTTCTAGAAGGGTTAAATCTGAAGTTTTAGTTCAGGTAGATGGTGTAAACAACACAGGCACTAATGAAGATGGTAGTCGCAAAATTGTGATGGTTTTAGCAGCTACTAATTTCCCATGGGATATTGATGAAGCATTAAGGTTTTGATTTTGAATCCTCCATCTTTATCCACTTAATAATTCCTATTAATCTTTGCTGCTTGATCTTACGTGGTTTCTTATTTGGTAGGCGGCGTCTGGAAAAGCGAATATACATTCCTCTGCCTGAGTTTGAGAGTAGAAAAGAGCTAATAAAGATCAATTTGAGAACTGTTGAGGTACAGTAAAAAATATTAACAATTCGAAATAGGGTTGATGTTAAAAGTCCCAACTTGTAAAAAAAAGTACATGAATAAGTCCTTCAATCTAATTTTGGTATATTAAAAGTCCTAAACTTGACTAAATATGCACGTCTTGTGAAAATAATTTTAAGATAGTGAATTGTTAAGTACTAAATCTGTCAGACTTTGATAAAGTGACATTCAACATCTTTGCAAAAAATTATTTATACCATCTTATTTTGCCCAATTTAAACCCGAATCATTTTAATTTTTTTTTCTCCGAAAAGTAAGTTCAAAAGTTAGTTTATTGATTTTTTTACAAGTTGAGGGACCTTTTTTCGTCAAATGTAAGAAAGTATATTGGTTCATATGGTATTAACTTTTGTGGTATCCTTACTATGCATGGATCTAACCTTTGATTTTCAGCCTAGTTTTGATATATTAAAGTTCCTCAACTTGTAACACATGTTTCGCTAAACTATTTTTTTGCATATTATAAGTTCTAAACTTTACTAAAAATGGACGTCTTGTTGAAATAGCGTTTAAGATAATGAATCGTTAGCTCCTAAATAGGTCAAAATTCGATAAAGTGAGACATTCAACGTTTTTGCCAAAAAAAAAAGTTATACCATCTTTTTGTGACTAATTTAAGAGTTTAAAAATTATCATTTTCTTTTTTTTTTAAGTATGTTCATTTATACACGTCTAGGGACTTTACTAGACCGATTTATACCCTTTTTACCGATATAAAATGATATTAAATTTTATTTTATCGTATTTTATCAGGTATCTACTGACGTGGACATTGATGAGGTGGCGCGTCGAACAGAGGGATATAGTGGCGACGATTTGACAAATGTGTGCCGGGATGCTTCATTAAACGGAATGAGGCGTAAAATAGCAGGGAAGACACGTGAAGAAATTAAAAACATGTCTAAAGAAGATATTTCAAAAGATCCAATCGCCATGTGTGACTTTGAAGAAGCTATCACAAAGGTTCAGCCTAGTGTATCTGCTGCTGATATTGAGCACCACGAGAAGTGGTTTGCTGAATTTGGATCTGCATAATAGGGATCTGAGTCGGTGCAGGTTCGTGAACTACGTTTTTTTATTTAATTTTACTTTTTGGGTTTTCATATGTGAAGAGTCTCATGAATGTTTTTCGATTCAATTATTTTGTGAATTTCTAAAGAGTGTAACCTTGAAATATTGTAATTTTTTATTTAATTTGATCCTGTCTGTAGTCGATTTCAGAAAAGACAGGATCAATGTATTTGTATTTTGTGTTTATTGATTGTTGCAAGATGATATAAGTAATAATATCGTGTTAAGCCTTACACTATAGTTGTCTCGTTAGTTTGTGTACAGTAGAGATGTTCACGGTTAAGTTCAGTTTGTTTTGACGAAATTTTTGGCTCGAACCGCTAATTATGGTTTTTGGAAATACTAAACTGACTGGCTAAAGTGGTGGTTTTGGCAGTTTTGAGTTGGTTATTATTATAATTACACAAATAGTACTGTATGATCATATCTTTTAAAGTTTAATAATATTGTTGCCCCAAATTAGACGGGCTGTCAGTTCGTGTCTTAAAGTGTTTAACAGGTTAGAGACGACACAAGTATCAAACATGAAAATGACTCGTTTAGCAATTGACTTTGGCGGTTTGAGCATGACAACTATACGTTTTATATATCAAGAAAGAAAAATCATGTACTTCTAGTGTCTTAATTTTAGTTATTTTTAAAAAAGTACAAAATTGCAACATTTTTTTGCTAAACAGGTCTTATCATATTTAAACAGGTGGCCATTATGACGGCCTTAGATCCAAGTAGCAATAACAGTGTTGGCCTTTCCTGCTAGCTGCTTATTAGCATGAAATGGCTTTGTTAATAGAAATCAACAGTTCAAAAAGAGAAAAAACTAGCAATAAAATCGTTTTACGAAAGTTTTGATTTAATAGCATCTAAATTTTGTGAAATATTTGAAAAAAAATATATTAGTTATAATTTCATCTGGTTCTTAAGTCCCGTCAAATTGGTCTGTTGTCCGGCTCACACTCCGGTCCCGGTTT